>NC_052049.1:108955412-109255412 GCF_903992535.2 Arvicola amphibius
GACTCCATTCTTGCAGGAGTACATTCTTGCAGGAGCTTGTAGAGTGGGAAAGACACGTCCAGGGCAGTGTTGTACACGGCAGGAAGTCCATCTACAAGTGTTCCAAACAAAACTCGCAAGAGAATGGTCAACAATTTACCAAACCCACATGGCTCCAGAAGGCACACTTAATTAATTAATTAATTAATTAATTGCAAAATCATCTTTCAAATAGAAGGTTACTTTAAAAATAATTCTTTGGTTAAAATATAATTAAAATCAGAAGTAGAAAGTCTCCCAGGCCTTTCACGACAGGGTAAAAAATAAACGCTTCTCTCAGTCATCAGATGGCTACTTAATCGGCCATTCAGATCCCATGAATCTGAATGCAAAGGGAAAGACACATTTATCTGACTGCTTTTGTCACCCTGGGGTGAAGCAAAGGGCTCCTCACAGCCAAGCAGCAATGGTGAGGAGAGCCTGGGAAAAGGAGAGCCCCAGTGTGTCCATTAACATGCGCCAAGGATCCCCGTCAGTCCACAGAGGAAATCACAGGGACAGAGCCCTACCTAGGAAGAATACTGGAGCATGCGCACACTTGTTAAAGCAGGACGCTGGTCAGACAAGTAATACCATAATAAACCCTTTCCTTACTTTCACCTCCCTTGGTGTATTTCAGATATCAGACAGCTTTCCAACACTTACCAAAAAGGGGCGGGCCCTGAAAATTTTCTTTTTTTCTGCCTTGTCCCCGATTCATTCCTTCTCCCAAATATCATCTGAGCTAATAAACATGAGCCACAGATCAAGAAGAACTCGCCTCAACTCAGGGTGTGCTGCCCCTCTAGAACTTTTGTACGCCTATGAAACCTGATGCTACACATGTCCCTTTACACGCAGATTCGACGGATTGCTCAGCTGGAGCCGATATTTAATATTTTAAGTAGGTAAGAGTGCAATAAGATGTTAGTTGAATACAGATCACCCAGCCATTTGGCAATTCAACTTTTCTGTCCTCAAGAGTTTTCCACTTGGGTTCTTCAGAAACTTGCTTCAGGTTCTATCCTCTCTGATTCTGTCGAAGCTGCCCAGGACTGCCTATAGCGGATTAAGGACAATGGGACGTGGCCCGATCAAGAGAATTCATTTACCTAGATGCTTAAGACCAAGATAACTGAGAGAGGTGGGGGGAAGCTGGGAGGAACTGTTTTTTTTTTTTTTTGAAACACAGACACTGTCCAGGGCGTTCTTTATAGAGTCAAGGAAATCTGATGATTTAGTGGGAGCGCCCAATCTGGGGAGGTGAACCATCGGGATCCGAGTGAACAGTGGGTTCATGTCACTGCAAACACCAGAAGAATGAGTGACGGGGACATTACAGTGGCTGCACTGTGACTTTTCCTTTGAGACTTTTAATCAGAGTCTTTCCTCCGAGACATTTTTAAGGTTACAACAGAATTAATGCGTCACCATAGGGTTACATCCGTGCCAGAAGCTGGGCCGGTGTTCTTTCCGTCCTGGCAAGAATCACAGCTGCTTATCTATCAAAATGTGAAGCTGACGACATATTTCTCTAAGCGTCTTACTCGGGACACCGTGAATGAAATCACACCAGGCTACTGTCTGTGGCCCTAGTGGCTATTCACACAATTAAATAGACATTGATAAGTGATGTTTAGGCTTGATTGTCATTTATTCTTCTTTTAAATACACACACTCTCTCTCTAAATACATGAAGTAGGCGTGATGAGAGTCACAGGCAGGCTGCGACTCTCAACTCCCTTCAAGCAGCCCTTCCTCCCGTCTGTTTTAAGTTGTCACAGAGAAGCAAATAAAGAGGACAGCAAAAGGAACAGTGCAGTTGTGACTGTCATCATTCAAGTCGGTCCCCTGGCTTCCTTAAATAACCTAGAACTGCTTTCGCCTAAGGCTATTCTGCCACAGTTGACACAGACTGTACGTGTACAACTCGACCATCCGTGTACCTTCTAAAAATATCCATATCGCACAGGAGTTTCTTGATGATCCAAATAATGAATCGGACATACATCTGTCCAGATGTCGATCTCCTTAACTGCTTGACACAGTCCAGACCCTGGTGGAAAGGCAGATCTTGATTCAGACTGGCTTAGAGGTTTCACAGTTCATGGGGTTACCACAGGGGTAGTTTCAACTTGATTAATATTCTGCAAGTCATCGTACCTCCCATTCAATACATCACACATTTTCTTTATGTCCCCCTGAGTATCTCAAAGTGCTTTGGAGAGCAAAAGTGCTTCTCTCCCCATTTCACAGATAGAAGCATGAAGGACCAGGCTGAATGGTTGAGTCTTTAAGCACGTGCCTTGCACACTAGCGAATGGAGCCTGCTGGGGGTGGAAGCTGCTATGCGACCCGAGGACTAGTCTTATGGTTTCTAGTAACCACCAAAGCACTCCGCAACATGGCTTTGTCTAACTTGCAAATGGAATACAAAAGACTATCCCATCCCCGGATGGATTTGAGACACAGTCCTTCCTCTTGCACGTCTCTTGAGGGTAGGGGCAGCTCTCTGGGAGAAGAGTGAGGCTCTTTAGCCATGCATAGCCTGAAGAAGGGTGTTAATCTCTGCTGCAGCAGGTGCCCAGCTTAGGAAGACAATTCTCCAAAGCCATGCTAGCTAGGCAAGTCCAGAGAAGATGGATTTTGTTCTCCTCCTGAATCATGCCTTTCTCTCATTGACACACACAGTCTCACTGTAAGACCCCTAAGCATGAAAAGAAATATGCGAAATGATTCTGAGCTGTCCACGTCAAATGCAGTATGGGCTTTCACTCTGCTCCTGGACATCCTGAGGACTCATCTGCAACAGGCCGGTTCTTCCCATCGCTCAGGCAGCTTATTCCTGCAGCAAGGTTTCTCTCCAGTTGAAGCCCCCAGTGGGTCCATGGGTAAGGGGAAGGATGGGCGGGTCTGTCAGCTGCCATATTCCAGTTTCTCCCAATTCTTCACAGGAACAAAAGCCTAGGTATGGGATCTGCAGTCAGAGAAGCAAGGAAAGGGGAGAGAAGAAGACCAAGAGTTAATGCCTTCACCCTCGTGTTGACACAAACTCTCAAGTGTTTCCAGGGCACAGTGGCAGAAATGGAAGAAAAACCTTTCAAGTCAACAAACAGTTCTAAATGGATGGGGCTGGTAAATCTAAGGCAACAGTGTGAGTTACTGATCAGCAGGATCTGCTCAACAGTGAGTACCCCTACTTCATGATTACAGATTGCTGGCTAATAGCATGGGAGGAGAGAATAGAAGCTTGCATGATGCTACCTTAACCACAGGGATGCATTCCAGATTCTGAGTAGATGTCTGAAACTTGGACAGTATCAAACCCTGTGTATGGTTTTTCTCCTATATTTATACACCTATATGAGGTTTAATTTATAAACTAGACAACATCAATAATAAATAAAACAGAACCATTTTAACAATATCCTATAATATCAGTTATGTGAATGTGCTCACCTCCACACTGCTGATATCTTACTGAATAATACTGTATTTTCAGACCTCAGCTGAAATCAGGGTTGGGGAGAGATTAGAGTAATGCAACTGTACCAAGGATTAAACTCCAAATTGCACATCAAGTTTAAACGGCATACCAAGAATTTCTCCATTTTCTATTTGGCTGTAATGGGAAAGAATTTTCAAGTTTTTTGAGTTAAGGTCTTATGTAGTCCAGACTGGCTTTGAACTCATTATACAGTTAAGAATGACCTTGAAGTCCTGATCATCTGGGATCTACTTCCCAAGGACTGGGATTACAGACGTGTGCCACCACACCTAGCTGATTATTCAATTTAAAAACACGTGTCGCCTTTAATCCCAGCACTCAGGAGGCAGAGGCAGGTTGATCTCTGTGGGATGGAGGTCAGCCTACTTTATAGAGCTAGTTCCAGAACAGACAGGGTTGCCCAAAGAAACCTTGTCTTGAAAAAAAAATCAACAAAAAGAAAAAAGAGAAAAAGTGTCAACTTTGTTTGATCTTCTTTGGGGAATCCTGTACAAGCACTTGTGAATGTCAGAGAAGAAATCACAGGCTGTCGTGGCAACTCAGGCTTATTTCTGTGTTCCGTGTCCAGCCATAAGAGAGACAGCCAACCTGCCCCAGTAGATCACAGACTGATGCAATGGATGCATACCTAAGGGAACATTTTTTTTTCAAATAAGAAAATCGTGATTGAGTTTAAACTCTGTTTGAAGGGAAAGGAGATAGCGTCCTCACCTGAAGCAGCATGGGCGGGAGGGATGTGGCTGATGGAAAATACAGGCAAAAGGAAGAATCCAGACCAGAGAGTAACTCTCTTAGTCCGGAGCTGATCATTAGCCTGGTTGTTCTCACATGCTGTTTCCCCTGCTCTTTAGGCTAAGATCTCGGTTGCACTGGTACTTGCCTCTGCTTACAGTTCTTAGCATCCTCCACTAAACCTTTACCTCTTACACGGTCCTAATCAAATACCCTTTTAGAGTTCCACTTGCACACATTGAGTCTTCCCAGCTCAATGGAAAATTCTGCTTCAGGGAAATTAGCTATCAGCTGGTCACCGAACAGTTACGGAAATGCAAAGTACCACCGGCCCCATGAATGCGGGAGTGGATTACCTTCCGGACCATTTGGACGAAGTCCTTGGAGTTCTGAGGGGACAGGCCTTGGAGTTGGCAGGTACAGGCTTCGAGGGAAGATGCGTGGGCCACAATCAGAATGTTATTTCCTAGGAAATGAGACAGGTTCATTACCCCGACCGGCTCACTCACTACACACCACATATACATATACTGAAATCACAGTGCACCCTATAAATAGGTATGATTATTATAAGCAAATTAAAATTTTTAAAGAAATCTAGGGACAGAGTTCAGCGGTGGACATTTCTGGAGTGCACAATGCCCTAGACACTGCAAACAAATAGGCGAATTTAGGGGCCAAGACTCTACCAAAACATACTTCACAATAATATCTGATACCTCATACATCATAATAATATCTAATATCCTGTGTGATAGTTTAAAAAGAACTGAAAATTATAGCCGGGCGGTGGTGGCACACGCCTTTAATCCCAGCACTCGGGAGGCAGAGGCAGGCGGATCTCTGTGAGTTCGAGACCAGCCTGGTCTACAAGAGCTAGTTCCAGGACAGGCTCCAAAGCCACAGAGAAACCCTGTCTCGAAAAACCAAAAAAAAAAAAAAAAAAAAAAAAAAAAAAGAACTGAAAATTATTTTCCAAAGGAAAAAGTAGAAAGAATCACAGATTTATAAGAAGTCATACTCCCATACACCACTGGAATAAGGAGGGTCATGTCTCCCCCATGATTCCATGCTTCACGATGTAACATTTTACCATCAAAACCATGGAAAGAGACGTGGGTACAACTCATGATTCTGATCTCACCAGGCTCACCAGCACAGTTTTCGGTGTGAGCACACAGTGTTTGGTGACGCCCTCACATGGACATGTAACCACCACCACAACTGAGACACAAGCTTACTCTTCTCCGTCTGCAGGCTCCCTGTGTCATGGGATATTTTACCCTTTTTGAGGGGCCCACAATACGTCTACCAAATAAATCATACACAGAGGCTCATTCTTAGTTAGGAATGCCCAGCCTTTACGTGCTTGTTTCTAGGCAGCTTTTCTTAGATTATCCCATCTACCTTCTGCCTCTGGGTGTTTTCCTTTTCTTACTTCTGTGTATCTTACTTTCATTCTTGCTCCGTGGCTGGCCCCTGATGTCCCCCTCCCCTGTTCTCTCGTTGCTCTCCTCTCTGCCTCTATCCTCCTTCTATTTATCCTTCTCTACCTGCCAGCCCGCCTATCCTTGCTCCTTCCTTGCTATTGGCCATTTACCTCTTTATTAGGCCACCAGGTGTTTTAGACAGGCAAAGAATCACAGCTTCACAGAGCTAAACAAAGGCAGCATGAACAAAAGCAGCACACCTTAAAATAATATCCCCCAGCTTCTCTGAGCAAGCCTCTCTAATACAGTTTTAAATGTCGCCACTGCAGAACTGTGAACACTGGAGACCTCACAGCTGAGACCACACCTCAGGTCACTCCATGGCAGTGAGTTATCGGTAATAACAGCAGTGTGGGAACCATCCGTACTCAGTCGCCCATGACTACCTGCTGTTAACATCCACATATACATAACTGCAATGTTTGCCCTTCGAGTATAAGTGTATTAACCTAAAGCTTATGGTGGGCAGATGGTCCTAGATGACATCAACTATCTGAGACCAGTCTCTAAGAGGCAAGCAGTGCATACGTTTCTGTGGACGAGTTTGTATCTACATAGCGATCCCCATCCTGGATCACTGCAGGGAGATGGTATTATTCTATAGAACCTCTGGAAATTCTAACTGGGCATCCTCCCCATAGCATACAAAATGACTGGCTGCATTGCAGAGCTCAGCTTACTTAATGTAGTAACGCCATCTACCAGGTCCCTGTGCAGCACTCAGGTTACATCCGCACAGGCTATCGCAAACTGAACGTGAAAGGCTCCACAAGAGAGCCTGGCAACATTTGTCTTTCCTACCAAATTGGAAAAAGCAAATTCAAAACACCCCCAAACAGCCCATAAATCGCAAAGGAGAAATGCCCACCTGTGTAACAGGGTCCCAAGCAACGCCACCTACCTTTGCTTTTACATTCGCTTATTATCTCCTTTGTCACTTGGAAACTTCTGCTGATGTAGGTGTCATAGGATTCGGAAATCACTAATTTGCTGACTGGGATGTGAGGTCTACAATGGAAAAGCGAACAAAGGAGAGGAAACATTCTGATGTTTTGATCCCGAGATAAAGGAACATGATATCACTCTATATACTTCCAGATCTCCTGGAAGATCCCGTGTTTCTGTTTCTTTGTTTCTCGGGAAAGAAAGGGGTGCAAGGCAGAGAATTTCCATCAGGAGGATGTTGAGGCTTAAAAGTTACGGTGTCACACAGTGACTCAATGGAAAAGGGAGGCATTCCGTGACTGTCTTACCCACAGGGACACACTTAAGCAGACTGCATACTTTTTGTGGCATCACTGGTCACCGAGGGTCCTAGCCATTTGGCTAATGTGGAGCAACGTAGAGACTGGTCCCTCTGTATAAATCACTGGGAGGGCTCGAGCTTTCCTTGGCGGCTTTATGCACAATGAGCTGCAAGGAGAGCTCAGAAAAACAGGTGTGCCGTCCATCTATTTGTGAGCCAATGAAATTTCCATCAGCCACTTCCCTCCTCTTTGCATCTTATTTTGAACCATGCACCCAGCACCAGGAAAAGCCCGAGAGACATAACAATGAACTCATTTCTCCACTTGAGAAGCTCTCTATGTGGACCAGGTGGGGATGCTATAGAGGGAAACCATAACTGTGAGACACAACCTGCAAGGGCATTTGATAGGAGAATCAAAGTATTCACCATGGTGACCAGTCACCAATGCCCATGGGGAGGGGGACTATTTACCCCTCTGTTATTTTATGGAGTTTCTGGTCCATGAAATATTTGTCTTATCTATGTCATATGCCTTTTCCATTTTCTTGTGTCTTAATTGTTGAATGTGCAGTGCCTGGCACAGGTGGTGTTGAGCTAACTTCACAAGACACCTTGATTATAATTTTGAAATAACTACTGTTAAAATTAGTCCAGAAAATATTTACTCAGAGGCCCCCATGCGTCAGGGCTCTCTGAAACTGCACCACCTGCAAGCTTCCAGTGGCATCTTCCCAGCAACACTTGCATAAATTCTAAGTCTCTAGGTGACAAAACTGGCTCTGAGGTGACAGCTGACATGCTGTGTCTTTAACTACTCTTAAAGCTGGGATTTGAAGCTGAGTCTTGGATGTGTCCTGTGAACAGAACTTCTTACACAGGACAACTTCCAATAGTGTTCTCTTCGAGATCACCCATCACAGCTGGGCATGCTGGCACAAAAATGAAATTTCAGCATTCATGGGGCTAAGGCAGGAGAACTGCTAATGGAAACTAAAGGCCAGCCTAGGTTACATAGCAAACAGACCAAACAACCAACCAACCAGCCAACCAAACACGTAAATAATTGGTCAACCAGCCAATTAAACAACAACAACAACAACAACAACAAAAACCCCCAAAATCTGTCCATCTGGTGCTCTATTTTACTATCAGGAAATCCAACACTGCTGTGTTCAGAGGGAACTTGCTTTTCCTCATCTTCACTCAACAGGCCCTCTTCTCCCAGGAGGAAGCTTCCTGATGCCCACCACCCAACTCTTTCCCAGAGGACACGGAAAGGCAAGAGTCACCACCACTTAGGGACGGACATCTTTGTTCTGGAGGATATTCCTCTTCCTGGCCTTCTCTGTCCATGCCCACCTCTGATGCAGTTCCATCATCAGTGATATCCTGTCTCCCAGCAGCTCCCCTCCCCCTGCCCCCATGCTGTAACAAAAGGCCACGCTGTCTGGTCACTTTGTGGGTGAGACCACACTGTCATATCTGAGATGTGTGTAAACAAAAAAAATGGTATCTTAGGACCTAGCTCCTCATCTGTTCTTGCCTTTGGCTTCTCCCAGCATATTGAAGGATGTCCTGATGGCTGTGAGGCACAGTCTAAGTTTCTCCTATGACCAGGACCGATCTATCACACTGCTAACTATACCTACAAGGCCCTGTGTCACCTTTAGAGTCAGGTCAGCTTCCAACCACTTACTGTACCTGAACTTGAAGGGTTCCCTGGTGGTTCTCCATGGCTACCCTCTTCTGCAACCTATGCTGATCCAATCTGTAGGACAGGCTTTGTCCTGAGCTGCACTCAAAGCTCAGCCCGCTCACACCCCACATCCATGACCTCCTTCAGTCCCCTGTCCTCCCTGGCCCTCCCACCACAACCAAGTGTCAGGGCCCTGTACTCTGCTCTGAAGTGTTTCCCAGTTGGCAGAATATTTTGTTTTTGTTTTTCTCTCTTGTGTTCTTGGCCCAGCTCCCTCACCTGCTTTTTACACACAGCCCAAGGCTGCTGTTGCTACCTGTGGATGATGCCTAGCTATGAGCTATTAGCCTGGTATGGTTTCCTCACTTTGCTTCCCAGTCCTTCCCTTCCGAGTGTATAGAAGTGTACCATGTATGTACCGGAGCATGACATGGTTAGAAGAGGCATCAGATTGCCTGGAAATGGAGTTACAGACAGTGGTGAACAGTCATGTGGGTGCTGGGAACCAAGCTCAGTTCTTCTGCGAGAGCCCATAACCACTGAGCCCTGGAGGCTGGGCTCTGTAAGCGGAGCACACTTGGTTCTGATTATATTGACTCCTGGGAATGTTTCTGTGTCACCATTTGAGCTTCATTTACTTGCTCCAATGGTCTATTCCAGTGCTTCTGCCCCTTCTAACGCTGTGACCATTTAACACAGATCCTTGTGTTGTGGTGACCTCCAACCATAAAATTATTTTTGTGCTACTTCATAAATGCAATTTTGCCACTGTTATGAATTGTAATGTAAATATCTGTGTTTTCTAATGGTCTTAGCAGACCCTGTGAAAGGTTGCTTGACCCCCAAAGGGTTCTCAACCACAAGTTGAGAACTACCGGCCTATTCACTTGGTGCCACGCATGACAGTGGTCAGCTCTACCATACTTTACTCCTGGCTTTGTCAACTTATTCGTGGAACCAGAGGCTTCCTATTCCTACTCAAAACTGGCAGAAAATGTGATGCTCTATTTTAAAATGGAAAAGGAAACCTAGAATAAGGACCATGTCTTGACCCAGCAATTCCCAGGATTCATTCTGCCTGCACAGCAGGTGGGTGTATGGCCTGGGTGCACATCTGGAGTGCAGTGAACAGCTCAGTGGGAACACATCTGTAGAACTCTGTAGGTCATCCTGGAAAACAGTGTGGAACACATGCTCAGCGGAAACTAAAACCCAGCCACCCACGAGGATTTGGATGGGGCTGGGTGGATACAGGGAGAGCTATTTCACTAGTGCCAGCCCAACCTGACCGCGTTCCCAGGCAGAAAGGTGAAGGCGTTGGCACAGGGACAATAGTCTACTGCTATTTCCCCCAAGGAAGAGAGAAACAATGGCCGGAGAGCGGACAGAACAACATGTGAGGTGGACTAGTGATGAGAGCAATTTAATGGGATGTTTGAGGAAAGCTAATTCCCTTAAGACAGAGCTGAGCTACTGCGTTCTCTTAGTTCCTACCCACAATATGGAGAAGAAGATTCTCTCCCATCTTGTCCAGGAACCCAATCTATTATCCACAGTAAGAGGCCAACAGAAACCACAGGGAAGAAAATTCTATGCAGAATGGTCAGTCACTCTGCCAAATTCTGCTCTAAGAAAGAGGAGTTTCATTTCCTACTGAAATGGTTGTGATTTCTGGTCTCTCCTCGAAGTATTTGGGTGGGTTTTTGGTTGGTACTGCCATTGTATTATTATTGGCTAATTCTTTACCAGGCATGCAGACTGTTCACCTGGGGGCATTGAAAAAGCATCCTAGCACAGAGTACAGTCTAATGGAAAGAGCAATAAACAGGACTAGATGGCTACAAGGCAGAACACACAGAACCGGAGACACAGGAAAATATTAATAGATGTCAATTTTTTTTACCACAGTGATGTCATTGTTATTATTTCCATGCATGGTCACAAGACGTTTTACCATAGGCGAGCCACTTGAACTGTCATATACATAAAAATGGCTTTCTGGGCTGGGAAAGTGTTTCAGCAGAGTGCTTATATGTCTGTGTGCATGCGGACACACACACATCTTAGTTGCTTTCACTTTCCAAGATCATAAGAATAACAAATGAACATAGAAAGGAAAAGTAAAAATCTAGTGGAAGGCAGATATGGTGACCCATGCCTGTAGTCATAGCCCTTGGGAGACACTCAGGAAAATCATGCCTTCCGGGTCAGCCTGGGTGATATAATGAAACCCCTGACTCAAAAGGTTAAATAAGCAAGTGATTTGGAAGGTTTAAGGTAGAAATGGAAGGGGCCCCACTGTTGCGTCCCACATCCACTGAGCTGTTCTATCCTCACTTTGTGTGTTTCCCTAAAATACGCTATGACTTTACTGCTACACTTACATAGATATAATAAAGTTAGAAAATCTGAACATAAGAGTGGGTAGGACAAGAAGCTTAATTTATGCTAACCTTAAATACAAGGAAACACTGGACTTCCCCAAGTCCTGGTTTCTAAAATTGTAGCTTGATTTCAACCACTATGAACAATTCTGCGGGGGTCTTGTGAGGTCCATCATCTGCTTGATGAACGTGGCGTGGTAACAGTGCAGGACACAGGGTACCAGGGAGACAGCAAGTCAGAAAGTTACCTGTAGGTTGTATCAACACTCAGGTTGGCCGCAGCTAACTCTGATGGAGGTATCCACGCCGGTAATGTGCTCCCAGCAACCCACTTTGTCCATTCAAATAAGCCTGGCTCGACCCGAATCTTTAAGTGATTGTCTTGTTGTAAACCTTAGGGATGAAGTAAAACGAAGATGAATGAAGTCTCACTAGATCGTCAGTGGAAAAGAATGATCCATACGACAAGCTGTCACAAAAATTACAAGGCAGAGCAGGATGTGCCATGCACGTTTCCAAAGGAGGGAAACAACCAAAAGTCCTACCCAGCTCTTAACCACAATGATGCTAAGCATGGCAAGAAAACCCTAATGGTGTATCAGTGCCATGATAACCAACAGCACTCTAGTTGGTCTTAAGACATGCTCAATGTGAGCAAAATCATGCCTGGTACCAGAAACCTAGCCAGCTACCTGGGGTTAGTGAAGTCACAGATCTTGGAAGAGATCCTGTAACTTTACTAAACCAGCACAATCCCCAACTACATCCTAAATATCCATCCTTAAACCCCACACAAGTATGGTCATCACCCTCTATCAAGGAAACTTCTCTTTGCAACAGTTGAAACACATTTCAGAAGACCACAACTAATCAGAGGCAGAATTGTGGAGCCCAGTCCCAAAAGATACATCTACAGAACCCTAACCCTAACCTACATCCCACACCTAACGCTCAGGTGAATCTTGAGAAGGAGGGAACAGAAAGATGGGAAGAAACAGAGGTCCAGGGAGTTTTCTACAAGAGTGTGTCTCCTAGGAAAATCAGAAGATAAAGCCTCACAAACACGATGGGTTAAACATGAGCTCAACGAAGATGACACCAGCAGATACGATGGTAGAGGGGGATGGGGATGCCCATGAAGCCTCAACCCTACATAAGGAACTGTGGGCAACTGGGGAGTGTTGAGAATGGGAGAGGTGGTTTTCTCCAGGGAAGAGCATCTCCGATGGCTGTCCAATACTAAAGGGTCAGCCTGAAACCATACATACAGGTAGCACTGTACAAACGGGACAGGCTGTACTTACAGATTCAGAAAGACAAATGCACATTGTAACAGTTGATGAAAAAAGAGGTCATGAGAGAGAGAGTGGGAGGTGTGGCGAAGGGTTAGGGAGGAGAAAAGGGAGGGGGAGATGGTGTAATGATACTCAAAAAATAAAAAATTATTTTAATAACAATGCAGTGATTGCTTTCCTACTAGACTCAATATATCACTTAAGTTGGAAGCACACGGGTTTGGACAAATTTATAAATTTGTTTTACAGTGTAAACCATAAATAAATTTAATAGGTAAACTTTACAGTTATACATAAAGCATGTGCTAAAAAACAATAAATTTTTGTTTACCAACAAGTGCATTTTTTCCTTTGGCTACACCTCCACCATGTATGCTGGCCATTAGCAGATTGAAGAGAAAGTCTCCCCTCCACAAGTCATTACCCAATCTGTCCAAGCTTGGGACTCTTTTTGTACTGTCAGAAACAAAAGTGTTGCTATATACGCTAGGCTGACTTCACATTCTCGATCCTTCTGCGTTGGCTTCCTCTGGAGTGCTGGGATTACAGGTGTGCACCGCCATGTCCCTCCCATTTCCACTCTTTCTTGAGTAAATTCCGTGACATCTTACAAAACTCAAAGCCTTCAGCTATTCTCATGGCACCCATGATGGTACCTACCATCATGGGCTTACACTACACCTGGGCATCACACAAATACTTGTTTTGTCCATCAGGGAACCCAGCATTTACAGGTGGCAGTGCACACGTTCTGTTTTATCGTAGTGTGATTCCCCGGGAGCACAGATCTTCCCTTCAGACTCACTCAGCTCTCCTTACACTGCCTCTAGTCCAGTTTCTCTGTGCACAGTGAGCACACAGACGCTTCTGTACTGAGAGGAAGGTTTACTCAAGGTTAAAGAACAGAGGGCTCAAGTGTTGTGTCAAATTCTTTGCTGGCTTCTTTATTTCTGGCTCATTTGTTGGTCTGGCTCAAGTTCAGTCCAACTCCCCACCTCCCCGCCTTCCCTGCCCCGTCTCCTTTCCAACGCAGGGAGAATAGAGATGGCTCTAATACAAACTTCCATGGATTTTAGGGTTTTACAGTGTGGGGGCTTTTAAAGCCTTTCCAGTTTGTGGGGTACAGTGGTGCACATCTTTAATCCCAGCACTCGGGAGGTAGAGGGAGGTGGATTTCTGTGAGTCTGAGGCCAATCTGGCCAACAAAGTGAGCTTCAGGCCAGTCAAGGCTACACAGTGAGACCGTGTCTCAAAAATAATTGAATAAGTGAGTCTTTCCAATTAACCAAAGAAAGTAAGATGGTGATGATGCAGAACTCCCAACAGCTCAACCGCTGCTATGAACAAAAGGTAAACAACAGATTTAACTGCTTAAATGCAGGGCGAGAATCACGTCTATAAAAGGTGTAAAGATTTCTGTATAGCTACAACCCATCCAAGACAGCTTAAAATTCTTAGAGAAAAATGATTAGCATCTCCCCTCTATCTGGATGACATCGTCAGGAGTTATGACTTTGTTCAAGGTTGGTCACCTTGTGGAAGAATCCTCAATAGAAGTTCCAGATTTGTGTAAGTCAAGATGGCTCAAGCCTGTAATCCTAGCACTCAGGAGACTGAGGCCGGGGGATTGCTTCAAGTTTGAGAGAAACCTCAGTTACACACTACCTTGAAAACGTTTTAAATAAAACAACAACAACAAAAATAAACTTTCAGATTTTGAAGCTCCATAACTCTGCAATAAGAGCCAGGAAACAGTCGGATGAACTACATAACCGCTGTCAAGCTATGAGTCTTACCTTTCAATATATTATGTGCAGTCTGAACGCAGCGTAGGGATGGAGAGCAATAAACGTGATCAATAACGGTGTTACTTTCTAACAGGGCTTCACCTGCCGAGCAAATCAACAGAGAGTCAGCATGATGGAGTCACTTGGGTTTCATCTTGATCCTCGATGGGACCAAGCCAAGCAGATCCACACACCTCCCTTCCCCAGTAGAAGCTCACAGAGAGCCAGTAGTGTCAGCCAAATCCCCCATCAGTGCATCCACGGAAGAGGCAAAGCAACACGTCTCTTCATGCCTTCTTTCTTTCTCGTGCCAGCATGTAACAAAATGCCCTCTTCAGGAGGCCTACCAGCAGAGTAATGCTCTGACCTCTACTGGGAAGATGCTGATAACCAGGTGTGGGAACAAGATCTCTTGAACATCAGAGACCCAACTAATGCTTTAATGCTTCCCCATGTGGTCCACTGCTTTTCTCTACTAGGCAAACCCTAAACATCTTCTCATGGGGTTGATGTCTTCTATGGACTTGGTTACCTTGCCTGTCCTTTCTCCTGACCTGACTCAACCTCTGCTCTAGAAGTAAGAACAGCTCGCAGCATCCCATGTACTCTTGACTTTTATTATATTAATTCTTTTAGGTTGTTTCAAGACAGGCTTCTCTGTGTATTCCTGGCTCTCCTGGGACCTGCTCTGTAAACTGAGCAGGCCTCAAACTCACAGAGATCCACCTGCTTCTGCCTCCCAGGTACTGAGATTAAAGGCAACCACCACCGCCCGGCTTCCCCTGTACTCTTAATCCTACTCATTTTTAAAAATGTATTTATTATTGTTGTTGTGTATGTGTGAGAGAGAGAGGGGGGGAGAGAGAGAGGAGAGCATATGCACATATGGAAGTCAGAGGTCAACTTTAGGTCCCTCCTCCGCCTTTGTATAGGTTCTGGGGACTGAATTCTCTCGCCAGGCTTTTGTTGTAAGTGCCTTTACTCAGTGAACCATTAGCTGCAAGGATCTCTCGATGCTATGTCTAACCTTTGCTGTTTTGTTTATATTGCCTTCGATGCCAAGAAGACCCCTCTCTCCCTTCTGTTCCTTTTTTACAGGTGACTCCTACGTGACCCTGGCTCACCTTGCCTGTTACTCATCCTTTCTTCTCCCTTCTCCATCCCTCGTTGCTTCCTTCCATCCCTTCTCTTTTCTATTCTCCTCATACTCTGTGCGGTTTGTTGTCCTGTCAGCCATATAGTCTGACAGCCACCCACAACACATACATGTGCGTCCATTCACACCTGGGTCCCAGCTACCTCGTCCAGGAACTTGCCCCAAAGTAAATGGTCAGTAAATATGTATTGAATGACTGAGCAGTACGTGGCATAGTTTCTGCACAGCCAGTACAGAAAATGCTTTCAAAGAACTGAACAGCTTCAAAAAGTCACTGGGCCTGTGCAAACTCAGCAATGCCCCTGTGCCTCTTCCTCACCCTCAGCTCTCCTTACACCTGCTGGCAGATGCTGCTGTCTAGAGCTATCAGCTGACACATGACTAGACCAGTGGCATATGTAAACCAAGCCTGACTTTCCATCTCCATTCCTCGCCAGGATCATGTCTGTAAACAGCAGAAGCCTACCTGGAATCCCAGCCCAAAGAAAGCTGAGGCAGGATAACCTGACATTCTAGGCCATCCTGGTGATCTATAAGACCCTGTCTCAAAAAACCAACAAAACACACACACACACACACACACACACACACAAAGAGAAGTCCCAAGAAGTGTGTTTACACACTCATGGTGTGGGTCTGTCGAATGTACCAGGAGATGCTATGCAGTCTCAGGGGCCCTTACCCACTAGCCTTGCTTGCATACACCCAAACACAGTGATTGGCGCATCTTTCTCGTAGTCTCGGAAACCACCGCTCCGCTGAGGTAAGCTATGAGGCATGTTCAGGTTGGTGCGTATGTAGCGGCCTGGTGGGGGAAGAAGAGCAAATAAAGACCTCATAGACTTTTTCTTTACTAGAGATGTTCCTCGGTGATCCTGACCCCTCCCCCTTCTTGGTCAAAGACACTGAACGGAACTGTCTGAAGCCAATGGAAAACATCGAATCTGACACTTTTTCTTCAGTAAACTGACTTAGAACCCACCCTTCCTTCTGCTGATGACAGTGATGATGGAATTTCTCAGTGAATATAACAACCAGACTCAGGCAAGGCTCCCCTTCTCAAAATGCCACTCGAGTGAGAACGGAACCAGATGGGTCACAGTGACGCCATGGCGGGAACTCGGGTCACAGAAACAGCATGCGTCTCTGAACTGGTTTTGTTGTCTGAACGTGGGGAAGATACAGTGACTCTTTGCTCCCTGGTACCTCAGCTTATAGAATGGGGACAAAACCGCTTATCTTTCCCCCTATCAGTTGGAACAATGAAGAAGGACTCAGAGATTCCAAGAATTTTGTAACTGCATGCACATGATGACTACATGTACATAAAGCAGCTTGACTGTGCCCCCTAGAGGCCATTATGGGTATGCATTGCTGTGCAGGCCATCAACCATTGAGACCTGTGATGGATTCCAAGGGCCCCACTAGATGCCATACACAGTGACAAATCCTGAACAGACTACGTTTTTCATCCCCACAAAACACACCTATCATAACATTTAACTTATAAGTCAGCCGCAGCAATGAGGAATAATCAAATGATAGACCGCAATGCAAGTTACAGAGATGTCTTGCACAAAAAAAAAAAAAAAAATTGTGGCGTTCTTGGAATTCTTATGAAAGGGCTCTGTGACTATATGACCGAGTGACGAGAAACAAATGATACTGCGACAGCAGATTTTATAACTAAGATGATATCAGGCAAGAAATGGATGGGTACAATATGCACTGTGGATACATTGGGCAAAGGGATGATGACCCAGATGGGACAGACTTGGACAGCCTGAGATTTTATCACGTTACTTAGGGTGGAGGGATCATAGTATAAAACAAACGGATTGCTTGTGTGCTGGCTAATTTTGCATCAACTTGAGTCGTATAAGGGGAGGGAACCCAAATTGAGAAAATGCCTTCATACGATTGGTCTGTAGGCAAGCCTGTAGAACATTTTCTTTTTTTTTTTTAAATATTTATTTATTTTATTATGTAAACAATATTCTGTCTGTGTGTATGCCTGCAGGCCAGAAGAGGGCACCGGACCCCTTTACAGATGGTTGTGAGCCACCATGTGGTTGCTGGGAATTGAACTCAGGACCTTTGGAAGAGCAGGCAATGCTCTTAACCTCTGAGCCATCTCTCCAGCCCCGAACATTTTCTTAATTAGTGACTGATGGAGGAGTGCCCAGCCCATGGTGGGTGGAGCTACCCCTGAGCTGGTGGTCCTGGGTTCTATAGGAAAGCAGACTGAGCAAGCCATGGGGAACAAGCCAGTAAAGCAGCATTCCTCCACGGCCTCTGCATCAGCTTCTGTCTCCAGGTTCCTGCTCTATTTGAGTTCCTGTCCTCTCCTTCCTTCAAATGATGGTTGACAATGTGGAAGTGTTAGTCAAATAAACCCTTTCCTCCCCAGCTTGCTTTTTCGGTCATGGTGATTCATCACAGCAGTAGAAACCCAAACTAAGACAGCTTGTTTGAGACCTTTCCACTTACTAGTTTTAGACCATAGTTAACTGTGGCTAGCTGAAGCCATAGAGTCAAACTGGACGAACGGAGAGACTAGTCACTCACCTTTGGCATCAAAGCACTGGGATAGCCAGTACTTCCCGAACACAACATCCATCCTCTCCCCATGCCGACACACGAAGAGACATCGCTTCTGGGGCCCAGGCTGGCTGTTGACTCTCAGGGGCTGCAGGGGAGGAAAACAAGAAGTAAGCAGACACACTGCACCCACACACGGTGCACCCTGATGCCAAGTGAGAGGGACTCTGGGACAAATTCTGCCAGTATATGACTCTGACAATCTCCCTGACCGCCCTGAGTTCAGTTTGGCCTGCCTGTAAAGCGAGGATAGTAAACTCCTCCTACAGACATCATAAATTACTCTCAGGTGCCTAAGAGATGCTTGCAGGTGCTTTGAAATAGGAAGGATTGTGCAAGTGCCATGCTCTTTGCTGCCCCCTACTGTAACAGGAGGGTTACTCAAGGTACAGTTCATGGGTCAAACCTGCCCTTAATGTAGAGATGATCATCTAGAAGGGCAGCTATCTCCTCCAAAGAGATACGTCATCAGTTCCTTCTAGGAGTGAGAAATTCCATCATCACAGGTGTCTGCCTCATGCCTAGTTTATATCCAGTACCCTGCTGTGCACATTCTTTTTTCTACAATTTTATTATTTATGTCTATGGGTGTTTCGCCTGCATGCATGTATGGGTACCAAGTGTGTGCAGTGTCCACAGAGGCCAGAAGAATACACTAGGACTGGAATTACAGACAGCTATAAGCTGCCATGTGGGTGCTGGAGTTGAACCTGGGTCTTTTGGTAGGGCAGCCAGCGCCCTTACCTGCTGAGTCCTCTCTCCCTCCAGCCATATTCTGCACATCCCAACTATCATGTGCGCTCTGCTATCTGATTGCATAAATTGGTATTTCTAGAATGGGCTCAGGGGGTTAAGCTGCAACTTCTCAATGGCGACTTGGGCAAGTTGAGTCAACTACTGGCTTCCACAGCTGCTAGCAGCACTGCACAGATGTTTCTCCATCCTTCCTGCTGATGCATTCGATGTTCCCAGTTGCCTTGAGCTGCCAGGCCCTTGCTGGCCACCACTCTCCCACTGGCTTCTTTTTGCTTTGCCAGGGCTAATGGGTGGACTGGTGCTGTGGACTTTGCCACCTGCTTTCTTGATGTTCTTTAATTCAAACCCTGGACTCCAGACAACTGTATCTCCTCCGTTTTCACTCTTAATACGCTGAACTTTCAACCTGTCTCTTTTGCCTGACAGCTCCTACTCCTTCCTTCAGCCTGTCTCCCAAGTGTTATCAATACACTGATGCATTCTCAAGTTCATGTTAAGAGCCTCACTCTACGGATTCAAATATGTGTGTCATCCCTATTGTGAGAGAAAGCCTCCTCTTCCTTCCTTGGGATGGCCTTGCTTCCAAGTTCAGGCTCCACATGGCAATGCCCATAGGCGGTACCACTCACCCCTCGCCTCCTAGTTCGGGACTATTGTGTGTCTTTTATGACCTTGTGTACTTGTCTCCCCGTAAGGTTAGGGACCCTTTGAAAGAAGCAAGGTCAGTGCTGAGGATGGTCCTCAGAGCATCCCGGTTAGATTCGAGGACACGACATGACCCCCATGGTCAGCCTCACCTGCATGGGCTGGCAGATGATAGTGAGAGGCGTCGTCTCCCCGAGTCCTTGGTCCTCATACTGTCGCCTCTCCAATACCCCATCACCAAATGTGAGGGAGCTGGCTGACACGGTGTTCAAGATGGAGTATGAACTGCAGAGGAAGGAGAGGAAAGGGTTAACTGTCTTGGCTAGGAGTCATCCGCTGTTCGTGCTGAAGCTCAACAGGAGTATGGGAATTAGCACAAAGGACTGTCTGGTCACATGGTGTTTGGGAACCTGAGCAGGAACACCCATCCCCAGGCAAGAACATCTTGTTTTTGACTGAAGTCTCATAGTTAATAAACAAGGGGCGGACAGTTCTCAGAGCTGAGAACAGATGCACGCATCTCTTTGGGCAGGGATGGGGTCCAGTGATTCTAGGCTTATTAGGATGCCACAGGCAGGGTTGGCAGCAAAGACACGTTAAAGAATAATGAGGTATCAATTATGTACCACTGTTCCAGCTCTTTCTGTCGCTGCACTGAAACAAACAGTTCCCACTGCCTTTAATCTTTTCCATGGCAATTCCCATCTGAGGAATGCGAGGGGAGATGTCTTCCCAGTGCCACTTGCCCGTGGCTATGAGATTCAGGAGCAGAGACTTACCCCTTGTCCCTCAACCTGCCTTCTTCAGCCTCCAGTACTATGCTCGCCTCCATAGCAACTTCAAGGGGATGATTAAAAACTGGGTTATTTCAGAGGAGCTGACTCCTGCCAGATGTTTGGAGCTGTGAGCCAAGAACTCTTATTTCTGACTACGCCACTGTAACTTTGCAGGCCCAGAGGCGCTCTGGCTGAGAGCAGGACTGTCCAAACATGCCACACTGAAAATTTCTGCACACAGCACGGCTCTCCAAAGCTTTCTATAATGAGGGCTGCTATTTAAATACTGCCATTGGGCAGATCCAACAAACATCTCCTGGGTCACCGGGCAGTCTCAAAAGGAAGTATTTGAATTTTTAAGTTCGTGCTCTTGGAAAGGCCCGCTGTGCTCAATCAAGTCTGGGTTTGTGTCTGTGGACCCTGTGATCTGTGCAGGCACCCACTCTGCAGTATTTGTCTTTAACACAGTATGCATATTAGAATTTTATGTTTGAACTTTTCCCATATTTTCTAAAATCAGTAAGAAAGCTGGTTTTCAGGTTTTTAAAAATTGCCTACCTCTAGGTTTTTGGTTTTTTTTTTTTTTACATAAATTCATTATACACAGTACTTGGTTTCATAAGGACATTGTCATACAAGTACATAATGTACTGAGATGCTGGGTGTGGCGGCACACCCCTTCGATCACAGCACTCTGGAGGCCAAGTAGGCAGAACTCTGAGTCTTAAGTCAGCCTGGTCTACATAGCAAGTTCCAGGACAGCCAGGGCTACACAGAGATTCTGTCTGGTGGTTGTGGTCTGGGGACACAAATATCTTCTTTCAAAAATTGTTGATAGGCAGGCAGATCTCTGTGAGTTCAAAGCCAGCCTGGTCCACAAGAGCTAGTTCCAGGACAGGCTCCAAAGCAACACAGAGAAACCCTGTCTCAAAAAACAAAAACAAAAAAAATTGATAATGTACTTTGATCATCCTTTCTCCCTCTATCCCATCTCCCCCACTAGTTCTCTAAACTCCTTTAAACAGTCTGATTTCTACGTTCATGTCATACCTATGTACGTATGTACGTGCATATGATTTTATGTTACCTGTATAAAATTTACGATGGACAAGTAAGAGAAAACACGCAGTATTTGCTTTTCTGAGTCTGACTTAATTCATTTACGATAATGATCTCCTACTGCAGCTACTTCCCTTCAAGTGGACATTCTTTTGTTTTCCGCTACACCAAATCCCACTCATATATTAATCACATTCTCTTCATCGCTCTTCTGCTGACGACACCTAGGCGGGTCCCATCATTTGGCTATTGTGACCAGTACTTCAATAAATGCTCCTGTATGCTGCCTTAAAGTCAATGGTAAATACCCACGAGTAATACAGTCAGATCAGAGGTTAGAAGTTGATTGGATTTTGTTTTTGTTTTCAGGAAATCATATGATTTTAGGACTCTGGCACACCTTCTGCCCTTCGTAGTCCCCCATACCTCTGCGGCGTTCCCCCTACAAATGACAGACCAATTTTTGTTTTCCTTTGAGACACGGTTTCATATAGTTAGTTCAGGCTGGCTTCCAACTCTATACACAGCCAAGCCTGGCTTTAAACTCCTGATCCCCCTGCTTCTACCTCCCAAGGGATGGTATTATAGGCATGTATCACCATGCTCAGTCTCTATGATGCTGAAGATCAAACATCAGGCTTCAGGCATGCCGGGCAAACACTCTGTCAACTGAGCTACGCCCTCAGCCTGACGATATGTTCAGGTGAAGGTGTCAGACCCTGAGAGATTTGCAGCCCTGTGCATACAGATGCACGAAGGTGCTCCTGGCTGCATCTTGCTCCCCACAGGCCATCGTCCTGAGCCAAAGAACCAGGGGGCCTGTATCTCAACACAGCCGTGTCTATTTAGTATGATGCACAGTCAAATTAAACCTGTTATGAGCGAATTTAAGTAACTATAGCTCAAGGAATCCGAGCCATTCACACACTCTAATAGGCCAGCTGTTCTGCTTTATTTTAAGCAGAGGGCCCCCCCCCCCCCCCCCAACGGCATACAACTGAAGAAGCTTTGGTCTTCCTGTCTGGCTCATCAAAGCTTCAAGCCTTCAACGTCTAGCTGTCTGGAATCATGCCGATATCTCCCTTGGCTGTGTCTGTAACATCTTTACTTTATCACAGCTGGGAAGAAAATGATAGGGCCTTTTCTCTCTCTCCAGTTCCCTTGGTGGGGAGAATGGCAGCTTCCTTGCTGTCTTCAGTGTCACTACAATCAAAGGACCTGGCTCCCCCAGAGACAGGGAGGGGACAGTGCCAGACCAGGGTGGAGAGGATGCAGGTCTGACACCCAGAACCCCTTCTCAGGGAGCAGAAAGATGCCAGTTCCTGCCGAGAACATGCTAGGCCTGTCTGAAGGCCAGAAGCTCACCCCACTACAGAGGACAGTAGGCCAGCATCACCCAGATGGTAGTTAGGAACAAATGACTACCAGAAAGAGCAGCGAGAGAACATTTCCTTAGCCATCCAGAAGGCTGAGGAGCACCGGGTGGGGAGAGGTACAAAAGCCACTGACACCCCAAGTCTCTGGACACTGCATTAACCCTTTCTACAGCTTTTCCTGAAGCCAGCCAGGGTCCGGCCAAGTGGCCCATGTGTCTCCCCAGGACTGCCCATCTTTGGTTAGGCCCCCGTGAGAAGATCTGTCTTATAAAGCTGAGCTATGCCTCTGCGAGTTATTTTTAGCTCTGGCTGTAAACATTCAAGTACAGCTCACCTGTCGGGCCATTTTTACGGAAGAGACCTTTAGCTTAATGAGGTCTGATAAACAGAGACAAAAAAAAATCATCAAAACCCTAGTGGGCATTCTGCAGGCAGTACTGCAGGACAGTCACCACGAGCCTCGGAAAACTGACCTTCCCTGGAGGCACCACACCGCCTACTCTCTGTGCAACGCTTATCTCCTTCCTGGTGGCCCAGAGAAGTAACTCAGATTGGGCAAACTCTGCACCACTGGTACACGAGAGAGCTAGGATTTGGATATAATGCGACTAAAACTCAAGTCCTTAATCGCAGAGTCTCAAAGCCTAACCCTGCATTGTGAGACTCTTTGCAGAGCCAGCGGTGAACCTGGTAGTTTAACTGAAAGCAGAACTCCCAGGAGATAACATCAACAACTATCTTCACAATAAGAGATATGCACAGACCTTCCCTGGTGCCCTGAGTGAGGTCAGTCAGTTTCTCCATGGTGGAGCCTGAGTTCTAGTTCAGAGAGGAGGGCTACATGGAAAGTCTTACAAGGGTGAGCAGGACTTCATGTGTGTGCTCTCACATCTAGCCCCAGTGCTTAACAAAAAGACCCACCAGCCGTGCAAATTCTTCAGGTCTCACTATGAGCATATTCATGAGCCACTTACTGGGGAGATATTCTGGGAAGTGATTTGACAAAATAGCAAGGGGATGAGCTTAACCAAGCTGCTAGCATGCTGTGTAACACGATTCAAGGGCCCATTACTGTGTACGAAGTCCACCCCCAACCCAAATGCTATTACAAATGCGATACGTGGCTGTATTTTGTTTTACTTGTGTGTGTGTGTGTGTGTGTGTGTGTGTGTGTGTGTGTGTGTGTGTTTTGTCGGGGGAGGACACAGGCAACCCTGAATTCCTTAGGTACTGTCCATCTCTTTATAAATGTATTATTTTATTTTTACTTGTGTGTGTGTTTGTGTGTGTACACAAGTGTCTGTGGTAAGGATGGGCCCTCAGTAGCCAGAGGAAGGTATCAGAGAGATCCCTTGGAGCTGGAGTTACAGGTGCTTGTGAGGTGCCCTATAGGAGCTAGGATCTCAAAACTGGTTCTTACGATTGAGCAGCAAGTGCTCTTAACTGCCGGGTCATCTCTCCAGCCCCCGTTAACACACTTCTTAAACATTTATTTATTATCTATTTGTTTATTTATTTATTTGTGTGTGTGTAGGTCATACAACAACCCTCTGGAGTGGGTTTTTCCTTTCACCATGTATGCTCACCCTGATATTTGAACATGGGACATTAGGCTCTGTGGCAAGGTTTTTTTTTTTTTTTTTTTTTTTTTTTTTTTTCCCCTATCCACTAAGCCATATTGTTAGCCTGTTAGCCTTCACCTTCTTCTTCCTCTTTTTTTTTTTTTTTTTGGAAGAGTCCCTCACTGACCTGAGACTCACTGAGTAGGTTAGGCTGGTTGAACCCGCCCACCTCCCACCTCTTTCTTAGCACTGGGGCTACAAGCTTTGTTAGTGTGGTATCTCCCAACCCTTCCTCATTTTTATGGGATAAAATGATGACTAGAGTCTCAACCTCTATATTTTCAGCTTCAGAAACATTAAAACAAAACAAAACTAGATGTCTGTGGGCATGAGGCATCTGGATGCCGGTGGGCTGAGGACAGAGTGGGGTTGGGTGTCATACAAGACAGAGGAAGGAAGAATCTTCTTTCCCATCTTGAGTGTGTGGTTTGTCTGGGGCTCACAGCGAAGGGGACCTGCTTTGTTCTTTTGCCTCCTGGCAAAATAGGAGGCAGAAGTCACCCTGCTCTGGTCCCTTCTAACAGGAGCAATAGTGGGAGGTAAGGACACAAGGCTTTCAGGGCTTCTGCCTCTCAGCAACATTGTCACGGGGAAGAAACAAAACAGAGGGAAAACCAAACTGGTGGCATGAGAAGCCTGGTGGCTGGATTTGAGCCCCCTGGATTGGGACGGAGAAAGCAGCTTTGTGTTCCTATTTATATCCAGAACAAAGCTGGTCATACAACATGATCCATTTTGGAAACTGGACCCCAGTGTGGGCTGAGGACGGCAGAGGAACGAGGGGGCAGGTGGCTGTCACCTCAATAAGGAATGTGAGGAATCATGCTCAAGTTCCAAGAGTTGCCTGTCACCTTGGACATGGGCACATTCGTGCCAGGTCTGAGGACTTGCTCAGGGTCACCTAGCAAATGAGGGCTACATTTCAGGCTCCAGATTTACAGTCTCTTTCCGTCATTGATCTGGCTGATATAGATGGAATCTGTCTAGCTGCTCTGAGAAGAGCCCCGCCCTCAGAGTGATGGCCCAGGTTGAAGTAGAGAGAAACCCAGAACAGTCCATGTGTGGCACGAGATGTTGTTATCTTCCAGCCAGAGATGGAGAGCAGCCTCAGGTTGGCTCCCCAATAGGAAGCCAACCAGGTGGTATCACCAGCCGGGGCAGGAGAGTGGGTCTACCTACCCATGGAAGATCCAGGTGCTACACTCATCCGCCTTGGTAATGTAATTCTCTGGAAGCAGCCCTGAGCAGCCGGTGGTCAGTGAGGTGCCGTAAATCCAGCCCTCGCTGGTGCTTGTCTGTTCCATGGGAGACATGAAGATGAAGTCCCCAGGGACCAACTCCAGCTCGTCATCATTCTGAGGGGAATAGGGGTAGATCACCTGCAATGTCTGCAAAAAGGAGAGGACATGTGAGAACCATCCACCATCCTCTGGAGCACCTCAGGCACTGGACCAGAGTAAACGCACACAAGAACCAAGTGTGCTGCACACAGGAGTCCCTGGGCTCACAGGCTCTCGGCAGATCTGGTCAGAAAGCTCCTCCTCTCACCAGGGTCTTCTGGGTAGGTACCTGGTGCTCCACAACCTTCTAGCCCCCCACCCCTCCAGCCATGCTTTTACTTCATGTCAGGACTCAGAAGTGGGTTTCAGGAACTCATCAGAAACCTGAAAGGTTTTTCTGGGCAATTGCTGGACATACAGACATCCATTTACCCTGTTCTATATGCTGCGCCAAGCACGGGGCAGATGGGAATTGTGTGAAGAAACTTGTCTTCTACACATGCTCACAGACAGGCCAGATGAAGAGTCAATTGTATGGCCCTTATTTAGTATTTGTGTGATGTGTATGTGTGTGTGTGTGTGTGTGTGTGTGTGTCTGACTGTCTGTCTGTCTGACTGTCTGTCTGTCTGTCTCTGTGTATATATTCCAGGCTCTTGCATGCAAGATCTCTTGTAGGCCAGAAGAGGACATCAAATCCCCTGGAAGTGGATACTGTATTGTGAGCTGCCCGTGTGGGTACTGGGAACCAAACTCCAGACTTCTGCAGGCCCTTTCTATGTGATTCATCTGGTAGAGCAAAACAAGCCTGTAACTTCAAGGCTCTTTAAGCCCTACAATTGTAACAAAGACCTTGAAAGGAAGCTCTTTCTCCCAGACACCATGTGTGTATCGGAGGGTAACCAGTTCCCACCAGAGCAGATGGAAGCCACATGTCCTTTCTCTGAGCTCAGACAAGACCCCCAGGGCACACAAGGCCAGGCCATGTGGCTGAGTTAGCCTACTTGGAGGGGGTGCTTCCTTTCTTGGTGCATAGAAAGGCACTACAGCCCTAAGACTTTTTTTTTTAGCTTTAGACATTTGCTTTGTATTTTTTTTTTATTACCAGAAAGAGCCCTCAATAGGAAGGAAAACTGTATCCTATTTTATTTGTTTCTGGACAGCCAGAAAGGAGGGGGAGGCTTTCACAGCCTTCCCTAAGTCCCCAGAGGTGACAGTGACAGGCGTCTGGTTCTCATCTGCTGAGTCTTCAGCTCTGATCTCCACCAGTACCTAGACTATGAAAGTTAAATGAGGCACCCCAAGAAAATGCTGAGGCATAGGTACTTCTAGCGGTCCAGGGTTCCTGGCTCTTGACTGATGGTACTCCTTGCAGCCAGTCATGACCCTGGGGCCTGAGGGTGGCCCTGTGAACTAGCCAGCTGCTGACATCAAGGCGAGCCACCAGAACATGGTATAACAAAAGAGCTCTGCCGTGTGTGGCGAGGGGCTGAGATGTACGATCACCTTGAGTTTGAGGTTAGCCTGGTCTATATAGTGAGTCTAGGCAAGCCTGGGCTACAGAGTGAGCTCTTATCTCAAAAGAAAACAAAATAAAAGCATCAAATCGAACCAAATAAACCATTTTCGTCTGCAAAACTCTAAAGAAAAGAGCCGGGAAAATGGTTTCTCTCAGAGAATGAAGTTGATAATGCATAGGTTGTCTCCCTGGTGTTTCTAATGAGGGTGCATGCTTTTGTCTCTAATTCTTCAGTTATCTTTAGTTGCTTGCCGGGCTGTCTGTCCTCTGCTCACCTCCTTTCTCCCTCTCCTGTCCCTCTGTGATCATCACGCAAGCCAAGGGCTCTGCTGAATTGTTTTTTTAAAAATTGTCTTAAGAGACAAGAATTACTGATGAGAAATCTCTTTCACATTCAATTTTCACATTCAATTTTGGTCATGTAACGATGCAGGGACTGGCAGAACTGCTGTTCCCAAAACAGGACACGGCCAACCCTCTCAGCTACCTGAGCACAGCTTAGTTCAGGCTCAAAATCCCCCTAGCCTGGTAGAACAGCCTTCCTTTCCTCTGAAGAGCTCAGAGAAGTACCCCTTAATGCAGAGCATCCCACCTCAGATATCCCTGAGAACACAAAGGCGTAAGGAGGGTCAGAGACAATATATCCTATGCATACATTAGAGGGTCAGTAAATAACTTTGGTTGATTGAATTTATAACCTAAAAGTGAAGGGAGTTCATCAAATCTAACATCATAACTGGAGGCCGGGCGTGTAACTCAGTAGTGGAGTGTGTGCTTGTGTACTCTGGGTTGGGGTACAGTTCCCAGCACCAATATACAAACAAATAATAACCCAGACTCAAGTACTCTCTGCTGCTTTCCACTCCAAAAGTAGATACAAAAACTCAGCCCACGTCTGAGGGACATGAGACCTGGGCCTAACTTGCCCTTGTATCATTTTTCGTGTCTGTTCCTAAGAATTCTTGAGAGATGGCTCAGCAGCTAACAACACGGGCTGCTCTTCTGGAGGTCCTGGGCTCAGCTCCCAGAACTCACATGGTGGTTCACCACCAGCTGTAACTCCAATTCCAGAGGATCGGACACCCTCTTCTGGCCTCTATCAGCACAGCACACACATGGTACAAAGACATACATGCAAGCAAAACACCTATACACATAAAATAAAAACAACAAATATTTTTAAAAAATGATTCTTGTGCCATGCTTAGCTTCTTCCTCCCTCATTATACCATAGAGACCAACACAAAGGCAGCTGACCGGAGAGAAGCTGGGAGTGTGGGATTTCTTTGTGGCACCTGCCTTGTGCTAGCAGTTAGGGTAGCTTCCTGCAGGTCCCCCACATCCTTACAACAGTCTAGGAAAGATCTCCACCTCAGAGAGGGGGAAACTAAGAACTGGGAAAAATATACGCTTTCTGTGTGCCCATGTTGGTGTGTGTAGGTCAGAGGTCGATGTTGAGTGTTTTTCAATGACCTTCTACTTCATTTTAATAGTGTGAATGTGTATGTGTGTGTTCGTGTGTCTGTACATGTGTGTACCACATGTGTAGGTGTCCTCGGAGACCAGAAGAGAACGAGTAGAGTCAGCTGTGAGCCCCCTGACACAAGCTGGGAACTGAATTTGGGTCCCCTGGAACACAAGTACTTGTAACTGCTGAGCTCTCTCCATCCCCACTCTACCTTATTTTTTGAGATAGGATCACTCACTGAACCTGGGGCTTCCTGATTTGACTAGATTGGCTATGTACTAAACTCCAGGGATCCTCCTGTCTCTGCCTCCCAACACTAAGATTACAGGTGTTTCCCCAGTGCGCGTTTTTTCCCTTCTGTGAGTGCTGGGGTACTGAATTCTGGCCTTCAGAGTCAGCTCCCTAGCCTACTGTTTGCTCCGCTTTTCAGCTGGTTGGTTGGTTGGATTTTCTGGTGTCATTTGTTTTGTTTTAGTCAAGGACTCAAGTGTCCCAGGCTGGCCCTGAACTCACCTGTGTAGCTGAAGATGACCTTTAATTTCCAATCCTCCTGCCTCTGGGAGTACAGGTGTGTACCACCACACCCAGCTTCACGTAACTGTGGGAACTGAATCCATGGGATCATGCGTTCCAGGCAAGCACTCTACAGACTGAGCAACATTCCTAGCCCGTGAATGACAGAAATCGTAGCTGTGAATCTAACTACGGCTAAAACGAGCAGGCCAGGTTCGAAGCAGAAAACGGAGGCTCCGAAATGTCTGCTTTCTGTAGAACTCTTCCCTACACGTCTGTGGCTGGCTGCTCTAAGCGCTTCAGCTCAGTGTCGTCACGAACATGGAAGGGCCCGTGTGAGCGACAACCTGTGAGTCTGTACTTGAGAATCTGACACAGCAGAAGGGTTATCACCTCACAATTTTCCTAAGCAATACGGGCTTTGCTCCGCGCCCTTGCTTAAGTCAGTCTCCTCTCTGGTCATCAATTCCCTGGCTAGCACATTCTATTAAGCCTGCCTCCTGGGGACACAGAGGACAAGGGTGGGAGCATCACACACTCAAGGGACTCCAGAAGATCAGAAGACCCCAGAATGGACCTAGAAGGGACGTGGATGCCTTATCAGAAGAAACAGCCATAATTGAGCTTCACAAATAAGAGATAAAGGGGGCTAAGCTATTCTTAGAAAATAATTCATGTGGGTATTTGCTGCCTCTGGCCTGCTGCACAGAATGAGCAGAATGTGGGTCGTGAAGAAAAGCAGTTACCCTTGGAGTTAACTGGAGGGCAGTGTTCATTAGGAGACAAGCCCTGTAAAATTCCACATCTCCTCTTACAAAGGTGACTTTCCCGAGGCCTGGCACAATCACACCCCCTCCCCTCGACCTTTTATTCTGTTTTTGTCCTTGCAAAAAAGGAGTCTGACGAGCCACACCTCTCTCTAGTATCTTTTAGGGCTCATTTGAGGTGATTCCAGAAGGTGCCAAAATTCTTAAGATCAGATTTAGTCAGCTTAGTCTGTCTCAGGAGAAACCAACATCCAAGGGTGTTCTCATCAGGAAGGTCAGGCCAAGCCTGCCCTCTACACTCCCAAAGCGCCTACCTCGTACCCCGAAGCTTTGGTTCATGGAATGGATCTCTCTCTCTCTCTCTCTCTCTCTCTCTCTCTCTCTCTCTCTCTCTCTCTCTCTCTCTCTCTCTCTCTCTCTGCAAGACAAGGATTCTCTGTAGCTTTAAAGCCTGTCCTGGAACTAGCTCTTGTAGATCAGGCTGGCCTCGAACTCACAGAGATCCGCTTGCCTCTGCCTCCCGAGTGCTGGGATTAAAGGCGTGCGCCACCACCACCCGGCCATAGAATGGATCTTAATATTTCCCAAAAACTGCTAAAAGGTCATGTATGCTAACAACAACCACAAGAACTGTTGTTGAAAAGTTGGGAAAAATTGCAACTATAGCTTAAGAAATATAATTAAATTCAAAAAAAGATTTTTATCTAACTACAGTAGGTTCTCCACTAACCATGGGGTTCATTCCAAAACCCAAAGGGTAGGCCTGAAACTGCAGAGAGTGCCAAACATACCCTCTCTGTGTTGTGTAAGCGTATACTAGAAATTTGTTTCTATTTATAGCTATGGTCAAATTTAACTTATAGATAGAGGACAATAACCAATAACAAAATAGAGAGGCTCTAATAATACACTGTAATAAAAGTTATCTAAAGGCTATGAATTTGTATGTTTATATTGTATGTGTTCTATATGTATGAGTGTGTATGCCAAGTGTACACCCCTGTGTGCTTACACCTGTGTGTGTGTACACGTGGAGTCCAGAGAAATAGGCTGGATGTCTTCTACTGCTCTCCTCTTATTCCCATGATCCCGAAGCTCACCATTGCACGTACGCTAGCTCCTAGGACTCATCTGCCTGCCTCTCAACGCGTGACTGTCGGGAATCTGAACTCAGGGCTTCGTGTTGGCACGGGAAGCGCTCCTACCCACTGGGTCATCCCCCGAAACGTGAAACAACAGCTTCTGATAACTGAAGCCACGGCAGAAAGGGAAGCAGCGGGCACACGGGTCTGCCGTGTGTGGCCTTTCTTCAGACGGATCACCCACCGCCGTTGGTCAGAAGACCTCGGCTCTGCTCCCTCTCTGGCTCTCAACTGGACTGCTGTTCCAGATCTGACACTTAGCCCCCGAATCTCCGCTGAGATAATAAAAGATTACCGCTTCCCTTCTGAGAGACACAGGACTGACTGGAAAGGCACGCTGATTATGTCTGAAGAAGGATGCTAGCTAGATATTCCCATTTGTCTAGAGTAGGATTCCGTCATCCTCACTCACTGTGACGTCTGCAACCTCTCACAAGGCACCAGGTGAGTTTTCTTTTTATATCTGTCTGCCCTCTCCCTTGCTGAACCCAAAGCTCTTTTCTTATAAATGTAGCCTCTCTGTGTGTGTGTGTGTGTGTGTGTGTGTGTGTGTGTGTGTGTGTATGCGCGCGTGTACGCATTCACTGGAGGTCAGAGATTGACTCTGGTTTCTCCTTCTCCCATGAGGCTTCCAAATGCAAACTCAGGTTGTCAGGCTTGATAGCAAGTGCCCTCACCAGTCTCCCTGACCCTTACGACCACATCTCCATGCTCTAGACATCGGCCTATCATCAAATACCTATGGATTTTGCCTTTGTAGGTTTTAGATTTTGGTTTATTTTTGTCTTTATGTGTTCGACTCACCACAGGTCAGGATAATGCCTTTTTTCAACATCAAAAGCTTACATAAATATAATATTACATTTTCACTGATATATTTTCTGTCTATTCTCCATTTTATTCCTATGTCTCTCCAAGAAGGTTGACAGGGCAGACAGAACATGGGATGCTATCTAGCTGAACCATGTCACACACGCTAAGCCTCTCAGGGAGTCCCCAGAACCTCAATAAAACCTGCCCAGTGACTCCTGGCCAAGCGCTCACTGGCTCCCCATCTTTCTGTGCTGCTTGGTAACTCCCTGTTGGTCCCCATTGCCCTGTGTCCCACTGTCAGTTCCCCTTGGTCTCCATCTCCCTGTGTTGCCAGCAGCAAGCACACCTTGTTCTGCTGGTACCCCTGTGCCTGGGGATATGCAGGGCTACAGGGAAACGTTACCTCGTGGTTAGCAAACCGGATATCCCGAGAGAATATGGTGGCCACCCAGTCACACCCAAGCTTGACGTCGATGCTCTGGGCAAGTTTCTCCAGAGTGGGCAGGTGGCTGGCTTGGAAGTGGTATGCCAGGGTCACATGCAGCTGCTTCTTATGCGGCTCCACGCGTACCTCTGAAAAAGGGAAGGCAGGGCTCGGGGGTCAGAATGAAGAAACTGCAGCAATGCAGGAGACAGAAGAAAGGTGCCCTGAGATGTCCTGTTCCCCATCTAACCAAGAAGGGAGGGGCAGCAGTGAACTAAAGGGATGGATCCCAGGCCCCCAATCAACCCGCTGTTCCAGAGATAAAAAGCCACACGACAGATGGCTTTTCTTCAGGAGCTGTGGATGGATTCTGGTTAATCTTTTAGGCTGACTCCTTCCTACAGGTCCAGGGTTCATCACCAGCCCCACCATTCAGACGAAGGAAAAGGAGGACTTAAAGGGCCAATGTGATTGATGTGGAAATACAAAACGGTTTTGTAACGGTGTGACTGTCTTCGTCTGGGATCAAGTGTCCTGGATTCTGGGAATGTGGTAGAAAAATGAGGAGGGTGGAGACACTCTCAATATAAAGTAGGCTCCCTAACAACACTTATGTGAACAGTTCTTTGTAGGGAGCTGTTCTTGCATTATAGAGTGTGGCAGCCTCCCCTGCTTCTACCCACTGGGATGCCTGGGGCATCCCCAATGTCACAGCAAGCCAAATGCACTCCCCACATTGGCAAATGTCCCCTCGGGGTGACACTGCTCTGGGTTGGGGCCATTTGAAGTACGTATATCATTATTCTAAGATGCTAAAAATAAAGCAGAACAAATTTACTAACAGGAGCGATGTGTTTTATCACGAGCAACAACTGTCTACTTCCCAGGTAGAACAGTGAAGAAAATGCAACAGAAAGAAATTAAGGAATTGGAAGAAATGAAGGGATATAGCAGAGGAAGCCGCTCTTCTGGGTTTGGGCCTTTTCCATTATACTCCACGGTGTTTTTGTGGCGTGGGTCCACGAGACGGGTGTTCGTGTTTTCGCTACCCACACTCTGGGTCTTCAGTACTTGCTGATGAAAAGACTGCACACGGCTGAGTCTTCCCGAGCCACCCAGAATGAAGAGCGACACTAAATATACTCGTTGGAGGAATCTGGGTGAGCCAGTAATTCTCGACTACACAGGCATTAGTTCTAGGGCGAAGACATAATGACCTACTTTCCACAAAGCTAGACCAGCTGGGTCAGGGCCGTGCAGTTCCACAGATCACCACCAGGGAGCGCCACAGGGACAGAGCCGTGAAACCACCAAGTTCTTAGAGGCAGTAGAATCTCAGAGAGGGACTAGCAGTCTCCTACACGGAAAACAAGCTCTTTGACTGTCTCTTATTCCATATGCTCCCGTAAGACTCAGCCACAGTCCTGCCCTTCTCATGTAAAAAGAATGTGGGGCTTGTGTTAGTTCTTGCAGAGATATAGTAGGCTGACAATAGCTAGTGGGATTTGAAATAAAAATAAGTCCTAAAGGACAATGGGGGAGATTCTCTCTTTGTTAGTCTATCTCTTTGAAATGTTCCATCTCTCTGTTGACTCTAGTAAACCCAAGGCCGGTGGTCCGTGGGAGAAAGGGGCTCTCAGAAGGGGCCCCCCAAACCACAGTGAGTGTCTTAAGGATCCATAGTCCTTTGAAGAGTACATGTATTGTGACTCTGTAATTCTGCAGTGGCACCTGATTACACTCTTCCTCGGGCCCAAGCTCAATGTGTGGGCTTCTCCGAAGAAACACCACAAAAGCAATATAAACAGCAGTGAGGACCGACACCCTGCAGTAAGGTACTGCTGAAGGCTAGGAGACAAAGGAGTAAGTTCTGTGGCTTGGATTGGGTCTTCCTGTCTCCAGTCATTCCTAAATGTGTGGCTGGGGGGCTGGGGGTGTCCCCAGCTTTCCATGCAGCACTTGAACTCAGGGGCTGGGTATGCAGTTTAGTTCAATTCAGAGCCTATGCAGGAAACCCTGGATTCTATCCCCAGGACCAGGAAAAACCAGATGTGGTGGTACACAGCTGGAATCCCAGCACTCAGGAGCCAGACACAGGATTAGAAATGCATGGCCCAGCCTTAGCTACGCATCAAGTTGGAGGCCAGCCCTGGATACATGAGACCCTATCTCAAACTGTACAGTATACTAATCCTCTGAGGCAACACTCTTCAACTTGAGGATTTTTTTCATGATCTACTAGAAAGTGGCTCCGCTCCACTGTGCCCTGCACTATGGAATGAATGATCAGACCCAGATAAAAGCATGCAAGGGTAGGGAGCTCAGGGATGAGAATGTGCTCTCTTAGATCTGGCTGGAGGAGACGGAGACACAACAAAGAGCTACATTTATAGTTCAGTGGGAACAGTTAAGTCCCTGGGAGTCACGACACAAGCCATGGGCAGGCTCCTCAGTAGGTCAGCAGGACAGAAAGAAGTGTGACATGTCACAAGGGATGCTGGGCGTGCTTTGACACACAGGTCCATTTCCCCATGATCCCTCCACCGCCTGTCCCCAGCCCTCTCCTCTGCAGAAGTTACCATATGATTGTAAGAGTCCCCATACGTCACATGTGGAAGGCTTGGTCACCAACCTGTGGTACTACAGGGAGGAGGTGTAATCTTTCAGAGGTGGAGCCTATAGGGAGAACTTAGGTTATTGGGGATGTGCTTTTGAAGAGGACATTGGGACCCCAGTCCCTTGTGCTTACTGCAGACTGCTTTCTGGTCTCCTGAGGTGAGCAGGTTTGTCCTTCTATACATCCCTGCCTCAGCCCAGGCGCCAACCACCACTGGTTGAGAACTGTGAGGCCATGAACCAAAATAAATCCTTTCCTCTTTGTAGGGTGATTGCCATACAACCATTCCCATGCCTGCCCTTTTGACCCCTGACCCTGGGATCCAGGATGACGCAGATAAACGTGAGCGCTTACCTGTTTTGGACAAGGCCTCTGCAGCAAAGTCAGCAGCGAACTTCTTGAGGACCTCTGCGCTGTCTTCCTTGACGAAGAGCCCGATGAAGTTGGAGGAGGTGTAGAGCTCCAGCGGCAGCGGGGCAGAGAACTTACACTTCCAACGGCTGACGGTAGTCTGCAGGGCTTCCCCCAGCGCATCCACCTTGCTGTCCTCGCACTAGGGACGGAAGACAAGAAGGTTTTGTTACAGCTCAGGACAGAGAGAAGCCTGCCGCTGCCCCTTGGCACTGAGCACTCTGCCCCCAGAGAGCTGAGGCCGATCATACAATTACTTAACCAGTACCGCTGTCCACCAGGGAGGGAAGAGCTGCAGGCTCTCAAGGATCCAGACACTGATTATCCTTGGGCAAATGAAACTAAGGGGTGCATCATGACATCTCTGCCCACTCCCCTTGCTCTACGGTGGCTCCTGTAAACCTTGCCAGAATGACATGTGATTGGTTAATCAGAAAATGAAAGCCAGGATTGGGGTTGAGGTGTCGGTTGAAGGAAACACAATTTCAGAGGGGTAAATAGAAGCATGGTAAGAAAAGTTAGAAGCAATGTGCTGTGTACTAGAAAACGTTAGGGTTGGAAATAGGGTGCAGTGTTGAGAGTTCTTTCCTAGTATGCAAGAGACCCTGAACTCAATCCACAGAACCCAAAGGAAAACAAGAAGAGGAAGGCAGGAGCTAGTCAAGTTCTTACCACAGATAAGCAACGAGGACGGGTAATGTATATAGGACTAGCTTAACCAGCATTCTATTAACGAACACATATATTCAACAGTCATGCTATATACTATAATCTGTCAATAAAATAAAAAGTTCTTGGGCCTGGAGAGATGGCTCAGCGGTTAAGAGCACTGGTTGCTCTTGCAGATGACCTACCTTCGGGTCCCAGCACCCACATGGTGGTTCACAACGGTCTATAATGCCAGGTCCGGGAACCCAACACCCTACTCTGGCCTCTGTGTGCACCAGGCATGAAAGCAGTGCACAGACATACACATAGGTAAAATACCTAGAATCATAAAATAAAATGTATAAAAAACCCTAGAGGTTAGAGCAGAGGACATAGCTTAGTTGGTAGAGTGCTTGCCTGGTATTTGGGAAGCTGAGGACTTCACCTCCAATAGCTTAAAATTGGGTAGGGGCGGGGAATAAACTGGATGTTGAGGTCATATCTGAAAACCCAGCACCGAGGAAGGGAAGAATAGTCTAAGGTCATCCTCGGCTATATTGAGTTCTGGTTAGTCTAGAATACCTGAGACCCCCGACCTCGAAAAAATCAGGCAGGGCTAGGGAAACAACCCAGTGTGAAAAGGCGCTTACTCTGCAAACATGAGGAGGACCTGAGTTCAAATCCCCAGGACCCACATAAAAAGTCAGGCATGCTGGAGATGCTCATAAGCCCAACATAGGGAGGCTGAGCTACCCGGAGCCTGATAGCTGACTACCCAACCAGCCTACCTCCCCTGCCCCCAAGCGAATTCCAGTTCAGCAAGAGACCCTTTGGCAAGGGAGTAAGGCAGAGGTAGACAGAGGAAGATGCCTGAGAGTCAAAGGAGGAGAAGAAGGAGGAGGAGTGTGTGTGAGTGGAGGGTGAGGGGGGGCAACAAGCAAAGACAGGAACACAGCCTCCAGCGCTCTTTCTGCTGCTCCTTAGACAACTGCTGTCTCCACCTCCACTTCCACGATCTCTTGGGGGAAAAAGGAAGATTAAGTCTGGGGAGTGGTGATGTCATCCACCTACCCTCTTTGGAGGGCTGGGAGAAAGAATGAATCTCTAAAACTCTGAATGCTTTTCTGCAAGATCCTGCCATGACTAAGAGGAAGTGACAGTTGATTTAATTCTCAGAGTGAACTGCTAGAGACAAGTGGTTAGGAACGTGTCTTCTACCTGAGACACACACGAACGGAGGCTACGTTCGGAAAAAAAAACAAAGCAAAATGTATTCTGAAAAGGCTACCATCCTGTTTCGTGTGGAACACACGTGGGGGGTCAACCCCATTTCCATGAGAGTGGGAGCAGATGACGTGTATTCCGACTTCATGGGACGGAGGATTGATTTAGCCCCTAAATACGCTTCTCCACAGACAGGGTGTGGATTAGGAACTGTGGCCGGCGAGGGTTATCTTTCAGTCTCTAGAAAACTCTAGTAAGACCCTGTGGTGCTGTCCACATAGGCGGAGAGACTTTTCTTGTCTGCAATCCACTTATCCTGTCCCCTCCTCTCTGTTTCTTCCCCTCCCTGCTCTGAGAGCTGGCCAGCCACAGTGACACATGCCTGTAATCACAGCACCCGGGAGACTGAGGCAGGAGGATCAGGAATTCAAACATCAGGGGTTTCAGGTCATCCTCCGTGATGCTGCAAGTTTGAAGCTGAGCTACATGAGACTGTGTCTCAAAACAACAGAAAGAAAAGAAAATATCTCATGAGGAGTACATGCCGTGTAAGCCTGAGAATGTGAACGTCCATTGCCAGAACCACATAAAAAAGCTAGGTGGGGCAGCACGGGCTTGTAATCCCAGCATCAGGGAGGTGGAGACAGGAGAAGCTCTGGGACTTATTGGCCGGCCAGCTAGCCTAGACCCCTTAATGAGTTCCAGATTAGACTACAAGGTGGATGGATGGCTTCTGAGAAACGACACACACACACACACACACACACACACACACACAAAGAGAAAGAGAGAGAGAGAGAGAGAGAGAGAGAGAGAGAGAGAGAGAGAGAGAGAGAGAGAGAGGGAGGGAGGGAGGGAGGGAGGGAGGGAGGGAGGGAGGGAGGGAGGGAGACTGTGATTCCTATCCTCAGAGTGGACTGAGTAGACAGAAAATATGTATGAAATTATGTCAGTGGCTGTTCAGGTACCAGGCCAGAGTGCCACCCACAAAGGCTCAGGCTTGTCCTTCAGAAACACATGGTTGTCCTGACGCACTAAATCCGGATGCTCCAGGCCTCAGCATATGTCAGGAGTGAGCAACTGGGGTGAGGCCCTCGCTATGGACCACAAGGACCCCTGGGGGGTCCACCTAGTGCTGAGAGCTCTTGAACATTTCCTTAGTCTTCTCAAACAGCTCCTAGCTTCAGTCCAGGTCCCTGTGGCTGTCTGGGACACTTGGGGGTGGGGATGGGGGTAGGGGGAGATGCGATGTAGCTCACCATGAAGAACTGGCAGAGGGTGATGTGGGGGAAGATGTTGTGGGCCTTGTTCTTCCCACAGATCTGCTTGGACTGCTGCCAGAAGTCGGAAAGCTTCTGGGCTAATGGACCAGTTGGGCGGAGGTAGAGGACATACTCTCGCGGCAGGGGGTCATCCAGGAAGGGGTCACCAACATGGGAGAACAACCTGTGTGAGAGAGAGCCAAGAAAGCCTCACTGGAGAACAGTGCATAAGGAAGATCAAAAAAGGCAGGCCCATCTCTCTCCATGCTTCCAACCCCTAGACTACACGGACAAGGATTCCCATTTGTGCTGGAAAGATCCACCCTTCCAAGCTTACACACCCAACCAACTCTCAGATGGAGAGAGAATTCTGTTCTCCAGCGAGTGGTACTGCTTCCTCATCCCACAACTCCCTAAAAAAAAACCCAAAGCTGCTCTCCAGGAAGCATCCTTGGGTTAACTCCAAATCCTGGCCCCACAGAGTGTTTTCCCTGCACACACTCTGTCCTTCAGCTCGGTCTATGCTGGAGCTCCTGGGCCTCCAAAGCAAAAGGCAGGTCCAAGAAGGTGGCCTGTGGGCTTCTCTTGGGAGTAACATCCTGGCAAACGACTAAGTAGGGCAGCTTTCTAATTGGGCAGCCTGGCCTCCACACACGGATAGTGAATCTTGAAGAGACTGGCGGGGCTTAGATAATGTAGCCTCTATCTGGGAAGATTTTGAAAGCTTTTAAACAGATCCAAGGAGATACCCATACCCTGGGGCCAGGGCAGAGGAGGCAGGCGACTTGACAAATGGGCCTGTCACATTGGGCTCATCCCCCTCCTGGAAGGGTCCATTAGAAAAAGATGGCACAGCCACACTCCTCACAGACACTCAGAGTTAATTACATGCTATTCCTTCAATTTATTTATTTCATACCAACCAGTCACATGCTGCTTGAACGCTTCTTCCTCCTGTGGATGCCAGAGCTTTTTGTCTGCAGAGAGAAATCAAATATCTATTGTTGGTATTTTTAGCCTTCCTCTCAGCTTCTCTCACTGGGGTGGAGTGGGCAGGGGGCGACATCAGAGTTTGTGTTCCCAGCACTGCTAGGTGGCATAGGAAAGAGGCCTGCAGCAGGGGCTCCCCAAGGGTCACAGGAAGGCAGATGGAATTTAGGGCTCGTCATTAATTCCCACGTAATTAGCATCGGATTTGCATGCAGCCTGACATCCAATACTGTCTATTTTCAGTTTCCACATTAGGGTTTTATTTTCGCTTCCCTAAAAGTTGTCATGTCTGCACTTCTCCTCCTCGATTTTCACCCACTCGTTTCCAATGACCTAGATCCCCCCCCCCCCCCCCACAGAGCGGAGTCTTACTCACAGCCCTAGAGGGATGGGTGAGAAGGCGGAGCCTATGGACCCGGAGAGGTGGAGCTAAACGCTAAGGAGGACACTTGGATAAACCCACTTCCTCCTTTTCCACACCCCAACCACCCAGGTGGATCCATCATCTCCAATTATTTTACAGACATCTTTGGGGACCAATGATGTTGGATGAAATAGAGGTGGCGGAACACCATCGGTTACTTCTGGAGAGACTGCTCACGGCCCTCCTGATGGTGGGCTAGCATGTATAGGAGACTCACAGGAGTGAAGCCCTGCACATAAGCTTTCCGGGCACACCGCAAGGCCAGGTCTGCCAGAGCCACAAAGTTCTGGGTTCAGAGCCGGCTTTGGTGCTGACCCACTCTTCCATGTTATAAGTTGCTACTCACTGCCAACTGCTTCATCAGCACCGTTCTGGGTGCTGGGAACCAGATTTACACGGTCCCTGTCCTCATGGAATTCAAACAAGCAGGCAGGAAGACAAGAGTTGTAAGCTAACATCTGATTGCACTGGAGACAAGAATAACAGAGAAGGCTGGGCACGGTGGTGCACACCTTTGGTCCAGCACCGGGGAAAGCAGAAGTCAGCTTGGTCTTCATAATGAATTCCAGGCTATCCAAGGCTACATGGTGAGATTTTTCTCTCAATAGTGGCAGTAGTAGTAACAGTAAAAGTAACAATGACAGCAATAGCAATAGCAATGGAGGGGAAACCTGAGAACCATTGACAACACACAGAGTCTAATGACTGCTCCGAAGAGGGGCACTGTGAACTGGAGGGTGTTGACTCCTGGGGGAAGAGAGCAGTGGCTGTCATGGCGGAAGACACCGAGTGCCTCTACTCTGTCTTGGAATGTAAGCTGACTGATGTACATGGAGCCTTGGGCAGTGCTGACACATCACAGGTGGCCAGTCACTTTCAAAAGGAGTCATCAATAAGTCATCATCTTCATCCCCCCTTTGAGAACACTTGGAGTCCTCAGGAGAAGGGAAGGAATTCAATGGAACTGTCGCCCTTTCCGCATATCCTCCTGTTCGCCTGTGGCACCCGGGTCTTCCTTTCTCTCTCGACCCCTCTGTGGACCACTTAGGACCACGAGTACTGTGAGAGTGTCTGGGTCAGGCTGGGAGGGGCCTGAGACACCATTTGAGAGCCCAGTTTCTTCAGTCTACCAAGGGAAGCTCCAGTGGAGAGAAGTGGAGCAATCTCTTTCCAAAGCATCCTCCCTGCAGAGCACAGGGCCTAGAATTCTGTTACCAGCTGAGAGCTAAGTCAGGCCTGTTTTTCCTCCCAGCCTGGCTCTCCTTGTGGTCAGCTACCTGGATGAGCACTGTGAAAGACACACCTACTCACTAAGATGAAGTCCCCGATAAAGGAAGCTGGTCAAAAGGCCGGCAGCCTCTCACCCTCCCCACCTTTGTACTCCCCAGGCCGAGACCCCTGCCTCCCTATTTTAGGTAGAGAAGCCACCTATACACAAAAACCCACCAGTTGTGGGGAGCTGAAGACTAGAAACTCGAAAGGATTTAATGTCCCCCAAAGGACTCATTGTACCAAAAACAATCAGAATAAGGAAAACTCATTTTCAGCCCCAGACAATGTGCTATTTATATAAATCATCCAATTCTTTTTTCTTGCACCCTTCCCCCCCCCCCCCCCGTGAAATATATCTGACTGAAATTTAATTTATTTCTTTGGAGGAGCCACGAGAATCCTCTGGAAATGAGAGATCTAATTAAGTTACGGTCTCCCTAACTTAAAAGGCTTGTTTTGGAGAAGGTTCAAAAGGAAAGAATAGAGCAAGATAATGGAAGGTCTGAGTGTGATAAGTCTGCAAGAAAGGTTAAGGAAACCCCAACAGTTCTTTCTGGGAGAGACAGGGAAGGATTTCATTCTGTGGAAGGCTTTACATTTAAGATACCTCCTCTAGCTAGGGTCAGCTGTGCTGGCTACAGCACAAAGGGCCATGGGCCACGAGAGGGAACTTTCTAGAAGAAATGTGTTGAACCTTTTATAACCTTTCTGTTTAGATTTTTTTTGCTTCATGTGTATGTTTTATCTGCATGCATGTATATGTATTATGTTCTCACCTGGTACCTGCAGAGATCGGAAGACGACACTGGATCCCACAGAACTGGAATTATGGATGACTGTGAGCCAGCGTAGAACCTAAGAAGCATCTAGTCCTCTGGGAGGGCAGCAAATCCTTTACCTGCCCAGCTACCTCTCCAGCTCCCCCTCCAAAGACAACTCGCAGGGGTTGGTGCTCTCCTTTCATAAGCGGTTAAACTCAAGTTGTCAGGCTTCATAGTGAACACCTTTACCCACTGGTATTTCTAAAGGTTTCTAGAAAGTATTTATATGCCTGAAACAGAGGTGTGAAATTCCCTAGGAAGGGAAAACCCCATTCCTTCGGAGCCTACAGGCCCAAAGCAAGCTGGTTACACTGCGGATTGAGCCTGTTCCCAGAACTCTGCCCACAGAACAGACAGACACGGAACAGTGGCAGAAGACTTCCAGCCCTGCTCAGCCGCAGAGCCAGTTGCCATAGAGTGCCACCCCCACGGCCCACCCCCTGGGGGCCAGTGCCAAGGGCAAGTGGGAGTGTGCCCAGTACAGCCAAGCATCTGCTCCCCTCAGAGCAACTAGGGGGCTGCAGAGGGCTGAGACCTCAGCAGAGAGAGAGCCACCCCTTCAGCCTGGAGTGTTGGAGTCCAGTCTAGCCCTCGAGTCTCAGCTGGGCACTGCTGTAGGATGAGACCAGTGAGTGGGATAACCTGTGAGCTTCTGACATTCTGTCACAAGGTGCATTCCGGTCCTCAATGGCATCTAGCATTCGTTTGTAGCTGACTATGAAAGACAGCACCAAGTCTCTTGATTAAGGAAAGAGATGAATTCAGGTGACACAGAAGCAAAGGCTAATAGACATGTCAAAGGCTACTGTGAGGGCCCTAGTCACTGGGAGTAGCCAGTAGTGTCACCAACCAGACACCTGTGGTCTGCTCTGATGGGAGCCCTCCCTTCTACACAGAGTCCTTCTGCTGCTCCCAGCTCTCAGGACCTTCAGATCTTTGGGTGTGGATGCTATGCCCCAAGGTCATGCTTTAGAAGGAGGTTCACAAAGTACCTTTCCCACTGGTTTGCGTGCTACAGAGCGACAGCGTCTCTCTCCCTTCTTTTTCCCCCTCCCTTCCTCACCCCAGTCCTTCTCTTTCTCCCAGGCCCTTCCCTTTTTCCTTTTTGTTGTGTCCCCCCCCCCCCATCCCTCCAACCTCCCACTCCCGCCTGGAACTCTTCAGGGACTCAAATGAAAGCAGAAGCCAAGCCAAAGGTCTGCAGTGCTGCCTTCTGATTGGTGGGCATCTTTCAGGGCCCACAGCCTCTGGTTGCCTTGGCTGAACCAGGCTGGTGTCATTTCCAGACACCACAAGGTACTCTGCTCTCAAGTCTCTCCCAGACTACATACTCCACATTACTCTGAGCCAGTGGTTCTCAACCTTCCTAGCGCTGTGACCCTAACACAGTTCCTCATGCTGTGATGATGACCCCAACCACAAAATTACTTCGTTGCTATTCCATAACTGCAATTTTGCTACTGTTATGAATCATGATGTAAAATATTGATGATGCAGTACATCTTATATTTGATCTACAGGCTGAGAACGGCTGCGAAGGCACCATGCTAAGCATGGAAAAACAGCCATGAGAGATCTTGGGTGTTATGAGGGAAGCTGCAGTCTTCTCCCACCCTTGGGCACCATGTTTGCTACAAGCTCAAACAGCATAATCACTGGGACTTGACTTCGGGATCCCCTATTTTCTTGCCTTTCGCAAGGAACCCCTCAGTTGCTACCCTGGTTCTGTGGAGTGTCGCGGGCTGAGACCCTCCTGCTAGTTCAGGTCCCTTGAACGGAACACCTATCAGGGCCTGCAGGATGTGAAGAGGAAGAAAGCAATGGCCTTGCTGGCAGACGGTTCACACAGAGAGAGACATGCGAAAAGAGAAACAAAAGCAAAAACCAAACAAAAGAAGAGGACCCACAAATGGTTTCTCAGAGGGGAACATGAACGGCTGTGGCTGAGGTGGGCACTGTGCCAAAGAGCTCAGATAAGGGGGAGTCTGCCTCTACAGCGGGGAGTCATGAACTCAGGCTACCCTAGGATAGCGTATTAAACGCAGAGATGCCAGGGGCAGTTTTAACGCGCTTTGAGGGAAAACAGCGACGGTCTTCTTTCATTGGACGCCACACAAGCTGCCAGCTCAAGGCAGCCCCATTCTGAGCATCGGCTGCACCACATTCCCTCAGCCTTCATCTCTGTGCAGCTGGAGTTCTGACATCTGCTATAAGACAGAGTGAGGACCAAACTAAGCACCACCAGGACGTGACAGCAGCGGAGGCCAGAGCACCGTGCAGTGCTTAACAGATCCTGTTTCCCATCAGTGCCCTAAGCAGTCTGAGTTCCGTAGAGGCCTCATGGACAGATCAGCAGGAATGTCCAAAGGTATGCATGCCGGAAAGTGTGTTTGAGGTGCTTCGCAAAGCTGTCTTGCCATTGCAAGACATTGAATGCTGAGACCACGGTGGAGACAGCTCTGAGGGAGAACACAGGACAGAATTCTGACAGCTTTGGGGCAAGGATGACGGGCCAGGAGTTCAGGGTGTATTCTAAGCTGACAGCCGGCCAGGGGTCACGAGCAGAGAGGCTATGGAGTTTGCTGTTGGATATCCGGTACCTGAAACTTTGCTTCTCAGTTTGCCTGGGACTTCTCTCTGTCTGTCTCTTGAGTTACAACTGACATCTAATTTCCTGTCCAGGGACGATTTTCTGTTATTAACTGAGTGACAATGAAGGCTAATAAACACTGAACACACCGCTAATACAGGAGACAGGTTGGCCTGGCCCTGAGGCCCCTGTGGTAAGCCATGCCTTCAGAGGTGGGGCTTATGACTCAGCTGCCTGACACCGATAGTAAACACCAGCAGGAAATACGCTGAACGCATTCCCTCAAAAGAGTAAAACCTTGATTCGGTGAACACAAAACGAATTCACTGAACTTCCCACCTGCAGACTAAGTCACCCTTATCCAAAATGCTGGGGAGACCAGAAGTGCTTCTGATTTTGTAGCATTTTGGCTTTGAGGGTACTTGCATAGACTAATGGTTGAGCACCATAAAGCTAAAGAAGACCTGAGATGCAAAATGGTTGAAGACACAAAGCATCATGGTACTCAGAGGGGTGCAGAATATGTTTGGAGCCTTTTGGATATCAGATCTGGGGCTTAGAGATGCTTTTCCCCCGCTGTACCGTAGACCACGCTGAGTAGCTCTCAGACAGAAAAACAGTCTCAGCCCCCGCCCCCACCTCCCATTCTTTGTGCTCCAGTTGTCTCTGTTCAAAAGACCTATTTGTAAAGAAAAGAGAAGACGCAAGGGTAAGTACAGAACCCTCCTAATGGATAAAATGCCCTATATAACCAGAATTAAATTAATTATATCTCTTCTCCAAGTTGCCAAGACAACCGTACATTTTAGAAATATTTAATATGAACTCTAAGATGTAAAAAAAATTTCTCAACCTGCAGGATAGCAATTGTTAAGTTTTTTTCCACACCTAACACATTTAATTGAATTAAAATATGGCCCAATTAATCAGATGACTTTTTGCTCAAAATCAGTTTAACAGCCTGTGCCATTCTGGGCAAACATAGGTGGAGTCAATTCTGTTTCTCAGGAGAGTCCAGACATACAGTGAAGCCCCTGGTGCTGTAAGGGAGACACCTTACAAGGACAAGGGAGAGATACTTTCAGAGCATTGTCTGTGCGGAAACAATGGCTTTTCTGAGGACAGGGCCTCACGTAGCCCAGGCTGGTCTAAAACTAACTGTGCAGCCAAGGATGACTTTGAACTTAGGATGCTCTTGGCCTATCCTTCCTGGCGGTGAGAGTTTAGGGTGTGCCATCAAGCAGGTTTTGTGTATGTGTGTATAGGCTTTTGGCCTGCGTGTACATAGGTGTACCATATGTGTGCCTGGTGACCACAGAGGCCAGAAAAAGGAATCGGATGCCCAGGAACTGGAGTTACAGATGGTTATGAGCTACCACGTGGCTGTGGGAATCCATTTGTGGGGTACTGGGCTTGGAATCCAGGGCTTTGTGCATACAAGGCAAACTCACAGTCACAAGGAAACCTTTTTATTTTGGAGGTGGCTTTTAGGTAGATATGTCAGGGGCATGGAGGAACTGTGGGCTGAGCTGAGCATCTGTGCAGGACCCGGGGCAACTCAGCATTGTGCCTGAGTCTGACAGCCACCTTGAGAGCAGAGGACTTGGCCTGACCTTCCAATTTTTTTCTCTCTCTCTGGTAGAAAAGTAGGATTGAGGAACTGGTAAAGACTTTACATACCAGGCACTGAGTACTTGTTACAACCTCCTGACAAACTACAGGTTGTCTGTCCCTCCTGATATAGGAGAGAGGAAGTTGCCCCAGCACAGTAAAGGGACCATTGCTACGCCGAAGCTCACCAGCCACACTGGGGGCTCAAGACAGGAATCTTCATACGTCAGACGAAGTCTTAGTTGTTGTAACATGCTGAGCAGATGATGTCTGAGGTGGTGACAACGACAGCTGAGCTTGGTCACCTTGTAATTTGCTAAGTGAGGGGCTTCGGTGGTAGTGTAGTTAGTACTTGTAGCATGAATGTAGAGGCTCAAAGTAAAACCCTAGAATCCAAGGTTAAAAACAAACAAACAGGGCTGGAGAGATGGCTCAGAGGTTAAGGACACTGACTGTTCTTCCAGAGGTCCTGAGTTCAATTCCCAGCAACCACATGCTGGCTCACAACCATCTGTAATGAGATCTGGTGCCCTCTTCTGGCCTGCAGGCGGACATGCAAGTGGAACACTGTATATGTAATAAATAAATTTTACAAAAAAAAAATCAAGGAACCAAACCCCCCAAAGGCCAGCCATAGTGCTGCTCTGTCATCCCAGAGCTGCAGAGCCTTGGGATTCCCTGGGCAGCCAGCCTGGCCTACTCAGTGAGTTCCAGGCCAATCAGAGGCACTGTCTCAATAAACAAGATGGATGGCTCCTTAGAAATGACACGTGAGGTTGACCTCCCCTCATCACATGTGTGTATACATATTCTGTATATCTACAAACACATACCTACATATATGTACACACACATACATACACACAAACCAAGGGATGTCCAGATCAATGTATTAACACCACAATCCTTACCCAAGGGCACCCTGGTGGACAGAGCCAGGATCTGAAGATGTGGGAGTGTCCGCTGGGGAGGCTTACTTGTGATCTGTACTGTAGAGACAAGGCCTACGAGTGGAAACTGTAGCTGCTCAGCCAGCTGCATGGAATAATCTAGATCAGGCAGTGGTTGCCACAGTGGTCAGTGAATTAACAGATACGTTTAGTCTGTTAAACTTCCTCTTGCAAGGTACAACTTGCCGCAAGAACAAAATGGCGACTCTTCCAAAAACACAGGTTGAAGCATCCCTTATCGCAAACTGCCAGATTACAGAGGTGTTTTTCGGTTTGGGGGATGGTTCTTTGCACAAACATGGCTGGGTTCCTGCTGTGTTCATGGCTCTGTTTTGCTAGGAACAGCCCCTGCCCAGCTGAGCACACATTCCCGTTGTTAATCATTGAAACTAGCAGCCCAGTGTTGGTTTACCCGAAACTTCCCTAATCTCTGGTCTTTTCTGGGTACAAATCAGTAGGCTGCCAGTTATCGCTTGTCTTTTGTTACTTCCTTACACAGATAAAAGGGTGAAAGGTTGTGCGGAGTTACGATGGCCTTTCAGGACTCTACCCTAATATCTTTTCTGGCCTGTTGGGTTACCAAGCATCTCTATCTCTTTTTCCTTCGAGACAGGGTATCACTATGTAGCCCTGGCTGTCCTGGAACTCACTGTGGAGACCAGGCTGGCCTTGAACTCAAAGATCTGCCTGATTCTTCCTCCCAAGTGCTGGGATTAAAGGTCCCTAATCAAAACATTTGCAGTCCAAAATGTTCCAAAACTCCCAAATTTTGAGTATTATGTCAAAGCTTAAGAAAGTTGGAATTTGCTGGGCAGTGATGGCACACCCCTTTAATCCCAGCACTCAGGAGGCTGAGGCAGGCAGAGCTCTGTGAGTTCAAGGCCAGCCTGGTCTACAAAAGCTAGTTCCAGGACAGGCTCCAAAGCTACAGAGAAACCCTATCTCAAAAGAGAAAAACAAACAAACAAACAAAAACAACAACAAAAAACCCAAAAACAAAAAGTTGGAATTTTAGCGTCTCATAGGTTTTAGATTTTGCAGATTAAGGCAACCTCCTGAGATTGGAATTACACAGTCTAATCAAGTAGCCTTGGCAACTCTCCCCTTCCTGTCACCTACCCAAAGGACTCGCATGAGCTGGCACCTTCAGGTCAAAACAGGAGCCCCACTCACTGGTATGGGTGACCTGAGGCCCAGCCTGGGGAAGGGTCTTGGCTGGTGGGTTACTAGTTCTGTTCTCTTTATAGACTCATGGAAAAGTGATCGAAGAACTTCTCATTAGCCCAAGCCTGTTTAGACCTGCTCCAGACTCCAGCTGTATTCTGGGCTCCATGGAGCTTGGCCACAGGAAGGGTGATGACATGGGGAACTTTAGAGTCAGTTTCTCTGGGCCTAAGCCGGGCGGTTACCTTACGGCATCAGCCAAGGCTCTCCCTTCTCCCTGTCAAAACTGTGAGCACGACCAAGCCTCTTCGCCGTAGGAACAATGGGCATGACAAAGACATCTGAGGGCTGGAGAGATGGCCCAGCAGTTTCTAGCACTTGCTGCTCTTGCAGAGGATGTGGGACCAGAGGTCTCAGAACCCACATGGTGGCTCACAACCATCTGTAACTCCAGTTCCAGGGGATCCAGTGCCTTCTTCTAGACTTCCTGGAGACCAGGCACACACATGGTGCACATATGTAATGCAGGCAAAAACACTCAAACATACAAAAATAAACAAAAAAATAAAATAAGTAAATCTTTAAAAAGGTTTTTATGACTCCACACATAAAAGAACACAAAACAAAAAACAAAATAAACAATAAAACCCCTGCTTATCTAAAGGGGAGTGGTACCCTGGAACTATTCACTGTCTCTGTCTCTGTGTCATCTCTGTCTCTCTTTCGCTGTGTCTCCCCCGACTCCATCCCCCTTTGTCTCTTTCCCCTTCCTCTTCCCTTCCTTCCCCCATCTCCCTTATGAGAATTGATTGCTTTTGCTTCATATTCATTTCTTTTGGACTGTACTCTTAATGAAGGCTTAATCCCACCACAAACCACAACCAGCCCGCTTCCCCTCTCTTCTTTTGTCTTAGGATGGCTCCAAGGCTGGGCAGAGCACGTGAATGTGTGGATGGGAAGATGGATGTAAACCACACAGCCAAGATGACTGCAGGCACTTCAACAGCCAGACCCAGGATGCTCTCAGAACAACCAACTTTTATGTAACCCCTGACCTCCCAGGCTCAGGGTCTCTCAGCATCACTGCCCAACGACTGAGCCATCTGCTATCCTACCAGCTACAGTAAGAACACTAGAGAGTCAGCCTCTCCTTCAGTTGGCAGTCAGAGGTCAAAGGAGTGTAAAGCAGCAGCTGATGACCAGCTAAGAGCTATGCCCACGAAGAATGGGCAGCAGCGGTGTTAGCAAGGCCACCCGGCTAAGTTCAGGGACTGGCCGCATTATTTCTGTTGTGAAATAATGGAAAATAAAAAAAGCATCAGCAACCAGCACTGATTTGCAAGTGTCCTTTCCCCAGAGGGACATTTCCCAGTCTGGTGTTTAATTTTAATGCTTTCAAATGTGTGTGTGTGAGTGTGTGTGTGTGTGAGAGGGGAGGGGGGGAGATGAACAAGCCCATAGGAAGTTTAACAAAGAAAAAAATGTTTTCAAGGTATTTTTGAGGTCCCCCTCCCAGCCAGCTAAGTGATGGTGATCCCTTGCCTGCAGGGAGCTTGCCGTCACTGTACCCTTTCCTTGACTTCTGAGGGGATCGTCTTTTCTATTAGGAGGGCCATTTCCTGGCTGTCCAATGGCATATGTGCTCAGAAAGTCTGTCCGTGAGTCCAACCTTGTGAACTCACTATTCTCAAACTGATCCTGCCCTTCTGTACCTGGTCTCTCTTTCCTACACAATAAAAACGTTCATTTTTATCACATTCACACAAGGGAGTCCAGCTACTCGCTAAGAACAGAGGTAGCTCAACTATACAAGCTCATCCCCAGGTCTTGGCACATGTCCCTGTGGAGTTTCCCCAGGGGGCTTTGCGAGGCCAGGAGAGAGGACTGTCAATAAGCATCAACTGTAATGGGCAGACCCATTTCCGGCAGAGGAAACGCACCTAATGGAAGAAGATGGATTGATCCTGCCGGCCTGTGCCAGAGTCAGGCTCCCAGTGGAGAGCCCTTTCAGTCTGCCTGGGTTAATGGTCTGACTGGATCTAATAACGCAATGGCAAGCCTTCTGTCGTTGCCTACGAGGTCAGCTAGTGGGGAGAAAATGCACTGAACTTTTTCATAAAACTCATCAGAGAAAGAAAAAAGATGAGCTATTTGGGAAATTAGGTATGCAGGCCCTCCTTAGAGAATTCCAGAGAGGTGAGGCTTCTCTGTTCACAAGTCTTCCATCAGGCAGCCTTCTCAGGGGGTGGTTAGCAGGGGAAAAAATGTTGTTTAGGTTTCCAGGATGTTTATGTGGCAGAGCCCAGCAGCCCAGATGGGCGGCCTTGTTCTGTTCTTGCTAAAAAGAGCCGGGAGCTGTGTGGCCTCTGCTTCAGGGAGGCAGTGGTTTGCAATTGGGAAACCAGCCATTAGCCCATGGGTGGCAATGTCATAACCGCACTTCCCCACGCTTTTAGGTGTCTCCAGCAATGCCTTTCCTCCCACATGATGGGCGTGGGGTCGTACACAGGCACAGGTATGCTTGTCTGTTGTGTAAAAAAAAGGCTCGTTACTGGGAACAGAATTCTTCCTAGCTGGAAGACGACAGAAGGCAAGTTATTTCTCCCCAAGACCAATTTCTGAATTTCTTAAGTCGGGGTAACCCTGCCCACTTCTTCAGGAAGGCTCACGGTTAAGATCAGGTAACACATTTGAAGAGCTCAGCGTGGTGTCTTGCATATATTAGACGCTGAACAAAAATAACATCTGCACACAACGCCTGTGCCTATTAGCCCATCAATCTTCACAGTTTTCTAAGGATGGAGGGAAGTTCCACGCTAAGAGAAGCATTTCAAGGTCGGGTGCTTGGTGACCCAGATTCCTTCTCGGCTGAAACCATCTATAACTTCTGGGAAGGTCTTGAGAGTGTTTCAGATCTGGCATGAGAGAAAAGATTTCTAGATAGCCCAAGGCAAGAGGCCACGGTGGAGACCAAACGGTGCTGGAGAACGTGACAGAAAGTCTGCTACGAGAAGGATGGATGCTATAGGCTGGAGTGGCATTTAAGATTCAGGAGAAAAGGGAGGAGTCACTGAGAGGCTGTGAGTGGGGTAAGGACAGTGGACAGTAACATGACCCACCCCCTCCATCATCCAGAACAGCACTGCAGGTGGGGGTGTGCCCAAGGACAGTTCTAAAGAGAGGCATGGGGGGACTGGGGAGATGTTCAGTGGGTAAAGGGGCTGCTACACAAGCATGGGATCCCGGTTTGGACTCCGCGCACCCACATAAAAGGCAGGCAGTGTGACAAGTGTCTCCTGTCCCAGGACAGGGCGGCAGAAACAGGATGATCCTGTTGGCTCTCTGGCCAGCTAGGTGAGCTGATCCATGAATTTCAGGTTCAGCAAGAGTCCACATATCCAAGACTAAGGATAGATTTGACAGAGGAAGATGCCTGGTGTTGGCCTGTGGCTTCTACATGTGCAGTCACGCTGCATGCATGCATGCACACACACCTCAGATCTCCAGTCACTATCACTCTCCTTACAGGGTCCTTACTTATCACTCTGCAGAGTGATGTCACACTGCTCACCGAAATAGCTTCTTAGAAAGAGGATGAGGATTTCTAAAGTTCAGTCCATTGCACAAGTTAAACTAGTATTATCAATCTCCCGGGGAACCTGTGGCTCAGAAGTGACTGCTATCTTGCACCAAGTAAGCCAGAGGCGCCATGACCCAGAAATGAGATGATAGATATTGCCATTCAGCCCAGTACCCTGCCCACAGCAGGTGCCCAATAATATACGGTCACAGTTCCCACTCTATGACTCTGTTCGCTATAGGGACTGGCTATTTCTGCAGGCTTTCCCATGCTTTTCTGTGGAGAGGCTTCTGAGTGTAAGATGCAGGTTAATTTTTAACCAGCCCCTGGGCTCAAGGTCACCCTTAAGGTGTCTATCTTTGAAGTCTCATCAGTAAAGGTGGTTTTATTTCAGGTTCTATAGAACATCATGGAGATCAGGCCATCCCAGAGGAACTGTGTCTGTTCTGAGAGTCATGCCAACCCTACAGAGGACAGCCAAGCTGATCTGGGAGGGAAATGTTCACGGAATAATAAAGACTGTCCTGTCCCTACAAGGTGCTGTAGAGAATGGGGTGGAGGGGGTGGTGGGGATGGTGAATGTGGACTCACAGAGAGTTACCAGAGTAATTCAGGCTGGCAGCCCTGGGCAGTGGCTCTGAGGGAAGATGCAGAGAACCCCACAGGCAGCAAAAGAATAGAGACAGGGAACACATCACTCCAACACTGGGGTGAGGTCAAAACTGTGCGAGCAACAGTTCCATAATCACTTCTGGTGTCTTTCTAAAAGTCCCATAGTTCTAGAGCAGCCAGCCATTATAAGTTATTAATTTTATACAAAGGAAGGCAACAGGGAGTTGAACAGACATATCAAGAACTACTTATTAGCTCAAGGAAAAAGCAAGATTAGAACCCACTCCTTCCTGTGTGGGGTCTAAGGTATGGCTGGAGCTCAGAGTCAAAGTGTGAGAGGGTTATGGCAGCTGGGATTGCAAGCAGAGAGAAGAAGCCCCCTCTCACCCCATCCACCGCCCATCCCACACCACCAAAGGAGGGACTGGCAGACCCGGGAGGAACAGTGAAGCGGGGTCATTTCAGGTTGCAGATGACAACAGACACTAACTTCTCTTCTCCTCCCATCCCTACCTCCTCATTCTGTAACCACTAGAATCAGCTAAAAATACTTCCGCGGGGATGGGGTAAATCCTCCTGAAATGGTTTCATCCCAGAGCTGCTGAAGAGGCTGTGACTCACAGCTGCGCTGGGTCAGAGGCGTGCAGACTAGACTAGTCCTGGTCGTCTTCCTAGGACGCCTATGGGTTAGTCACCTTCAGTTAAGCTGTGGAGCTCCTGGGGGCAGATGCTGTACAGACCATTTCCCAGTAAACAGTCCCACCAAACTCCTCCCCTGCCTCCTGGCCAGGGAGGGGGGCAGGTGCTATACAGACAATTTCCCTCCCACATAAACAGTTGCTTCAACCCCCTCCCCCGCCTCCGGGCCTGGTACTCTAAGTCTTCACTGAACCGGTAGGAGAAGTGAGGTTTGAGGAGATGGTATAACTTGGCTAGGTCATACAGATGAAAAGAGGGGCGGTGTCACTGTACAGTCCTCCAGGAAGCAGGGTCGGTGATGCGGGTCGGGACCAACGGCAAGTGCTCTGTTTCTGGGTATGGCATTGCAAAGTAAACCATGCCCGAAAATGGACTTTCTACCAGACACAGTGGTGTTGCTTTAACATTCGATCATTTGTCTGCCCATTCATTCATTCATTCATTCATTCATTCATTCATTCATTCATTCAAACATCCCCTGACAAGCAAGTATTCAGAGGATTCTGTCACCAAATGCTGTGTTAAGGACCGTGAATACATGGCTTCTGCGCTTGGGGAGACCATGCTAAGCCACAAGTAGGTATAAGAAACGGGAGGAGGTAGCACTATGGAGTGTCTGTTATACAATCTACAGGATTGCTTCATGCAATCCTTAGTTTTCTCTCTCTCTCTCCTTTCTTTTAAAGAATATATTTATTCTTTGACAACGTCATGTATTCATATATCATATCTTGATCATATTCAAATCAAATTCCTTCTCCCACTGTCTTCTTTCTTTCATCTCTTTTTTCCTCTTTCTCCTCCTCATCATATCATCTTCTTTTTAAAAATAAACCACTGAAGTCGGGCAGTGGTGGCACACACCTTTAATCCCAGCACTTGGGAGGCAGAGGTAAGTGGATTCTGTGAGTTCGAGGTCAGCCTGGTTTACAGAGTGAGTTTCAGGACAGGCTCCAAAACAACACAGAGAAACCCTGTCTCAAAAATCCAAAACGAAAACAAACAAAACCCCCACGGAATCCAGTTATTGCTGTCTGTATGGGCGTGCATGCAGAACCATCCATTGGAGCGTGGGCAACCTGCCAGGAGCCATAAGCCCGAATTAAAATGACTCCCCATCCCCCAACAGTTATCAATTGCCAATAGCTCCTCAGCTAGCCATGGAATCTTATCAGCCCCTCTTCCATCAACTCATTTAATTAATAAGCCATTTTTGATTCAATGGGCATCACCTCCTACATGCTAAAAATCTGTAGGTAAGAAAGACACAGAAGGGCTTCATAGCACAGTGCTTCATGGGAGAGTGCTTGCCTTCCAAGCATGCCTGTGACTTCAGTCTCCAGAATCCACACGAAAGTGCAGGGTGTGGTGCATGTGTCTGTGGTCCCAGAGATGGGGAAGAGGAGACAGGCAGATTCAGCTAACCTAATCGGTGAACTTCAGGCCAATGAGAGACTCTGTCTCAAAGGAGATGAACATTCTTTCGGAGGATGACTCCTGAGGCTGTCTCTAGCCTCCACACATGTGCATGTGGTCTACACATACATCTGCACACACAAAAGCATGCACACACATACATACACAGTTTTTTAACGAGAAGACAACAAAGGATCTAGGATCAATCCATGCGATCTGTCATCGCTGTTATGAGTATGTGAAAAGCGAGTCTGGGTTTGGAGATTTTCTCTAAGGCTTCCCAGGAGGATGTTTCTATCATGACCTTGGAGATGTCTCTGCAGAGAAGCCAACTTCTGCCACCTCAGTGCTGCCAGCTGACATCCTGGGGAAGATGGGAAACTTTTTAACCACAAACTACCAGTCAAACTCTACCAGAGAAGAGTGCCATGGTGCAACCAAATCTCACTCTGCTGGTCACTTATTTCAAGAGGCATCCACAGAGATTGAAGCCCAGCTAGCCGAAGGGCAAAACAACCTTGGGGTACGTCAAGACTTGTTACTGCAGACTTATGACCAGTACTACATATAAGATAAGACCTCTGCTACCATCCAGGATTCAATGCAGTCTCATCTTATTCTACAGGACATCATGGCTGATCTCCTTACCCCAGTACGTGGAGCCCAAACCAGTACTTCCCTCTTCCCCCTGACCTCCCTCTCTGTTGTGTGCCTCTTCTGTCCACTCTCAACCGTTCTGCTCCCCAGCTCTGGCCTCCTCTATTGACTGAGACTCACCTTTGCTCACTTGGCTGGTCCCTTCTCATCCCTGAACACTCCACCTGTGTTTCGGCAAATCTATGACATGTCCTGACTTCTTTGGGTACCTGCATCCCCTGTACCCACCTTCCCAATCACATAAAAATCATCTCCCAGACCCCTGAAGTAACTGTGAACTATCTGAGGCAGAGGTCATTTCCGATTTTCTTTGTAGCTTCAACAGCTGGCAGAGTATGTGACACCCAGGAGGCGACGGTGTTAAAATGTGGCCTCTGTCAGGATGTTACAGGTATTCTTCACCAGTGTGGCAAACACGCTGAAGTGACACCTTTGTACGCCTGTCTTTTGGCGCTCACCCCTTTGTGTAAGGCCATCTGTTTGAGTCTAGGTGAGGCCATGACTCACTCTTACCCAACAGAACGTGACAGCGGTGACAGTTGCCACTTCTGTGACGACGCTAGCATCCACACAGGAGACTAAGCAACCTCACTCTCCCTATAGCTACAGAGTAGGAACTGCCTATAGGGAGAAGCACATGGCAGGCTCTAGGTGGCCTCCAGGACTTGCAAGTGGCTTACAGTCAACATAAGCCAAGAGGCTGGGCTCCTTCCTCAGTCCCACAGGCAAAGGGAAGTGAATTCTGCCAGCAGCAGAAGCAGCTTGGAGAAGGTTCCTGCACAAGCTTCCAGGTGAGAACACCCTGTGAAAAGAAACGCTAAGCTCAGAGACACTAGTCCAACAGTTCCGGACTCACAGTGTTTTGCAGACACTGTCAGAGAACACAGTGTGTTCGAAGCTGCCGATTTTAAGGCTCAGTAAGAGAAAATGAAAACATCCAGCCCTTCAGATGGAGGACAATAGGCATGAAAAGACACTGAGCGATGTCTGGCTGGTATCAACCGTAAGAATGCAGAATTGCATGCAGGACATGGGGGACCTAGGTCCTAGAACTTAGGAAAACTGCAGCCCCAATACCTCCCATCAAGAGCACCTGTCGAAATCTGGGACACCATGAAAAGACCAAACCTAAGAATAATTGGGGTAGAAGAAGGAGAAGAATTACAACTCAAAGGCCCAGAAAACATATTCAACAAATTATAGAGAAAACTTCCCCAACCTAAAGAAGGATTGTCCCTATGAAGGTACAAGAAGCCTACAGAACACCAAATAGACTGGATCAAAAGAAAGCATCCCCACGCCATATAATAATCAAAACACAAAACATACAGAATAAAGAACAGATATTAAGAGCTGCAAAGGAAAAAGGTCAAGTAACATATAAAGGGAAACCTATCAGAATCACACCTGATTTCTCAATGGAAACCATGAAGCCAGAAGAGCTTGGATAGATGTGCTACAGACACTTAGGGAACATGGATGCAAGCCTAGACTATTATACCCAGCAAAGCTTGCATTCACCATTGATGGAGGAAAACAAGATATTCCAGGACAAAAACAGATTTTAAACAATACGCAGCCACAAATCCAGCCTTGCAGAAAGTAATAGAAGGAAAATCACACAACCAAGGAGTCCAACAACGCCGACAATAACTCAGGCATCTAGCGACCCTTCAACCAGCACAACTAGAAGAAGGGAAACACACAAACTCTACTACTAAAAATGACTGAAGTTAACAACCACTGCGTCATTAATATCACTAATATCAATGGACTCAATTCAACCTATAAAATGGCACAGGCTAAGAGACTGGATACGAAAACAGAATCCAACATTTTGCTGTTTACAAGAAACACACCTCAACCACAAAGACAGGCACCTACTCAGAGTAAAGGGTTGGGAAAAGGTTTATCAAGCAAATGGCCCTAAGAAACAAGCGGGTGTGGCCATACTAATTTCCAACCAAAGTTGACTTCAAACTAAAATCAATCAGAAGAGATGGAAAGGGACACTTTATACTCATAAACAGGAAAATCCTTCAGAATGAAGTCTCAATCCTGAATATCTATGCCCCTAATATAAAAGCTCCCACTTATGTAAAAGAAACACTTCTAGAACTCAAGGCAAGCCATCCAAACCACACACATAATAGTTGGAGACTTCAACACTCCTCCTCTCACCAATGGACAGGTCAATCAGACAGAAACCTAACAGAGAATTGAAAGACTTAATGGAGGTAATGAACCAAATGGACTTAACAGACATCTATAGAACATTTCCACCCAAATAGGAAAGAATATACCTTCTTCTCTGCGGCTCATGGAACCTTTCGAAAATTGGACCATATACTTGGTAACAAAGCAAACTTCCACAGTTATCAAAAAATATTAGTAACCCACCTGTGTCTTATCGGATCACCATGGATTAAAATTAGAATTCAACACAATGCTACCCCCAGAAGGCCCACAAACTCATGGAAACTGAAACAGTCAACTACTGACCCACACCTGGGTCAAGGAAGAAATAAAGAAAGAAATTAAAGTCTTCTGAATTTAATGAAAACAAAGACACAACATACTCAAACCTATGGGACACAATGAAGCAGTGCTAAGAGGAGGAAGTTCATAGCACTAAGTGCCCACTTAAAGAAAACGGAGAAAGCACTCATTGGTGACTTAACAGCACACCTGAAAGCTCTGGAAAAAAAGAAGCAGACTCACCTAGGAGAAGTAGAAGACTGGAAATAATCAAACTGAGGGCAAGAAATCAACAAAATAGAAACACAGAAAACAATCCAAAGAATCAATGAAACAAGAAGCTGGTTCTTGGAGAAAATCAACAAGATTGACAAACCCTTAGCCAATCTAATCAAAACGGCAGAGGGAGAACACCGCAAATTAACAAGATCAGAAATGAAAAGGGGGAACATAACCACAGACACAGAGGAAATTCAGAAATCATAGATCTTACTACAAAGCCTGTATGCCACAAAATCGGAAAATGTAAAGAAATGGACAGTTTTTTAGATAAATACCATATACCAAAGTTAAACCAGGACCAGGTAAATGCTCTAAATCGTCCCTGTTAGTCGCGAAGAATTAGAAACTGTTATCAGTAAACCTCCCTACCAAAAAGAGCCAGGACCAGATGGTTTCAATGCGGAATTCTACCAGAACTTCCAAGAAGACCTAATATATACTCCTTAAGGTATTTCATAATATAGAAACCACAGAGTCACTGCCAAATTCCTTCTATGAAGCTACAGTTACCCTGATACCTAAACCACACAAAGACTCAACCAAGAAAGAGAATTACAGGCCAATCTCACTCATGAACATGGACGCAAAAAATTCTCAATAAAATACTGGCAAACCGAATCCAGAACACATTAGAAAAATTATCCATTACGATCAAGTAGGCTTCATCCCAGAGATGCAGGGCTGGTTCAACATACGAAATCTATTAATGTAATCCATCATATAAACAAACTGAAGGAAAAAAACCATATGGTCATCTCATTAGATGCTGAAAAAGCATTTGACAAATTCAGCACCCTTTTATGATAAAGGTCTTGGAGAGATTAGGGATACAAGGGTCATTCCTAAATATAATAAAAGCTATTTACAGCAAACCGACAGCTAACATCAAATTAAACGGAGAGAAACTCAAGGGCTATCCCACTAAATTCAGGAACACGACAAGGCTGTCCACTCTCTCCTTATCTCTTCAATATAGTGCTTGAAGTTCTAGCAATAGCAATAAGACAACATAAGGGAATCAAGGGGATCCAATTTGGAAGGAAGAAGTTAAACTTTCATTATTTGCAGATGATATGATAGTATACATAAGCGACCCCAAAAACTCCACCAAAGAACTCCTACAGCTGATAAACTCCTTCAGTAACGTGGCAGGATACAAGATCAACTCCAAAAAATCAGTCGCCCTCCTATACACAAAGGATAAGGAAGCAGAGAGGGAAATCAGAGAAGTATCACCTTTCACAATAGCCACAAATAGCATAAGATATCTGGGAATATCGCTAACCAAGGAAGTGAAGGATTTATATGACAAGAAACTTTAAGTCTTTGAAGAAAGAAATTGAAGAGGATACCAGAAAATGGAAGGATCTCCCCTGCTCGTGGATTGGGAGGATCAACATAGTAAAATGGCAATTCTACCAAAAGCAATCTATAGATTCAATGCAATCCCAATCAAGGGTCCCATTAAATTCTTCAACAGAGATTGAGAAGACAATAATCAACTTTATATGGAAAAAACAAGAAACCCAGGATAGCCAAAAAAATCTTATACAATAAAGGTACTTCTGGAGGCAATTACCATCCCTGACTTCAAACTCTATACAGAGCTACAGTATTGAAAACGGCTTGGTATTGGCATAAGAACAGAGAAGTTGACCAATGGAATCGTATAGAAGACCCGGATCTTAAACCACAAACCTATGAACACCTGATTTTTGATAAAGGAGCCAAAAGTACACAATGGAAAAAAGAGGGCATCTTCAACAAATGGTGCTGGCATAACTGGATGTCAACCTGTAGAAGAATGAAAGTAGATCCATATCTATCACCATGCACAAAACTCAAGTCCAAATGGATTAAAGACCTCAATATTAATTTGAAACACATTGAGATTGATAGAGGAGAAAGTGGGAAGTACTCTACAACAAATGGGCACAGGGAACCGTTTCCTATGCATAACCCCAGCTGCACAGACTTTAAGGGCAACATTGAATAAATGGGACCCCTCCTGAAGTTGAGCAGCTTCTGTAAAGCAAAGGACATTGTCACTAAGACACAAAGGCAGCCTACTGACTGGGAAAAGATCTTCACCAACCCTGCAACTGACAAAGGTCTGATCTCTAAAATATATAAGGAACTCAAGAGACTAGACGGTAAAATGCCAATTAACCCAATTAAAAAATGGGGCGATGAACTGAACAGAGAATTCTCAAACAGAAGAAGTTCGAATGGCCAAAGGACACTTAAGGTCATGCTCAACCTCCCTAGCTATCAGGGAAATGCAATCAAACAACTTTGAGATATCATCTCACACCTGTCAGATTGGCTAAAATCCAAAACACCAATAATAACCTTTGCTGGAGAGGTTGTGGGGTAAGGGGCACACTCATCCATTGCTGGTGGGAATGCAAACTTGTGCAACCACTTTGGAAAGCAGTGTGGCGGTTTCTCAGGAAATTCGGGATCAACCTACCCCAGGACCCAGCAATTCCACTATTGGGAATCTACCCAAGAGATGCCCAATCATACAACAAAAGCATATGCTCATCTATGTTCATAGCAGCATTATTTGTAATAGCCAGATCCTGGAGACAGCCTAGATGCCTTCAGTGGAAGAATGGATGAAGAAACTGTGGAATATATACATGCTAGAATACTACTCAGCGGTAAAAAACAATGACATCTTGAATTTTGCAGGCAAATGGATGGAAATAGAAAACACTATTCTGAGTGAGGTAACCCAGACCCATAAAGATGAACATGGGATGTACTCACTCATATTCGGTTTCTAGCCATGATTATAGGACATCGAGCCTATAAGTTTGGGATCCTTGAGAAGATAATAAGAAGGTGAACTCCCAAAAAAGATATAGTAATCCTCCTGGATATTGGAAGTAGACACGATCGCCAGGCAAAATTGGGAACTTGAGGGTTGGGCAAGACTGGGCCAAGGGAAGATGGGGAGAGAAAAGTGTGAAGGGGAGAGCGGGGGAGCTCGGAGGAATGGGGTTGCTTGGGATATAGGAAGGGTGGATATGAGAGCAGGGAAGCATATATCTGAATTTAAGGAGCTACCTGAGGGTTGTCAAGAGACTTGACCCTAGAGGGGTTCCCAGGTTTCCAGGGAGACGCCCCCAGTTAGTTCCTTGGACAGCTGAGGAGAGGGAGCCTGAAAAGGGCCAGTTCCCTATAGCCATACTGATGAATTTCTTGCATATCCCATAGAACCTCCACCTGACGATAGATGAAGAAAATGACAGAGCCCCACCTTGGAGCACCGTACTGAGCTCCCAAGGTCCTGATGAGGAGCAGAAGGAGAGAGAACATGAGAAAGAAAGTCAGGACCGTGAGGGAACCTCCAGCTGGCGACAGATGGGGAAGGTGACTGAGCCCCACATTGGAGCACTGGACTGAGCTCCCAAGGTCCCGATGAGGAGCAGAAGGAGCGAGAACATGAGGGAGAAAGTCAGGAACGAGAGGGGTGCGTTCACTCATGGAGACGGTGGGACAGAACTAATGGGAGATCACCAACTCCAGTTGGAATGGGCACTGATTGGATCATGCGACCAACCCGTCTCTCTGAGTGTGGCCAACAGCGGGGGCTGACTGAGAAGCCAAAGGGACAATGGCTCTGGGCTCTGATTCTTCTTCATGGACGGGCTCTGTGGGAGCCTTCTCAGTTGGTCGATCACCTTCCTGGACCTGGGGGAGTTGGGAGGACCTTGGTCTTAGCATAGAGTGGGGAACCCTGATGGCTCCTTGGCCTTGAGAGGGGAGGGAGTGGAGGTATGGGTGGAGGGGAGGGGAGGAAGGGGAGAAGGAGGGGAGAGAAAGGCGAGAAGGAGGGGAGGGAGGGGGGAGGAGGAGGGAAGGAGATGGAAATTTTTAAAATTATAAAAAAAATAAACCATGAGGAAAAAAAAAAAAAAAAAAAAAAGAGCACCTGTCACCCCATCCCTAGCATCAGTGAAAACTCAATGTGGGTCTTTCTAGACCAAGGGTTGACAGAGTGGGACCTCAGGAGGAGGGAGTTGAGCCGTGACGATGTGAACTTCGTAACCAGACAGATCTCTACTCTCTGAAGTCTCATCCCTGCCTGTGCAAACTAAAGCTTGTAACATCTACTCATCTGTGTGGAACGTAGGCAAGAGGCACAAGCTCAGAGACAGCATGGAGTCTGTGCTGTCTCCCAGACAGACTGCCAGCAGCCACCGCTACATCTTCTTGTTTTGCCTGGTTAGAGCTATGCCTTCTTTGGAATTCTCTTGGACAGGATCTTTTGGCAAGGTTGTTCTCTGCAGGGGCTCACAAGGTCCACGCTGTAGCCCAAATCCTAGGAAATTCTAACTGGTCTGTCGTAACTGCTCAGCAGCGCAGGGAGGCCAGGCACTGCTTCCTGAAATGATTTACTGTTCCTCCTCTATGGGAGTACTTGGTATTTCTAAGTGGGGACTTACCAAACCCACCAGGAAGTGAGAAGGGCCCCAAACTCTCCAGGCAGCCATTTGTCTGCTTGGCCTAACTCCATGCTCCCCCCCACCAAGTTTTTCCCTCTTTGGGCCTCAGCTTCCAGAGATCAGAGACTGAGCGACCTCAAACCCTGGGGTACAGTAAACAGACCAGTGCTTTTGAAGACTGGGGACCCTCAAGGAATACTTGCAAAAAGGAGAGGTTCCTAACGAATCTTACTTTTCTACTGGGCTTCTGACTGCTCAGAGCCCTTCTACTGTACAAGCGTTCCTCTCTGGATGCCTCAGAAGAGCAAGAAGCAGGGACCAGGTGGTACTTATGAATTTTATATGGACAGAGACCAAACAGCACATTTGTTTAACACTGCATGGCTTTAGGTTATCTAGATCTCCTGGTTAGGCTGTGATAACTGTGGACTGCTGCCTGAGGGTGGCTGATAAAGAAACAGAAATATATGTGTCACAGCCATAGAGTCTGAAAGTCTAAGGTCAGGGCCAGCCTGATGGGGTCTGATGTGATTCTCTCCCAGGGTGATGGAAGGGGAGCGAAGGCGCATACTCTAAACATTCACCTATTATAGCGCAGGAGTCAATCCATGAACTCCTACACGACAGTCAAGTACTCTACACCCGAACCCTGAACAGCTAGTCACTTGTTCTAAATCACTTGTCCCATTCATGAGGGTTTTGCCTCTATGCCCCCCTATCACTTCCCAAAAGGAATACTCAGTATATAGCAACCACGGAGTCTCTCCATACAACATACATAATATAATACATGTGTGGACAAAGACAGGTAAGTTCTTATTTTAGGATTCAATAGACTGTGTGTGTGTGTGTGTGTGTGTGTGTGTGTGTGTGTGTGTGTAGTGGTATTTCATTTGTATTTTAATGAATAAAGCTTGCCTGAAGATCAGGGAGTAAAACAGCCCCACTGGTCAGCCTTACAGACCAGGCAGTGGTAACACACACCCAGTAGCCACTCTAGTTGCCATAGAAACCTGGCAGTGCATTCCTTTAATCCCAGTGGTGCACGCCTTTAATCCCAGCCCTAGAGAAGATTATAAAACGGCGAGGATAGCAGCTCTCACTCTCAATCTCATTCTGAGATTCCTGGAGGCAGGACCGCCATTTTCAGAATACGAGTAGAGGTACGAGCCAGAGGCTGGCTGCTTTGCTTTTCGGATCTTCAGGTTGAACCCCAATTTCTCTCTCCTGAGTTTTATTAATCGTGCTTCATGTGTTTATTTATTGTTTGGATGGATCAGACATAGTGGCACATGTCTATAAGAACAGTGCTGATGAGGAGAACCACAAGTTTGAGGCCAGTTTGGGACTACAGTGTGAGAGACACTGTTCCAAAAAGAAGTGGGGAGGGAAAAGGAGGGAGGTAAAAAAGAAAGGAAAGGAAAGGAAAAGAAAGAAAAGAAAAGATATGATATTTAGGAGACAGTGCCCTCAAAATGACAGGCCTCAGAGGCTAAGGCCCCCACTGTTTCAAATGGAACAGAGACCCACAGAGGTGAGCAGTCTGGTGACAGTTTAAGCAGTCAGGTCTCTCAAGTCCCCAACTGCTCTCTGCACATTGACACTGTGACTCTTTTCCACCCAGAAGGGGCTGCTTGTTTTCCTTTTGACTTAGTCAACCCTCTGAGCTCCTGAGCAAGAACCAGCTTACTGGAAGCCTGCGACAACCCTGGCAGGAGGCAGAGCACGCAGACCCTCAGCTTGCCTTTGGTCCTGCAGTGCGGCCACACAGGTTGAGAGACTGTTCCTCCTTCTGAAGCTCTGCCCTCTTGAGGGCCCAGCTTCCTCCTTGGATTGCTTCCAGCTCTCCAGGCTCAGCCTTAGCTCTCCACAGTGAGGCACCGCAGCCTTCAACAGCAGCTGGAACCATTCCAGATGAGAGACACAAGAGATGGGAGTCTTCAGGTAGCTCCAAAAACAGGCTCTACTCTAGACTTCAGGATCGTGGCACTGGAGATGATGCGGGAGGGGGTGCAGAGGTTGGGGAAACAGCCCAACTTCCTGCTTTGGTAGGTTGGAAAAAGAGAACCACAGCATAGACATTCAGAGCTTGGTAGAACAGGAAGTGTCCTGAGACACCCCAAGCCCCTTTTCCTCTTCATGATGCCCAGAAGGCTCAGAGAAGAAGGCTATGAGGGCAGGATGGTGGTCGGCACCATGCTAGGCACGTCTGCTCACATCACGTCCTCGAGGTAATTCTCTGTCAGGGCACTGAGCGGCAATAAATAAGTAAGAAATCAACAGGCTGGATATCTAGCAATTCTCCTAGCTTCAAGTGCTGGGATTACAATGTGTGCACCACCATGTCTGGCTAAAGGGGAAAGAAAAACAAAGATAAGAAAACAGAGTTCTAGCAAGCAAGACAGAGGTAGTTTACATGTGGAAGTTCCAGATAGCCACTGGCTCACCTGCCAGGACAAAGTTTCCTGTTTCTGGAGCAGGAAGGGGGTCTGACTTAGCTCTGAGTGGCTTTGCATGCATTTCAAGGCCAGAATGCTCTCAAGTGTTTCCCCACGGTTATTCTGATTGCTACATTCAAAATGTTGCCCCCAAACGTGGTCAGCCTTGATTCCTGCTAGGTCAACATGTGGTACTGCTTATGCCTTACATGGGGCCTAATTCCTTCTGTCCTAACTAATCAATTTTTCCTCCTGAACCAGTTAACAAATTGCCCCAGGACGTCTGTGATAGCAAGCAACATGGGCACTGTCATGCTTGGATACAAGACTCCATGCTGAACTCCAAGTTCCAGGAAATAAATAATTATATTAGTTAGGCTGGGAGTTGCCCAGAAGGGAAGTAGAGGCTAACCCATAATGTGTGGCTCTACCAGCTGTCTTTAGCCAGGACATTTTTAGGAGATCTCTCTCTCTCTCCCTCTCCCCCCCCCCCCCCCCCCCCCTCTCTGTGTCTGCCTGTCTCTCTTTCTCTCTCTCTCTCTCTCAGTGTGTGTGTGTGTGTGTGTGTCTGTCTGTCTCTCTGCCTGTCTCTCTTTCTTTCTCTCCCTCTCTATCTCCTGAATACAATTCTGCTAGGCTTACAGCAATAGGGCTGTGACTCTGAGTTGACAAAATACATTTCTGCAACCCAGTTAGAGGAGGATCTTAATGAGTCACTTCCCCTGCTTGACTTCCTCTTTCACTGATAACAGTATCCCCGGTGGAGTGGAGGGAGAGATAACCAGATCAGGCTGGGACCTCTTTGGTGCTGCATAGAAGCAGAGGGTGTGTGCCTAGTGTGTTTCTTTTTTTGCCAGCAGCTGCCTCCTTCATTGCCCCCTTCCCTCCCCAATCAAAAACCCCACCTTCACTTTCTTTTACAAAAGTTCCTGGTCCTTCCACGACAGATGGACAAGTCAAAAAACACCTAATTGCTCTCTAGATCAGGCAGGAGACGTGGGAGAAGCAGAGAGGGGACAGAAGGTCTGCATTTCTCCAGTTAAAGTTATTAAGGACATGGCAGTGTGCAGTGTGCAGCATGCAGTGTGCAGCGTGCAGTGTGCAGCAGGTATTGACTCATCAATGTCACTGGGATGCCATGGCTTCAGTGATGTATACAAAGATGCAGAAGTACTGGATCGCATAATGTATCTTTCTCATCGCACAGGCTGGGAGCTGTGCTTGTGTGCAGTGGGGAGGGCACTGGCATATCTTCAAGGTCAAGTGAAGTCAGGACACAAGCATGAATCACTGACCTAAGACCCGTATATCTGCATTAGCTGCACCTGGTCCTTTCCCCCATCCTTTTGATGAACTCCTGTGCAGGCGGACAGAAGGGGGTTTCTGGAGAAGCAGCGAGGGTCTAGTACCAGCAATATCGTTATGCGACCTGGCATACCTCCAGTCTTCTGAGCTTATAGAAAATGGAAGGGGCTCATGGATATCTCAGGCTCTCTCCAGTTTCTAGTAGCTTATGTGTTTTTCTGTGCTGTGGAGTCTCTTTTACCCACAAGGGGAGGAAGTGGGACTGTGGTTTCCTTAACCTTGATCTGAATGAGTAGATAAAACAGAGGTACGGCGGGCAGGGAAGGAAGGGGCGTGAAGAATCCTCACTGGAAACTGGTGTTAGATATCAAAGCAAGAGTCAGGCTTACAATACTGAAGGCTAGATAAAGCAGCCGCAGCAAACTCTGGCCCCTTCCCCATCGGTGGAAGCCATAGGTCTTTCTCCGCTCCTTCATTGTGGAAGGGACCATACAGACGTGAGCACCTGGAAGATGGTTAGCTGCTGCCGCAGGCCTATGTGTGTGGTCTCCACTCCTTCCTCTCCATAATGAGCACCATCTTCCAGCCGAGCAAGGCTGCAGCCCGGCAGCACTGCCTGTGTGAGGCCCCCAGCCAGCACAACAGCTCTGGCAGACTCTAAACAAATCACCCAATCAAAACACCTAATTACGGGGCAGGCTGGAGCCAGGAGGTGGGTCTTGCTGGTGGCTCTGATGCTTAACAGTTAGGCTGAAGGCATCTCCGAGACCAGCCACAGCTGATCCCAGCTCCCAACCAGCCTGCTGTGGGTGCATTCTAAGCCTGAGGGGACAGAGAGAGAGCTCGGCATGGCTCCTCCTCGCTGCTCCTGGGGCAGCAGAAGCACTCCAGGAAGATAACGGAGGGAAGAATGTTCCTCCGGGTCTGGAGTCTGCTGTTGGGGACCCGGTTGCCTCGTCCATGCAGAGACACTGCATCATTGCACAACGATGGTGCAGGGTGCCTGCTGCCACAGGACTTTAAAAATTCTTCACTCTTAGCCAAGCACCAAACAGGGAAAGGTGGGCAATGCACCTGCAATCTAGGGCTCCCCCCCGCCACCCACATGCCCCCCCCAAATGTTCCTTCAAGTCTATCCAATTATCACACCTATACTCAGGGCTCGGGCAACTTCCTCAGCGATATTCCTGTAAAACCAGTTTCCAACCTAGAAGTGAATCTTAGCGAGGCGTTGGCTAGATTGGGTTGGCCTGTGGACGTGTCTGGGGGGTGGAGGGCACTGTTCTGGGCTGCTGATTATAGGGAATACCTAGGGATTGGCCTAGATTGGTGGGGGTGGGGTACAGGGCACTGTTCTGGCTGCCTTGATTGATATGGGAATACCTAGGCTGAAAGGGAGCAGCACCATTCCCTGGGGTTTCAGTCCTGGATTTACAAGAACAGAGAAAGGTAGCTGAGCACCAGACGTGCACGGCATTCATTCCTCCCCACTTCCTCCCTATTTCCTGACTGTAGACATGATGTTGACTAGGTGTTATAGGTCCTTGCCTTGCCTTCCTCGTTATGGAGGACTGTGATCTGGAATGGAAAGCTGAATAAAAAACCCTTTTCTTTTATAGATGCTTTGTCAGGGTACTCAACCACAGCAGCGCAATGGTAACTAGCACCTCAAGATCTCCAAGTTTGGTTTGTGTGTGTGTTGTGTGTGTGCATGGCGCGTGTGTGTGTGCATGTGTGTGCATGCGTGTGTGTGTGTGCGGTTTTAGTTTTTGTTTTCATTTTTCAAGACAGGATTTCTCTGTGGAGCCCTGATGTCCTGGAACTAACTCTGTGGGCCTGGCTGGCCTTGACTTCTGAGATCCGCCTGCCTCTGCCTCCCCAGTGCTGGGATAAAAGGTGTGCTTCGCCATGAGCATGTTGAGTCTTACTGATGGGTCACAGGTGAGTATGTTCAGTGGGGGTGCGGGGTGAGGGGTGCTCGCTAAGATGGCAGTGGAAGAGTTTGCGTTAGGATCTGGAAACTCAAGCAAAGAAGCATTTCCTCCTGAAGCCCCCCAGCTGAGTCTCAAGGCTCTTCTGAGAGTGGACGTTTTAGCAATGCAGAGTTGAGCTGGCAAATGCCAGGCGAATTCAGTGGAGTCCAGGCTCTCAGTTTCTCCAGAGTCAGTTCACAGGATGCCCCGGAGAAGAACGGTTTCCCAAGGCTGTGTTGCAGAAGGATGGGTGGATTTAGCCCCTTACCTCTTGGATGGCGCTATTGTGGATAAAAGTGTCCTAGCACACACACAGTACTGGCTGGATGGAGGATTTGGCAGCACTGAGAGTTTAGATTAAAACTGCACAGTTCGGGGGGTATAACTGAGGATGTCATACATGTGAGAAGGATGTCCAACATGTCTGATGGATACACCAGACGGAGAAGAAAGGCTGTCATCTTCCGCCGGGGCTCAGCCTATCAAAGGACCTGCACTGGCAATCCTTATTTAGGTCAGACAGACTGCCTTTGAGACACTGTACTTATTAATAAGCACACTGAATACAAAGCCCAAAACTTCAAGTCAAGACTGATATTTACTGGAGATTTAGGGAAACCTTTCTGGACACTGAGATCTCACCAATTAAAGGAGAATGATATGGTCTAAGACCCTGTCCCACCACCAATCCGCCCCCCACCAAGTGTGGAATAACAATTATGACCTCATTAATGAGGTGAAGTCATCTAACTTGGGGAGCTGAGTTTGAATAATGTCCACTGTTGAGTATCAGGCAGCCTTTGGGTACTCTTCACAATGCAGAAACCCTGGTTCCTTACTGATCACACAGGATGTAATACCACAGGGTTGTTTGAGGGGTTTTACTCACACAGCACCTGGTGTACATGGACACTCACTGAATGTCCTCTGTTAATATTCTAGAGGCTCCATGCAATGCACCATGCAAATAACTGTGATTATCTTTCTAGGCAAGTGCTGCCAATACACAGAGTGCCTTCATATAGCAATAATTATCAGCTACACACAATTACAGCATTCACAGAGGCAGCTCCACTCTGGGATTCAGCTGGGAGATTAGTATCATTTGCAATGACTACATTCCAGGCTGCCAACCTCACAAATTAGAGACCAACTGGAGACAGGCAGTACATGAATCAGCTGCTTCCCTGGGGAGGGTTTCTGATGGCAGCCAAAGCCACAAGAGATCCAACCTGAGAACTTTTGATGTGTCAGCAGATGGCTCTTCTTCTCACAATGACAATAACCATACTGCCACGCTGTCATGTGCAGTCTAGGGTATGCACAGTGCAGGGACCACTCTGGGACAAAGAGAATACGCTGTCATCCCAGCTGTCAGCCATGAAGATGTTCTCCATGTAAACACAGCCACCTTTGAGGACTCTCCTACATTCCACCCACCCCCTCTCTTCCTGACACTCACCAAGAAGCTTAAGGGGCAAGATATCATTAAACAATCACGTTTTCAACAGGTCCAAGGATTGGTATACAGCTCAGAGCCGTTTAAGAGCTTGGGTAGAGACTGGGCCTTACCTTTTCCTCATATCTCTCTGATCCTTAGACTGACCCTGGATAAAGTTCTTATTTCTTGTTCTGGGTTCAAAATCAAGTGTGGGAAGGAAACAGAAGCTTTCAGAGAAGACCCAAGGAAAAGATAAACGTGCTGAGCAGTGCTCCACACTGTCACACAGACAAATGATTTAGCCCGAGAGAACAAACTAGACTGCGGTTAGATGAAAATGAGCAGGCTACTCTCCATCTTCACAGAGAAAAACAAGGAAGAAGTAAGCTTTTTCCTCCATTCTGAGCCACTGGGTGAGGTAACTCTCTTTCTGTGTCTCTGCATCTCTGAAAGCCTGCAGCAGATCATCCTGCTCTCAGTTTTACGGGATGGGGAGTAGACATCCAGTCCTGGTTTCAAAGCTCAGACTGTCCATTTCCCCGGTGTCACATGTTGTTCTGTGCCCTTTTCCAGTTTTGTGTCATACAGTTCTTTCAACAGTTAGGCCGCCATTATGCCAGCTCATCTACACATGCCACCAGCTCATTGTTACCATCCCCACTGCACAAAGGAGGAAACTGAGGGCTGGAGCGGCAATATGTTTTGCAGAGACAGGATTTGAACCCAGGGAGTCTGACTGTAGGAAGTATGTTCTGGGCTGCAAATTCTTAGCTGTAGTGGTATTTTTTGTTCTATCCAGGCTAAATAGCTCTACCAATTTTCTTTGTGTCTCTATAAAGAAAAAAAAGTTCCAGCATCACTGTGACCCCGGGGCCCCTCTCAGGCCCTCCCCAGATTGGTTTTTTATCTTCTGACAGCAGCAATGTAAACCAACTAATATCATCGCAGGTGCTGACCCTATTGCTTGTGAAGAAACTAAAACACAGGTTATCTTGCTTTCTCTTCTCTATAGCCCTCGTGGGGCTGACTGGGTGGGGAAGGACCACTTCAGCAGAATAGACAACTGTTTAAAGCCACAGAGCTACCACCTACACTCGGGACCCAGTACCCTAACCCTTTTCTCTCTTTCAGTATGTATGTTTTCCCCTTCCCTTATTTATTTATTTTTGGTTTTCAGAGACAAGGTCTTGCTAGACAGCCCAGGCTGGCTTTACACTCTCCATCCTCCAGCCCCAGCTCTCTGAGGGCTGGGATTACAGACAGACCCTCACCATGCCTGGCTGCCCTTCCTGTCTGAGTTGTCGCAGCATGGTTCTCACGGCAGAGGACACTCCGCAGGCATTGGCTGCTGTCGTCAAGTTAGCTGGCTCTGCTCATTCTGAGTGCATGCATGTGTTCGTTCGTTTTACGCCCGGCGTGTGTGCTCTTGTTTGAGTGGCTTCAGAAGTCTCTCAGCTTCTGGTTCACCTTCCCTTGCATTCACCCAAGCCCAGTCCTCCTTTGGATAAAATGACTCTGGACCATGCCACTGTCCTGCTTCAAATTCTTCAGAGTTGCCACATCCCTGCCTTCTTCTCCTCCCCCTGCTAACATGCAGCCTCAGAAGACGCCTCACTGTCTATGAATGTCCTGCAATTCTCTGTGGGGCCCGGGCCCACTCTGCTCCTCTACTGGGGGTGTTCATACCCTCTTAACTGGGGTGTTCACACCCTCCTTTTCTACTCCCTGGAATTAAAGGACATGTTAAGACCCAGCTGAGACTTAACCTAAGAGTCAGGAAATTTTCCAGAACTTTCTTTCAGAATCGCAAATCTCTCCTGGCAACTCTCACAGGTTCCTTATCTGTATTCCCCCAGAGGACTGTACAGTCCTTAGGGATAAGGCTCTGTGTCTTGTCTTAGCTTTGTCTTCTAACGGAGCACACGGTGGATGCCGTGGAAATGCATAAAGTCAGAACAAGGGAGCTGGCGAGAGCACGCTATTCCTCAGAGAGTAATCATGCTTGCTGCCTATGCCTCATGACCCGAGTTCAAGGCCTGCAAACGACACGGTGTAAGAAAAGGACAAAGTCCTCAAGTTGTCCTGAGACTTCTGCACATTCAAGCGCACGCGCACGCGCACACACACACACACACACCACAAAATTAAAATATTAAAAACATTTTTAAACGAATGAAATGAATGAACCCTCTTCCGCTGCCTGCTAGCCTTTTCGGTCCCACCTCAATCATTTCCTTCCTATCCATTTTTATGCTGCATTGCGAATATTCAACTCCTGACACTCTGAGACTTTCCCAGGGAGGAAGTACAACCCCCCGGGCATACAGACATGGCAGGAGTCCTCTGCCAACTTCCACCTCAGGTGAATTCTGTCTCAACAAAATGTTTTGACTTGACGTGATCTGGAGCCGCCATCCATTTCTCTTCTACTTGCATGAGATCTTCCTTAGGGCAATTCCTGGCATGGAACTTACTTAAGAAAGAGCTCTGGAGCTGTCCACCCTCCATCCGCTCAGCCCTCTAGTGAGAGCCGAGTGTCTCCGAAGGACATGGCTTTGCGCTTGACACTGGCAGATTCAGCAAGAGACCAGAGTCTCTGCCCTCCAGGAGCTCAGCTGAGAGCAAAGAAGACAATCCCAACCCTTATACACACGCTCCTTCTGCCACTTAAAACATGGTAAGGAGGAAAGATGAACTTGATCCACAGACAGCAACTCATCCGGGCTGAGGCCGCGAGGTTCCATGCAATGTTGTCATCCAGGCAAAAAGAGAGGAGGGACCTAAGGTGCTAGAGGCCACAAAGTCACCGACAAGTGGTAAGGGAACACTGGGCAGGAGACAGCTAACAGCGTTTTCTCAATAAGGGAAATTCTCTGTTCTAAAAAGCCTGTGCAGGTTTGCGAGATGTCCTAGGGAGTAAAGGTGCCCACCGACAAACCTCAGGATCTAAGTGGCATCTCTGGGACCCACATGGTAGGAGGTGACAACACGCGACAGTTGCCCTCTGATCGCACAGGCACATGCCCAACCCAAGTAAAAAAATAAAATTTTTTAAAAGCCTATTTTAAGAAGATCTATTCCTTTTTGAAATGAAGAAAAGTTATGACCTTCCTCTATTGATAACAGGAAAAAGCCCAGTCTCATCTAAATAGTGCTGGAAAGACCCCTGAATGACCCTATTGTCACCCGGCAGTAACCATATCTGATACAATTTCAGGTATGTAAGGATGTTTGTATGTATGCATGCATACATGGGACTGGGGTTGTCTTCCCCCAACACTGTAAACTATTTGAGGTCAAAGATTTCACATGAATCGCAAGGGCCTTGATCAGCCTGGGGTCCATAGAAATGGGCATGCAGACACTTGCTGAATGAACTGGTTGGACCCTGCCTCCTGCCAGGAACTGTCATATACCAGGGATAAAGAAATGACCTAGACCTTCAAGCTAGTAGGCTTGAAATCTATTCTGTGCTGCGATCTTGTTTCTAACAAAGCCATTTTTGAAGTGGCAGGAAACTTTCTGCTTCAAAGACTGGGAAACAAAGACCTTAGACAGGCTGAGGAGTGAGCTTTTTAGACCGCTGGGCAGGAATGTCCCTGGGAAGGCAAAGCTGCTGGCCACCCTCCTCAGCTAATCTAGCTTCTCCAATAAGAGCCTCAGCTGGCCTTCTGCACATTGAACAGAACAGTGACACACCGAGGGACACCCACTGTCATACATGATGCACAGGATCACACGAAAACCACACAGGCACATGTGGTAGCACGCATACAATACACAGCAAAACCCACAACTGCACACAGGGCTATAGATCAGTTAGTAGAATGCTTGCTAGGCCCCGAGTCTAACTCCAGTGCTATCAAACAAGTGTAACAACAAAACAAGAGCCTCTAAGACAAGTGTGGTAGCACACCTTTAATCTTAGCACTTGGGAGGTGAAAGCAGGAAGATCAGGAGTTCAAGGCTAGCCTGGTCTATAAGAGACCCTGTCTCAAAATCAAACAAGCAAACACCCAAACAAATAAACGAAGCAATCACACACAACACACAGTCTGGCATACTTTAATCACATAATTCCCGGCACACAGCTAGTCATGCATGTTCAAATAAACACCGTGAAACACAAGAAGGGAGCACCACTGCACATGCTTAACTGCACACATCTATGCCCACGTACTCACCCGTCACACACAGGCATGCATTCAGCCACATGCACACACAAACACACACAGGCATGCATTCAGCCACATGCACACACAAACACACACAGGCATGCATTCAGCCACATGTATATCTAAACACACACACGCAGGCCCGCGCGCACACACACACAACCTTACCTACACTCAAACCCGCCTCCCTACTAAACACTCATGAATGCACACAGCACAAGCTCCCATGCTTACACTCACACGCCCAGCCTCAGCTGTTAAAGGGGTAGCACCCACATTTTCCGTCTGTTTCAAAACAGGAAACCTGTCGGGGGGCAGGGAGTGTTGGTGACGAGAGAGTTGCCAAGAAAAGTCCAGGTGCAGGGCTAGCCCTCCGAAGGACACCATCTCTTATCTCCTTCCCAGGCAGGAAAGCTGAGCTGGATAAAGTCCCGACTTGGCCCAGGTCCCACACAGGATCAGTCCTCGCTAGAGAGGCTCTCAGCAGCTCACCCGTGGAGCCACCCAAGTCACACGGTGTTTGCCCCATGGCCAGCATCTTGAATTTGAGGCCAGATCATCTGGGAGGTTATCATGTGCCCATTTTACAGATGAGGAACTGAGAAAAGAGCTTAATTTTCTTGTTCCAAGGTCCCAAGACAGAGTGGTCACCCAACTGTCAGGACTGTCACAACCCAAGGCTCCCATCCTGGTTCTGAACGCAAGAGTTGGGCTTAGATGCCCAGGCATGGGAAGGAAAGGGAACTGCTGTAGGATCACTTCAGCTCATGGCTCACATGACTACTTAGTGCACTGTACTCACTTGGTTACACACGCTCTCTCTCTCTCTCTCTCTCTCTCACACACACACACACACACACACACACTCACATTCTCTCATACACACTCCCTTTCATACAACACTCTCGCACACATACTTGCTCTCTCACACACTCACACACACACTCTCATACAACACATACATATACTCTTTCTCACACACACTCTGTAACACACATACTCTCTGTCTCTCTCACATACACACATACACACACTCACACATCTACACACCCACACAAGCATAAGAAGCCATAGGAAAGTAATTATTTATATAGGTGAATGACCTTTGTAGATCTCTTTCTTTTCCCTCAGAGAGAACAGATGTAGCCCAGGCTGGCCAGAAACTCCTTGTGTAGCCAGGGAAGACCTTGAACTTTTGATCCTCTTTTCTGAGTGCTGAGATTACAGGCTGGCTCCACTACTCACGGGTTAGGGGTTCTGGGGATGGAGCCCAGGGCTTTATGTGTGCTAGGCAAGCTCTCTACTACCCTAGCCCTTCCCTTCTCTATCTGAAAACAATCATGAAAACCATTTTTCTCAGCAGCAGCCCTGTAGTGGACATGGGCCTCCATGTTCTGGAAGCAGAGGTCCTTCGCTGTCTTCTATACACAGGGGTGCTGGAGGATGCAGTGAGCTGTTTCAGGTGGCCTCCAGACCAGCCCTGGAGACTAGATCCAGCGATACCAGGCATTCGGCTGGAAGGACAGAACATGGAACTGAAGAGAAGGACCAGACCAGACCACATTCCTCCAAGACAGCCTTGTCGTACGTGACGTCTTTCACAACCATCTTCGTTTCAGATCTCACATTCCGAACAACTGGGTTGTGCAGAGAGGAACAGCAGAGATCACAGGAAAAACGATGGCCACACTCAGTGGAAGGCCTGTAATTTTCTCTCCTGGAGACCTTCAGAATGGAGCATAGACTTGCTCTTCTCTCTGGCTTGCCTTGCTCACCCTGTCTGGAACACTGTCCAAATCTCTCCTCATTTCTCTAAGTCCCACCCTTTTCTGCCAAGTCCCTCCTGAGCCTTCCAGGCTTGACCTTTCCCAGAGGTCAGACTATGGTGGGTGACATCATGCTGTTGGCCATATGAGGAAGCATCTACCAGGGATACTAGACGCCTGAGATGACCTTGGAGGCCATCCAGCTTGTGTTGCTGTTTGTTGTACTGTGTGGACAGAGAGAGGCAGGGATAGGGTCATTTGGATCTGATGCCACCACTGGGCTAGTGGGGCTGGATCTTGGTGGGCCAGGTTCCCGCTGAGTGTGGGAGAGCTGTCCCTGGGGAGCTGACCTGCTGAGGCTGGATGAAGTACCGAGGGCTTGCTCAAGGCTGGTTTCCATGGTCAGCAAAATGGTTCAGGAAGCAGAACCCATGGGAGGAAGAGGGGAGGAGCTGGATGGGGCTGCCGACTCTGACACTGCTAGGCCACCCAAGTTCAGGGAGTCCATGTCTGTGGGGCCTTAAGAGAGGGAAGAGGAGTGGCCCACTTCTGGCTTATGGGTCTGTTCTGTTCCAAACAGAGGCTCCGGGGACTTCCTACTCCTAAGGGACCAATCTTCTTCTCAGAGGATGCTGCGTTTGAGGGATTTCTCACAGCGTGTGGCTCCCAGGAATGACTTGAGTAGAGGGGCTTGACATGAAGTAGATGGGTCTGTCACACTCACCGTGCCAAAGTTCATTTATTAGTAAACAACACTGTCAAGCCTTGGTTGTAGGACTGTGTCTTTGTTTGGGTTTGTTTCTGCTGGTTGAACTATAGCCTACAGATGTTGGTGCGAGGGGCAAATGGAGCATTTTACAATTTGACGTTAGAGAAAGCAGAGAACATAAAAGCCAGAGAAATAGAGATTTTACACAGTCTGAGTTCCTACAGAATCTGAATCAAGTGACCATATCAGTTTATAAATCCGCCCCGGGTAATGCCAATATGCGGTACTTTCATATGTGTGACAGAAAGAGGGGCTTCTGGGCTTGGAGAGATGGCTCTGTGTGTAAAGGTACCTGGTTGCAGGTCTACCCAGCTGAGTTTAACTCCCAGGTCCCACGCAGTAGAAGGGGCACGGCTACAAATTAACTACAAATTAACACATCATAGTTACATTGTGTCAGGCATTATACATAACCAAGTGATGATCTGAGATGTATGGGAGGGCAAGTGTAGGTTACAAGCAAACAATACATTGTACAGATGGGGCATGAGCATCCTTAGACTTTGGTATCTGTTTGGCATTGTGGATCCCATCCCTGGTGGGTACTGGGGAGAGACTGCATTCCTCCTAGTAAGCACTGGCTAGTGTCTCGTGCTGATACTACAGCTATGAATGGCTCACCCTGTTTAGAGATACCTGGTCTATTATTAATTTGGGTGTGTGTGTATGTACACACTTGAGGGACAGATGTGTGTGTGTATACCACAGCCCTCATGTGGAGGACAGAGATAGTTTATGAAAGTCCATTTTCTCCTTCCACCATGTGGGTTCTGGGAATCAAACTCAGATCCTCAGGCTTGGCAGCAAGCACTTTAATCACCAAGCCATCTTCCAAGCCCAGCCAGGCTTTTCCAAGTGCGCGCCGCCTCATCAGACTACAGAAAAAACAAAACAAAACATTCATCTATCTTTCTTTACTAAGAAAACCCAGCTCCCATTCTAAGACTCAATTCAAATGCCAGATTTGCAGTTACTTTTTTCTTGTGCCCGCCCAACCTACTTTAAAGCCAGTAGTAGCTCCTATAGCACCTGGCCACAACCTACTAAAATTTATATCTCTAGGACTCCAGAAAATATGGGCTTTGTCCTAAAATATGGGAGCATTTTGAGTGCGGAGCTGGGCATTGCCTTTCTCCGCACCATTGATGCCATGCACTGAGCAGACACCCAATAAACACTGACTGAGTGAGCAGAACAAAATGGAATCAAATGGTTTATGTGCGCATGGCAAACATAAAGAGCATCCAACTCTACAGAAATATACCCGGGTTATTGTTTATCTAGAGCTGGGAAAGAAATTGACCCAAACCAGCTATCATGGAATACAGGGTGAAAGAATGCTGGAGAAGCAGCTTCCCATTTCTTGTGGGTCAAGACCTAAAAGTGTCCTGGGCATCTGATTCTTTTTCTCCCAGATCCCAGCTCAAGCACAAAAGGTCCAGCATTGAGATGATGTGGTGCACAGAAGATAAGCATCTCAGTTTGCCAAGCAGGGGGCAGGCAGAGATGCGCTTCTTACCTCATTCTTGCTGCAGGGTCTCTGTTTGTAGCCTAGGACATCCTAAAACTCACTCCATAGTCCAGACTGGTCTCAAAGCCTCTCTCCACAACCCATCATGCTGGGATTAAAGGCATCTGCAGCCTTACCCTGCTACACTTAACCTTTCTTAGACTTTTTTTTTTTAAAAAAAAACAAGATTATTGTTTTCCTTTAGTTTAGCAAACTTGGGAAATCAATTTACATGTGTTCACTTGTATGTGTGTGGGTGTATTTGTGTTCTCATGTGTGGGAGCTCATGTGTGAGGGCACATGTGTGTGCATGTGTGCCAAGGCCGGAGGTTGTCGTTTGGTGCCGTTTTTTGATTGCCTTCCATTTTGTGGTCTCTTGCTGAACTCGTAATTCACTGATTCACTACTCTGGCTTTCCCCAAGATGCCCCGACTCTAGCCCCCCCCCCCCCCCCAGTACTGGAATAATGAGCCCTGGCATCTATATGAGTACTAGTGATCTGCACTCGAGCCTGCACCCTTGTGGGGTAACTGCTTTTCTTTTCTTGGCCTTCAATGTACTTGTCTTAAAAACAGAGGGAAGCAAGACAGGGTGGAAAGGTAATGATTAAAATGCTTCCTATGCCCAGTACCACCTTAGGTATAAATGCCTAAGAAAGTTTTCTTTTTTCTTTTTGATTTTATGGGACAGAGTTTCTCTGTAGCCTTAGAGCCTGTCCTGAAACTTACTCTGTAGACCAGGCTGATCATGAACTCACAAAGATCCACCCGCCTCTGCTTCCTGAATGCTGGGATTATAGGCATGTGTCACCAATTCCTGGCCTAAAATATTCTTTAAAATAAAATATAACTCAAAAGAGCCTCAATGATAAACATTATTATCCTCATTTTGTTCATGAGGAAACGGAGTCAATGAGGTATGTTACCTAGCCAAGGTTAAAAGGCTGCAGGTGTATGGCTTTTGTTCAAGGCTAAAGTTCTCTCAGCAATCACACAGCTTGGTCCTCCCCAGGATCCATTCTTCTTCCCACTGCTATGACTAATTTTCTTTACACAAGCTGAGCTGACCACTCGACTTCTTTAAAACTGCAAGCATCCCCCCTGCATGCACAGAGGAATAGTTCATGCTCAGGTAGCGAGCCAGCTTTCTACCACTGAGCGGCACCCCTGGTTTAACACTCACTGGTACAATGTTTCGCTGCTGTTTTCCAGACAGGTTCTTGTGTAGTCCAGGCTGGCCTCAAACTCCACTGCACCTAAGGGTGACCCCACCACAGCTCATCCAGTCTCTTTGGAGCCATCACCTAACATTCTGTCTAATTCCATTTTCCACTTTGTGCCTCACTGTTGGGTGTTCTGTCTCATTCCCACCAAAAACCAAGGCACAGTCTCTTCCTCCAAAGAACTTCTCCTTTGCTTCTAAAAAGCCTCCCCTAAACCCTCAACCTCACTTTTCTCTCTAGGGCTGGAGAAAGGGCTCAGTGTGAAAAGTGCTTGCTGCAGAAACGAAGACTTGAGTTCCGATCGATGGCTGTAGCCCACTCAGGAGGGTGGGGTGAGCAGATGCGAGCAGACACAAGGGATGAAAGGCAGAAGGCAATAGAGACACTCACCTACTTCCAGCCACACAAGCACACAGGGACTCAGACACCACCACGCTCAGACAAACCAACAAAACCAGGATGACTGTGGTAGCACATATATGTAGCCCCAGCACTCAAGAGGAAGAGGCAGGAGGATCTCTGTGAATTCTAGGCCAGCCAGGGCTATAACATGAGACCCTGTCTTGATAATAAACAAACACATAAATAAACAGAATGAGCCATTTCCTAACACCGTCTCCTGACCCTAAAGTTCCGAAATGATCTCGTGGCTCTCTAGATAATAATGGCTACCATTACTGAATATTTGGCTGCTGTCTAAATTGCACACAAGCATTCCAATTTATAGAGCTCAGTGTAAAATTAACAAGATGTCTAAGGTCACTGAGTGAGGAGAGGAGGACTCACTGCACCCCATGTGATGGGCTCCACAAAGGTCGCCTGACCTCTTCACAGAACTCCCCATCACGGACATGCCCCCCTTTTACTTCCCAGACCCTGGCCTCCTTTGCTTTCTCTTCCGGTTCCATCTCACTTGCTCACATCTCCAGACACTTTCGTTGCCGATATTCCTTGGGGATCTGCCCATCTTCCTCTATCCAAGCCACGCACTCTGCAAGAGACCTGAGCCACTTCCTCTTGACATCCTAATCTTCAAATCCCCTCAGTTCTTTTCTCTCAAACTTTGAGCTTCCAGAGAAAGCTCGTCACTGGAAACTCCCTTTAAGTACTTTGCCTACATGAAATCTCAGGGCTCAAAATAGGACTCATTATTTTTCCCCCTCCAAAGGCGCCTCTCTCCTGCTTGCTCTGGTTAATGCCAGGCCATCTACCTCCATAACCAAGTTGGAAACCTCAGGTCCACCCAGGCAGTGTTGGCACATGCCTTTAATCCCAGCACTCAGGAGGTAGAGGCAGGTGGATCTCGGTGAGTTTAAGGCCAGCCTCCTCTACAGAGTGAGTTCCAGGACAGTTTGGGCTACACAGAGAAACCCTGTCTCAAAAAAATAAAAAAAATAAAGGAACTTCTGGTTCATCCTAGGCTTCTCCCTGTCTCTCATGCCTTACTCTCCGACTATTCCAGTGCTTAACAGATTCACTGCCTTGAGTTCTGCCCTTTCGAGCCAGCGACACCATCACCGACATGATTCTGTATCTCAGGAGCTCCCTGGTTCAGTCAGGATACACTGTGTCTGCAACTGAGACACAGCGGCCAGGCCCAAGGCATCTAGTTCCTGGCAGACTCGTCTGCCCTTAGCTGTTTCTCCTCCCTGGTATGTGCCAGTCACATGAGACTGCTTCTCGGGTCTTTTTAGCATGTCACACTTCCTCACTATGTGCTAGTAAACTCATAGTCTGTCTTCAGGACTGGCCCACGCCGGCGTCTCTGTCCACCTTTCCCATCCCACCGTAAGTCTTCTCCATCGCTTTGTCTGTCTCTGCATTCACTCCCGGTTCTCATGCCACCCTGTCTCTGTTTCAGGACACAGTGTTTGTCTTCTCGTGAATCTACTAGACTGGTGTTTGTTTCACCGTGCTAGAGTATCGCGTGTTCTAGGAAGTGCTTTCCCACTTAGCCACACTCCCCCTCCTATCCATGATACCAAAAGTAGAACATGGTATGCCACGGGTGCTCAATTAAAATAACAGCTTCACACCATCTTGAATCAGCTATGGTCCTTAGTTCTCTCTTTCTCTCTTTCTCTCTCTCTCTCTCTCTCTCTCTCTCTCTTTCTGTCTCTCTCTCTGTCTGTCTCTGTCTCTGTCTCTCTCTCTCTCTCTCTCTCTCTTTCTCTCTGTGTGTGTGGGGGAGGGAAGTCGGGGGAGCCAGCTCTTTCCTACCACCATGTAGGTCCTGGGGACCGAATTCAGATCATTCAGGTCATTGGGTTGGGCGGCAAGTATCTTTACTGAACTGAATGATGGCCCTACCCTTGTGCTTCCCCTCTGCTTTGGTTCATAAGTATATTTCTATCTTCCTTCTCCAGAAATCTATCAGTTTCCTGGAGGAAAAGCCTGCGTCCTCATTCTGAATGCCTTATCTTCCCGAATGATGTCAGCGATGTTTACTGGATTAAAATAGAAGGAGGCCAAGACATGTAAAGGACAAGTTTTTGGACTTCAAAATATCAGGTCATAGAATGACATTGTATGCCAAAACCAAAACAACCCCCCCCCCAACAAAAAACCAAACCTCCAGGGATAAGTCACACATTTTGGATGGGAAAGAGTGGAACACGTAGCAGGGGAAGAACTGTGTTGTAGCAGTGGGTATTATTTATTTTTTTATCTAGACATTCTGGAAATGGCTCACAATGCTGATGCCAGTGGGTATCAGGCAGACGGTATTATCAATGCCCCCATCTTCCTAAGGGCATTCTTTTCCTATCAGGCACTGTGGTGGTCTGAATAAAAATGACCCCCATAGACTCATAGGGACTGTTACTGTTAAGAGCTGTGTTCTTGTTGTAGTAGGTGTGGCCTTGTTGGAGGAAGTGCATCACTGGAGGTGGCCTTTGAGGTTTCAAATGCTCAGGCCAGGCCCGGTGTCACTTTCTCTTCCTGCTGTCTGCCCATCTGGATGTAGAACTCTCAGCAACCTCTCCAGCACCATATCTGCCTTATGCTGCCGTGCTTCCCGCCATGGTGATAATGGACTAAACCTCTGAACTGTAAGTCAGCCCCAATGAAACGTTTTCCTTTATAAGAGTTGCTGTGGTCATGTTGTCTCTTCAGAGCAATAGAAGCAAACAGTAAGACAGGAGTGGTGCATTGCTGTGACAGGCTGGACCATGTTTTTGTTTGGAGGAACACTTTGGGACTTTGGGCTAGAAAAGCAATTGGACATTTTAAGTGGGGCTTGATGGGCCATCCTGATACAAGTATGGAAGATGGTGGTGCTGAGGGTGACTTGCCCTGTGGGGACGTGACTCCAGAGGTTTCAGAAGAGAAGAATGTCAGGGTGTGGCCTAGAAACCAGTTGTGTGATATTGTGATGAAGAATGTGGCTGCTTTTTGCCCTTGTCTGAAAAGCCTGCCTGAGGTTAAATTGAAGAATCCTAAATTAATTGTGTTTGCAGAGGCGATTTCAAAACAGCCCAGTGTTAACTTTGTCCTATGGTTACTCCTGGCCAATATTATGCAGATCTGTAACGAAAAGGAGCAAGCCAGAAAAGAGCCCCCTTCACAAGTCTCTGCATCAGCTCCCGCCTCCAGGTTCCTTCCCTGCTTGGGTTGCTGTCCTGACTACCTTCAGTGATGAACACCATTGAGGAAGGGTAAACTGGAAAGAAATACCTTCCTCCCCAACTTGGTGTTTTGGTCATAGTGTTTCACTGTAGCAATGGAGACCCTAACTAAGACAGGTACTGAAGCACTGGAAGCGAAGGCGAAGCACATTGCCTTGGCTCCCACATGAGCCTCCAGGTACCTTCATCTTTCTCTATCAGGTCTGCTCTGTGGCCTCACCGTCTTTCTCCTTTCAGACACACTGTCCACTGCTGTCGGTGATTATTCCAGAACGCAGATTCAACTGCATCATTTGGGATTACCCCCTCAGGAACATCCTGCCACCCACAGATAAAATCCTTACCACGGGTCATTCAGGGTGTTTCGTGATGGTGCCCAAATCCATCCTTCTAGGCTCAACCCTGCTATTTCCATTCCACGCCTCCTCCAACTCCCCACAAACCTGACCTGGACACACTGATTCTTTCCCTGTCTTTGTAGATGCCGAGTCCTGGGCCTAGAACATGGCTTCCCCATTTCCACACAGGAATGCCTTCTGTCTACTTTCCTATGGTTAAAGCAAATATGTCTCGACTGAATATTGCTGGCCTAACTGCTGCTACAAAGGCTCTCAGAGCTGCACAGACACTTGCCAGTCTTGCTTTCCTTTACTGAACCCAAGAAAGACCAGGTCCTTTGGTTTGCTTCTTTGACTCCGACACCTACTGCATATCGGGTGCCACCTAAGGAATGAGTGGAGCTGAGGTCAGCGTGAGCGGTGGAGCAGGGCTGACCTTTGCTTCACTTTGTTTCTTCCTTTAACAAGAAGACTGCTCCACTCACCTGCCTCTGGAAGTTGTTCTTGTCCAAGAGTTGAATTATAGGTGTGGGGATGTAGCTTGGTTGGTACAGTACCTGCCTAGCAGGCTCAAAGCCCTTGGTCACAACACAGTATTGTTAAAAAAAACACACACACACACACAACCACAACCACAACTGGGCATGGAGACTCAGGGCTGAGATCCAGTGCTCGAGAACTGAGATGAGAAGGAGCAGATGATCAAGGTCACCTTGGCGACAAAGGAGATTCTAGCCTAGCCTGAGAGCCAGGAGGCACTGCCAAGCAAAGATGGGATAAAGGAAGGAAGGAGGAGAGAGGGAGGAAAAAGGCAAACTACACTTCTTCTCTGTCACATGTTGTTCGGGTTTCCTCTGTAAATTCTTTTGCCCGATTATCATACGCATAGTAATTGCGAATAACACAGTTGAGTAGGCTAAAAATAAGACGTTAAGTGCATGTCAAGGACAAATAAACAAAGGAGGACTGCACGCCGCGGGGCCGTGCCCAGGTGATTGCCCTAATGGCAGTCCGCTCCTAATGTATGCCGTGGCTCTTCTCCACTCAGCCCTGTAAGTGCAAATAATTGCAGGCTGTCCACACATTTGAAACCACTAGAACCTTCAAGTGCACCATGAAGAAGACGTAGAAAGAGCACTGGCCTCAAAGGGGAAAAAAAACCCTTCAATCCTGAATGGCTTAAGAAAAGGACAAATGAGTTTATATAAAGCTTGCTAAGGAAACAGTCAGAAAAAAACGGTGATAAGGACGGCCATAAAGAGAAATGCTGCCCCAGAAAAGATGGGTATGAAAACTTAAAGGGAAACTTTGGGTGCACATGTACGATCATCACTGATGGAAGAGGTTTTTTTTTTAACTTTGTTTTTTTGTTTTTTAAGCCAATGCTAAAAAAGTTGGAGCTGAACTCATTGTGATTCTGTAAGACAAGCTTGCCTGATTGGGCAGGGGCATGATTATTCGTTCTACTGGAATTGCCTTAATGGGGCCTCCTTGATGAAAACAACATCTTAAAATACTCGCCCAGTAATGAGAAGTTATTTCAAGATGTGAACCAAGGCCGCAGTTGCGGTGGGGTTAGCGTGCAAAGCATGCCTTCTCCTCCAGCCTGTTCAGCTAAGCCGGATGAACTACAAGCTGACAACTGCCACTACCGGCCTTTCTGGACAGCTGGGTCCAACCCCAGAAGCACACTGGAGCCCATAGGCAACTAGCAAATCTATGAACGGCAACCAGGTTCAAGGGTGGGGTCAGAGATGCTCTGGAGCCTTGGCCTTGGCCACAACTACCCCTATGGCTCAGAGTGCTTTCCTCTACTCCACCATGCCAAGCCCTTTCCAGGTCCTTCTCTTTTCCTTGCAGCTTGTTGACATGGCCTAAGTTGGTCACCAGCCCATGAAAACTAAACCCTTGAAGGACAACTCACAAGACAGCGATAAAACATTTAAAGCAGTCAATTCAGCGGTCCCTTATCCAAGATCCACCTCGATTGTCCCCTCCTTTGAGTTCCTTTATTGAATTCTCCAAGGCAGCCAAACACCACTTATTCTGAGTCTAAACAGTGCTTCTGACGTTCATTATCACACAGTTTTCTTATTATTACTATAATCATTTGTTATATATACCTCCAGGTACCAATTAAGCAAGGACTTCAGAGCTACTTCCTATTTTTATGGAATGGGTGCAGGAGGATTGTGGGAAGTAAAACTTGTCTGAGGACATCCATTAAGAGACAAAAGCCAGACGTATTGAATGGCAGGAGTCACTGATGGGAATCTTGGATTTGGGCCGAGCCGAGGTGACCACATAAACAGGCAGGCTCGATGGCTGGATTTCGTTTCTAGTGGCTTATGGTTGACATACTTGTTGATATTGAAACTCCACTGCAAAGTCAATACTCTCATCCAGTGGTTGCCAGACATCTTCTCTTGAAGCACGTATTAAACTGGCCACCAGGGAGCTGCAGAATTAATGGAGTTGAAGAAAGCATTTTGCATTTGTGACGATCTGGATTAAAATTTAATTGGCGTTTGAGATGAGATGTGTGGGAAGCTACGAAGGTTAGTCTTCTACGACAAAGGAGAAACACACATTCTGTCATGTATGAAGCCACCTATTTGTTTACCCAGATTTACATTCACTCCCTTTATCCAGATTCGTTTTGCATTTCCTATGTAGCACAGGGGTTTTGAGTCTTTAAGGGGAACCAGCGCTGGGAGGATGGCTCAGTGTGAAAAGAACCTGCTGTGCAAGTATGAGGACCCAAGTTCAGATCCCAAGATCCCATGTAAGACATCGCATGCAGCATGGCGTGTACCCAAAACCCCAAGCTGAGGGTTTGGAGACAGGTCCAGGAACACCGGGAAGACAATCTACCTAGTCACTGATCTCTGGGTTCAGTGAAAGACTCTGTCTTGAAGAATAATGTGGAAAGCTAAGCATAGTTAAAGGCACATGCCTTTAACCCTGGCACTCGGCAGAGGCAAGCAGATCTCTGAGTTTGAGGCCAGCCTGGTCTACATAGAGGGTACCAGGCCTGCCAGGGATACAAAGAGAAACCCTGTCTCAGAAAAGAGGAGGAGGAGGTGGAGGGAGAGAAATAGGTGGTGGAGAGCAATTGAGAAAGACATTGGACATCCAACTCTGGCCTCCAAGCATGGACATGTGTACCCAAGTGCACACAAGATGAATGACACACATGGGGGGGGCGCCCACTAATTACACAATTAACACTGGAGGAACACCTGTACCTTGACGTTAAACCTGAGTAGTAATGAGCACACTCCATACCGAACTCAGAACTTTAAAACAACTCATTTAATACAACACACTAAGAAAGACCAGAACATTTCACTGAAAGGAGGGGGGGAAGGTGGGACCCTGCCACTGTGTGAATAGGAAGGGCCATTTTGCATAATTATATATAATTATAGTTTAAAATATAATTTAATAATTATATTAATTTATAAAAATAAAATAAATATAATTATAGTTTAAAAGATAACTCAGTATTTTGGATCTTACAGCTGCTATCTCCCAAGGAGAGTCTAGAACAGAGCCAGTGTGTTGGGACAAGCACAGGGAATTTCAGGAGAAGGAGTTATGGTAACGCACAATTATCCCTCACTTAGGACTACTGCAAAGAAAGTGGTTAGCCTGGTAATAAGAGCTCTTAGAGACAAGAAGATGGAATAAGGGAGCGTGGCTTCTTCTCCGTGTCACAGGTGTGACAGCTGGACTTTAGAAGTTGTGTTTGACGAGTTGCAGGAAATGCCATGGGACATATGAGCCCTTCTTCAAGTGACAGGAAGCATAGCTGAGAGCAAAGTCCTGAGTCTTACGTGGGAAACAGAACACCTGGAATGTCTGGAGTAATGTGTACGCTGTCTATGTCTGTGTATGTGTATGCTGTATGTGTATGCTGTGTATGTGTACGCTGTCTGTGTCTGTGTATGTGTCTGTTGTATGTGTATGCTGTGTATGTGTACGCTGTCTGTGTCTGTTGTATGTGTATGCTGTGTATGTGTATGCTGTCTGTGTCTGTGTATGTGTCTGCTGTATGTGTATGCTGTGTATGTGTACGCTGTCTGTGTCTGTGTCTGCTGTATGTGTATGTGTATGCTGTGTATGTGTACGCTGTCTGTGTCTGTGTATGTGTCTGCTGTATGTGTATGCTGTGTATGTGTATGCTGTGTATGTGTATGCTGTGTATGTGTACGCTGTCTGTGTCTGTGTCTGCTGTATGTGTATGTGTATGCTGTGTATGTGTATGCTGTCTGTGTCTGTGTATGTGTCTGCTGTATGTGTATGCTGTGTATGTGTATGCTGTCTGTGTCTGTGTCTGCTGTATGTGTATGTGTATGTTGTCTGTGTCTGTGTCTGCTGTATGTGTATGCTGTGTATGTGTATGCTGTCTGTGTCTGTGTCTGTTGTATGTGTATGTGTATGCTGTGTATGTGTATGCTGCCTGTGTCTGTGTGAGCGTCTGTGCGTACAATTGCATGACATGGCCAGAAGAGGGCATCCAATCACTCGGTGCTGGAGCCACAGGCTGTTAGGAGCTGCTCCATGTGGGTGCTGGGAACTGAACTCAGTTCCTCTGCAAGCACCGTGGGTGCTCCTAACTGTTGTGTCACCTTTCCACCCCAGAGCCCACATTCTTATTCTCTAAATGTTTAAACGTTGCAAGTCAAGCTGACTAACTGGTGACTTAAACATTTCCTACTTTCTTTCCTTGGACACCATATAGTCAGAGTGTGGTCAGAACGCTTACATGTTTGGGCATTCTGTGCCAGAGCATGACAGCTCAGGAAGAACAGAAATGTCTGCCCCAATACACCTGTGATCTGCTCTGCACACTTTCTGCATTCAAGTGTCTGGATATACAAGAAGCAGGTCAAAGTTCTGCCCGCTATTCTACAAAACCTGCTCTTTGATCATCCTAGCAGATAGAAGCATCTATGTCCAGGAGGCTGGAGATGGGAAAGATGCAAGAAGTTGGTACCTAATATCCAGAGCAGGAAGGTTTGTGGCACCAGGAGTAAGAAACAGAGGAACAGAGGCTCCAGGGAAATATGCCTCCTGGGCCTACGGGCTCTCCACTCAGTACTAGAGGGCAGGCTCACAGAAGGACCAACATGGATGCGCTCGTCTAAGGGAAGGAATATGAACAAAAATCCTAAGATTTTTACTAACAGAATAAACAAGTGGCAGGAACTAACCCTGACAGCTCTCCTCCCTCGTAGGGGACATGAATGATTGGAGAATCTTCTACTGGATCATGAGAGGGTAGATTGAGCGATGAGTTTCTGGAATGGAGAGGACAGAGGGCTACAGACACAGACAGAGAGGGACACAGACAGAGATGGACACAGGCAGAGAGGGACACAGGCAGAGAGGGACACAGACAGAGAGGGACACAGGCAGAGAGGGACACTGGCAGAGAGGGACACAGGCAGAGAGGGACACAGACAGAGAGGGACACAGGCAGAGAGGGACACAGGCAGAGAGGGACACAGGCAGAGAGGGACACAGGCAGAGAGGGACACAGGCAGAGAGGGACACTGGCAGAGAGGGACACAGGCAGAGAGGGACACAGACAGAGAGGGACACAGACAGAGAGGGACACAGGCAGAGAGGGACACAGGCAGAGAGGGACACAGGCAGAGAGGGACACAGACAGAGAGGAACACAGAGAGGGACACAGGCAGAGAGGGACACAGGCAGAGAGGGACACAGACAGAGAGGAACACAGAGAGGGACACTGGCAGAGAGGGACACAGGCAGAGAGGGACACAGACAGAGAGGAACACAGAGAGGGACACTGGCAGAGAGGGACACAGGCAGAGAGGGACACTGGCAGAGAGGGACACAGGCAGAGAGGGACACTGGCAGAGAGGGACACAGGCAGAGAGGGACACAGGCAGAGAGGGACACTGGCAGAGAGGGACACAGGCAGAGAGGGACACAGGCAGAGAGGGACACAGGCAGAGAGGGACACAGGCAGAGAGGGACACTGGCAGAGAGGGACACAGACAGAGAGGGACACAGACAGAGAGGGACACAGGCAGAGAGGGACACTGGCAGAGAGGGACACAGACAGAGAAGGACACAGACAGAGAGGTACACAGACTTGTCAATGCAAGCACTTGCATCACGGTGGTCTGGAGAGCTACTCTGTGCTGTCCAGAGATGTGAGGTGTGACAATATGTTGTGTGACAGTGGGGCAAGGGGGCTGACTTAGAATGGGGCCTCCCTGGGAGAATCTGGGTTCATGTGGCTTCCATGGACTCATCGGGAACACAATAATGGAGAACTGGCTGACACAACGCAGACTTTGAACAAACGCACTCCCATGCGGCACCCAGACCGCTCACATGTCCTCCTCCTTCTCAGATCTGCCGCTGGGTTCACACCTCCACCCTGCCCCAAACGGTTTCTGAGCTCCTTGCCCTATTTTTAAGCCTTTTTAGACTTTTCAAGCCCATACAAAAACGGAGTGTATTTGATAGTGAACGTCATTGTGTTCATCCTTGCTTCAATAATTACAAGATGTCGCTGAATTATTCATATAGCCAACTTGGTTTTCCTGTAACATTTTAAGTGAATCGTAGCCAACATGCTAAATTACTCCGAAACATATAGTGGGCTTTTGTTTGGTTTTTTAAAATTGCATTTTGTGTGTGTGTGTGTGTGTGTGTGTGTGTGTGTATAACATGTAGAGGTCATAGAACAGCTTGTTGGAATCTTCTCTCCTACCATGTGGGTTCTGGGGAAGTGAAATCTGGTCAGGTAGCAGCAGACACCTATACTGATCGAACCGTCTTTGTGGCTGCTCTCTAGAGACATTTAAAACCCACATACATATCAGCATATGTGGCTGCTAAGGCTGTTTCTGTCTTTCCTGTCCATTATCATATCTAACACCATGTCTCGGCATCACTGAATATTAAGTCCACATCTATTTTCCCCTGATCATCCAAAACTTCTCTCTTAAGACTCAGTTACTTGGAATCGAGGTCAGCGAGGATCCGACCTAATTCTGGCAGGAATGGGAAGCAAGGACAGAACCTTCTGTATGGTTCAAATGTCAGGAGCTCTTACTAGCCTCGTGTTAAACAGTCAGAGCCACAAGGTCAAAGCGACGGGGCTTGGACTGCTGGGAGTCTGGTCTCTGGTGAATGCAGTCCCAGTGAGAGCTGTGGGCAGCTAGGGCCCTGCTGCACAGACGGCTGAGAGCCACAGTCCTGAACTTTCCAGGACACCCAGGATTTGGGTCACTGAGCCACTGCAGACCTGTGATGAAAGCAGCTCCCTCCTTTCTGGCACTGCCTCCGCCCTTGCTGGTTTGATCTTTTCGGTTTGTAAGGCCTGACACAGGCTGTGCGTGGTGAAAGAGCAGAGAACAGAGACTGCATGCTGTCTGTCTCCACCTGGCTGGGGGGCTTGGGGCAAGGTCTCATCTGTTTCCAAAGAGGGGAAACTCAGATATCCTTATCTCTGACATGTTATGGCTCCCCGTTCAAAAGCTATGGTAGCCACAGTCTGTTCTGTCAGGCTGCTAGGATCACTGTCTTTCAAACCCACAAGATTCTAACATGGTGGGAACCACACCGTCAGAACCTACTAAACACTGCTGGGTGACTCTCCAAGGCAGTCACCAAAGAGCATCCATCCCCCAGTGATCCAGGCACATTGCCATTCCAGGGGCCGCAAGTCTCTCCCTGGACAGGCTACATTTTAAGCAAAGCTGCGGAGCGCGGAGGGAAGTTCTCCAACGTTAAGAGAAGTGGTTATGGGTTCTAACGGTTCAGATCTGAGATAAAAACATGGGGCTGGAAGCTGCAATCCATGGTTTCCTGCTTCTCTACTTGAACCTTGACACCAGTTAAGCCTAATTGCCCATCCCCACAACTTTCCCAACAGCAAGGCTGGAGAGTGCTGCAGGCAGATGTATGCCTCTGCCAAGTCAGCAAGGAGTGCATGTCCCGGTAGCACCTGAAGCTCTTTCGAGGGTCTGGGCTCCGCAAGAGAAGTTCACAGCAGGGATAATGCTGCTACCTGTTCCTCACTAACTCAGTGAACGGTATTTCCTGAAGACAGCTACAGATCCAACCAGCACAGTCGCACAGTTAACCTGTCCAGGGCCAAGGTCACAGGCTGGAAGGCAGGTCCCTTCTTCCCTTCCAGCTGTATTTACTCCAGGAAAGAGCTGGGAGCCTTCAGGCTGGGACACTCCACTAGAGGTTGTTGTCCTCTGCCTGACCGGGTTATGACCAAGGTCTCTTTGAGTCCTCAGGTAGGACAAGGCTTTCTTGACCTCACAGAACTGGAAAGGTTTTGAATAGCAGCCCAAAATTTAGCAATTCAATTGTCAAGCCCACAGCTGAGAGAAAATGGTTTTGTCTACTACCTGAAAACCAACGTAAACACACAGCTTCAAGACAAAGCAAAAGAAAACAAAACAACAACCAAACACTTCCTGGTAATTTCCCATGTAATAAAACAAATCCAAAGCCCTGTCTAAACAGCCAAGTGACACCCAGGTCCTTTCTTTTCCACGGTGCCAACTGCACAGGCTAGGCAGTCCCCAAAGATGTCACCAATGTGTAAGTTTAGAGCGGAAGGCATCCCGGAGCTCATCCAGCTTGGCCCCCCTCCCCCCACCCATTTCCTTCCTCTGAGCCTCTCTAGTGACCCTTGGAGAATGCAGGAAATTCTCTACCATAAGCAAAGATACCGGGGTGCTGGCAACTCAAGCTAATTGCACCCAGGCCTGGCTCATGGCTGGGATTTGGAGTCTTAAAGCTTCCGTGTGGCTCCGCACATGTGGAGGAAACAAAAAAAAAGTTTGCAACCAATTCCGGAGAGGCACTGGCAGCCACATGCAGCAGCAGGAGTCCCCGGCAGAACTCAAGGTTCAAATCAGACACACATGGCCCCTGGTGGAGACCAGAGAGGCCAATTAAGGCTCAGAGGCCTTGACAGGAAGAGCCGGAGGGAAGGGGAATGAGGAAGCAACAATAACCAACAACTTGTTAATAATTAGCAGTCTAAAAAAATTTAAAACGAAGTCCTAGGACCAGTGAACACAAGGGAAGCTCCTGGCTGAGGAACCATCGAATGGGCACAGGTCCGACAATCCCTTGTACCACAAAGGGCCAAGTGGCTGGCGAATGTGAAACTCCGACTCTCCTGATAGAGAGGTCCAGGTGAACAGATCTTGCCTCTGTTTTACAGAACTTGGAAACAGCGGTGTCAAAGATGTTGCTTTTCTTAGTTGCATCCTGGGAAGGATACATTACGAAGTTAGAAATCGACATGAACGTACTTTTATTTTTTTTTAAGGCCTAGTTAATATGCTGGATACTTACTCCAAAAGTGCCCATCCTATCTGTATTTTCTCATCCTATCTCATGTGCTCAGTTGTACGAAAAACTGTTGAAAATACGGGCAGAAAAGTACTAAGAGCAAACTCCTGTGGAAGGGTCGCAGGCCAGCTCGGTGGAGGAGCAATAGGAAGGTGAATGAATGTACAACTTTAATCTGTCCTTTGTGAGCCATGAAAATGTAAGCATTCAACAATCAAAACTAAAGCGAAGCTTTTCATCTGAGCCCCCGTCTTGGTCCTCACCCTGCTGTGTTTTGGGGCAACGACCTTAGGTTTAGGAGTGGAGACAGCACGAGCCCCACTATGCCTACAACTGCAAGTCTGGACACGTGAGGGGCCACTCTGAAGGTCACTGTGAATGCCGGGACCAACACTGGCATCACACACTTGTCTCTTGACCACAGATACTGTCTGGGTTCTCCCCAAAGTGATGGATGACCTGAATTCAGATTTAATGGAGATGGGAGACAAGTTACTAGACTCATTAACTTTCTCCCTCCTTTCCTGTTCCTCACAGCAAAATCCTGAGTGCCCGTCCTCTGCGAAAGTCCAGTCCATCACTCAAACGATTCCTCCCATGATGCTGGCTGAGGTCTTTTTTCCCACCTTTCACCTCCTGTCCATATTCACCTTGCCCAGAGTTTTCATGACAGTGGCCCTGAGTGTGCTGTCCCCTCTCTCAGGAATGCCTCTCTCTTCTATTCCATCTGGGAAACTCCGACTGACCCTTTAGGATTAATGTCACAACCTCTTCAAGTCTTCTCCTCTGCAGAGCATGGCCAGCCTGCTGCCTGCATTCCCAAGGCATTCTGGATACTGAATGACCAGCCTGCTGCCTGCATTTCCAAGGCATTCTGGATACTCCATGACCAGCCTGCTGCCTGCATTCCCAAGGCATTCTGGATACCCCTCTGTCACAGTCCTTTCCGTGACACCCGGCAGCTTTATAACAAGAGCAGTTTCCACGTCTGCCTCCTTGTTAACTCTGAACTCCTCAAGGCAGAGCCTCTCGTGGCTGCCTCCACACCACGCTATCTTCTCCCCCACTGTTCTACACACTCCACGCAGAATTCAGCGAACCTCTACCAAACTTGAGGAAGCAGGCACTCATGTTATTTCACACAGTGACGTACAATGAGGCTCAGAGATAGAAGTTGCAAAGACAGTCGGGGGCAAACATGGGGCACTGAACCCAGGGAGCTGCCTGCAGAGCCCAGGCTTTTAAAAAGTGAGCAATAATATCTTATATAAAGCAATGGATAAACAAGTAGGGCCACATCGCGAAGGAGAAGGTCCTCTAGGTTGCCATTTCCAACTAATGGCCACACGGGGTCTATGAGCTGAGGGAGGCTGCTCTCAGAACCGGACACGAATGTATCAATCCCAGGAGCCCTCATGGCATAGAACCCACTGGAACCAAAGAACCAGAGAGACATGCGCTCACCCCGATGCCTAGAAGACCCATTTTCCCAGAGCCTCCCCAGAGCCACCCAGCATCCTTAACTCTTGAGGTCTGTCCTGACTCTCTAACTCTAAACTGCAACCCATATGAAGGAGGGAGGATTTATCCCACCTTGCCCTGTCTGTGGTCTGCGGCTTCAGCTCCAGGTTAGACAGTTTCCTGGAACTGGGTGGAAATAGCCACGCAGCCACGAAGGCTGACCTGTAGTCTCCATGTTTCTGAAGGCAGAAGGCCTCGCCTGCTCTAGGTGACCCCGGGTCTGACTGTCACCGTTAGCTGATGGGCCTGGATACTGGGGCACACTAGGGCAGTCTGCGATAGCCCCCTGGAGCCTCTCTTCCCACTCTTTTCCCAAACCTGCTCACAGTTCTCAGGGAGGAGCAACTAACTCTGGTTCTTCGGTGGGAAGCAGAAAAGGAAGGGGTGGGGGAATCCATGTACACCTCAGGGTAACTGAGGAGGAGAACGGTCTCCAGGGAGACCACAGTGGAAGTAGATGGGTTCAGGAACAAAGGCCTCAGTGCCACTGACTAACTTAGTGATGCAGAGCAAGCTATTTGCCATCTTTGAATCACATCTGCAGAGGAGCTTAACAGCTTCCTCATGTGCCGAGGGGAACAAATGAAATATTGTGTACAAAAGGGTTTAGTAATCTAAACAGTATTTCCAGCCTGGTTCATTGTCAAAACTGCCAAAGGGTTTGTTCCTTTAATTTAATTATAGATGGCTGGATCTGTCTTAAGAGCTCGCTCAATTAAAATCTCCGGAGAAGGGCTTCGGGAACTCGTATTTCAGAAACGTCCTGGGCGCCCTGGAGAAACTGTCACAACTAAAACACTGCACAGAGTCGGCACTGATGGAATTCTGAGGTGAATTCAGAGGCCTGAGCAGCAGGCTTGGAGGGCAGCACCTAGGGAGGGCAGCACCTAGACTCAGAGCATTTCTGAAGGAGGCAACTTTCTGGTGCTCATGGAGGAAAGAAGCCCCATCACCTGGGAACACTGATAAAGAACTGTACAGGTGGCTCCTACTGCCACTGTGTATTCTCCCAGACAAAGAACACACACTATTCTCCCACCCCTACCACCCCAAGCCCAGCAGATGCAGAAGAGTCAGGAGCAAGACATCAATTCAGAGAAGGCCTCCCCAGCCAAAGATAATCACCAGGCCTTTGAACGCAGTCCTTATGCTCCTGGCATGGAGGAGGGAACGTATACCCATGGTCAAGGGGAACCAAAATAAGAAATGAAAGCCCCACAAGGTCAAGAAATGAGAGCAAGTGTCTTGAGCGACAGAGCCTCTGGGGTTGCCAGGCGACAGCAGGCTTCAGCTCGTCCCAGCTTTCACTGCCCCTCTGACTTCATCTGTAAAATGTTGGTGAAACTTGTCTACCACAGGAAGCGTGGCACTGGCAAAGGCCATGCACGCACAGTGCAACAGTATGCATGTGTGTGTTCTTTATATTTGTGCTGCATGTGTGTGGCTGCTTGTGGGCATTTGGTTTGTGTGCACATGTGTGGAATTCTAAAGTTGATATTGTCTTCCTGGATTGCTCTCCCTCTTACTGGTGTTGGGTCTGAGCCTGGAGTTTGCCATTTTAACTACTTTAACTAGACAACTTGTTCTATTGCAGCCAGTGTGGGGTGGTTCCAAAGAGCCCCTACCTCTGTTTCTCAAGCACCAAAACCTCAGGTGAGCCACCACAACCACCAGCTTTTATCCGGAAGGGTGCCAGGGATCTGAACTCTGGTCCTTAAACTTGCATTGGAAGCGCTTTACTTACTGAGCGGTCTCCCCAGCTCCACAACGCAACCTTCTGCTCTCTAAAAGTGTGTCGGCTGTGCTAGAGAGGTAACTCAGTCAGCAGTGGGGTTTGCCTACCATATCTGAAGGCCCGTATTGGACCCTCGGGGCTCCATCAACCCAACATGGCTCCAAATGCTTTTAATACCAGCACTGAGGAAGTAGAGGCAGGAAGATCAAAAGATCTAGTTCGTCCTTGGCATCAGAGTGAGCTCCAGGCTACAAGACCCCCTGTCTCACTAACAGAAACAAATGCAAAGTGTGATGAGGGTTCGCCATAACCCAGAAAAAAAGGGAAAAAGCTTCTCCCAGAAATTAAAAGCCAGCAACTTGCCTGTCCACACTGACCACTGTAAGGATGCCATTCTGTGGCTCCCCAAGGGAAGTCTCCTTAAGACATCCTAAAGAGGTGAGAAGCACACCTCCTCCAAACGTCACCCAGAATAGATAGATATGCTCTGAGATCTGCCAACGTACCACTGAGTCTAAGAGGCTATGCTGTGTAATTTGGAAAAGGGTTTACAGGGCACAAATTGACTGGGGTAGGAAGGGAGACATTGTGGAAGGCCTCTCCAAACCACTAAGCAGCAAACGTAGCTCCCGCCTCCCACCCACCCACCGCTGGAAATAACTTTAAGTAACATACACGAGAATGTCTGCTGAGCAGGAGGTCTGGATCTGGGTCTTTTAACGAGGACCCTTTCAGGGCAATCATCTTGGGATCCATTGAACTGGCAGGCCAGTTCACTCTGCCAAACATGCTTCGGGAGTTTCGAGCTACAGCAAAACCCTGCCACAGTCAATACTATCACCTGGAAGAGTCATTTAGGATGCACAAAAAGGCCTAGAACTGCCCAGCAACCCCACTCACCCACTTCTGCTTTTAAAAGAGTGTGGAAGATTCACTGACTGTAAGTTAACAAACACAGTAAAGAGCTTGCCTGGTTATTTGGAACCTGTCATTGAAGCTGATCTAGGAGGCTGGAGATGCAGCTCCATGGAGCGCTTGCCCGGCATGCACAAAGCCCTTGTTTGGTCCCCAGTAATATACAAATTGGATGTGGTGGCTAATGCTTGTAACCCCAGCACTTGAGAGACAGAGGCAGAAGAATCAGAAGTTCAGGGTCAATGACCTTCAGCAGCATAGGCAATTCAGGGCCAGTCTGGACGATGTGAGACAGAGCAAAAGAAATCCCCCGAAACAAACAAAAAACAACTCCTCTGGAGCCATGCTCCCTCTTGTCAGACACTAGCTGGACACCTACCATGGAGTGGATACTAGTCTTGAGGCTTTAGGAGTGAGCATGACTTGCAAATCTCTTTGGCCTCATATCAGAGAAAAGAGAGCACACGATAAATAATGTATGCATCTTACAGTAAGTATTCTCGAAAGGAATAAAGCAGGCAGGATGGGAAGAAATTTCTAGTTGATATAGAAAGGTCAGATAGGCTAATAAATGACTCAGAAGCCATGTGGATTCCATAGAAACACTCTTCTTGGCAGGGGGACCAGAAGACATCAAAGGCCTGGAGCAGTAGCATGCTTCAAGAACTTATAAAATGATGCATATAAATAAATTTAAATAAAAAAGACAGAAATGATGCATAGATTGCATAGATCAGTTGCTTCAACAATAATGAGCAAACAAAAGGAAGGCAGAAGGTGGGATCCACAGAACACTCTAGAAGAGATAGGTATTTAGAAGAGATAGGTATCTAGAAGAGATAGAAGAAGGTAGGAACACTCTAGAAGAGATTCGAGGGTTTATTTTATTTCCTGGTTTGGGGAAGACAAGGTCTAATGCATCCCCAGGCTGGTTTTGAACTTACTATGTAGTTGTCTTTGACCTTTCAACTCCTGATCTTTCTGCCTCCACCTGCCAAGTACTGGGAATACAGGCATGTTCCATCATACCTAGTGTTATGTCATATGTCATGTTGGGCATCAAAACCAGGGCTTTGTTCGTGTTAGGAAAACACTCTACAAACTGAACTAGATAATTCACCCAATATCTGTGTTTTAACAAGAACAGACTAGAAAAACAAAATGACCACTTCTGGGATGGAGCTCACAAGAATCCAAACACCAACATGGCAACACTTGTAACCTGGGCAGTGTGCAAGCAGTGTGACTGGCAGATTTGACTGACATCTGTAAAAATGACTCACTGAGGGGCCCAGGGTGTTAGACTTGACCATCTGTGAGAGAGGCACTATTCTGCATGGCAATGGCAAACCTGAGGGAAGAGCTATGTTTGAGATGCCAGTCTGGCATTCCTACGATGTTGATCCTAGGAGTCAGGAGAGAGGATCAGGCCGGGTTGGGAGATCAGCACAGGAATTATCAGTAAACGGAAACTAAAGCCAGGAATCGGAATGAAACCAGAATGTTAATGGTTGGGGATGTAGGTCAATTGGCAGAGTACTTGCCTAGCACACACAATGCCCTCAGCTAGATTCACAGCACCACATCAACCAGATGTGTTGGTCCATGACTATAATCCCAGCACTGGGGAGGTGGAGGCAGGAGGATGAGAAGCTGAAGGTCAACCTCATCTATAAAGCAAGTTTGAAGGCCATGGTTTTCAGGCTAGGCTTCTCCAACATTTGGAACGGGAGACAAATAACTCACAAGAATCTGTGCAGAAGCAATTAAAGGAGTAGATGGTCAGAGAGAGGACCCCTAGAAGCTAACTGTGTTTAACAAAAATGTGAAGGAAGAAGGGTTCAGTCATCTTTATCTCCTGCTGGAGATGGAGGACGCAGCTGACCGTAAACAGGGCAATGCTGCGGGCTCCAGTACCCTTAACAAGAGAGGAGATGATGGAAAATGGTTTAGAGTTTAGACAGCTTTCTGAGAAGTGTTATTGTTATGCCTTGATACATTAGGTTTGTCCAGAAAGGAAACAGCAGACATGAGCTCTCACTCGAAGCCCAGCTGCTCCCACCGCTGGAAACTTCTCGGCGGACAAGAGAAGCCAGTGCTGATGATGTCATGGGGAACACGCTAGGCTTCTTACTCTTGTGGACAGGTAAAAAGGAAAGGCAGAAGGAAGCAGTAAGACAGGAACGTAAGAGGATATCTAAGGCAGCAGATGTTTGGTCCTCTTAATTTCTGTTCCATTGCAGACATCACAAATGTCAATGCCACAATTCTCACACCCCCCCAAAAGTTTCCCAGTGAAGCCAGCAGGATTACTGGGTGTTAGTGGACATCTAAGCGGATGCTCTGTGAAGGCTCTGATGTTCAGAGTGGGGAACTGGCTTCCCGGACTTCTCACTTATTAGCTGAGGTCTTCAACAAATGACTTTGACTTTTGATTACCTTAGTTAATACATCTCTGTTAAATGGGCAGCTGGGATGGTGGACCTGTCGTGAGATCATCATTCCCAGCATTCTTAGGACAGTACTGACATGAAGCCAGTATTACTTCTGCTTTGTGTTTCCACTGCCCAAATCACTCAGAGGATTTGAGTCAGATGGCCGTAAGAGGCACATTCAACCTTGTCAGTGTCTCAAAACACAGGCTCCAAGAAATAGCTAGCTTTATATTTCTAGCTTTTTTTGGTCTTGGTTTTGGTTTTTTCAAGACAGGGCTTCTCTGCATAACAGCTCTGGCTGTCCTGGGACTCACTGTGTAGACCAGACTGGCCTCAAACTCACGGAGATCCAACTGCCTCTGGCTCCTGAATGCTGGGATTAAAGGTGTGCGGCCACCACCACCTGGCTTCAGTTCTAACTTTCTGTTATCTTTTTACTGGCCCCAGTCTAACTATTTTCACAACAATAACAACAAAAGAATATGTTCATAGGCTGGGCGTGTTATTCACTAAGAAAGCACTAGGTAACTTGCACACAGCCCTGAATTAAAAACCCCAGTGTTGCAATGGTTTTCCCCTGTATCCTACTATTACTCTCGATATAAACAGTATTTTATTGAGAGCCTGCTGGATGCTGTATTCATTTGTTTGTACTTTGGTCATGATACTAAGTCCTTGCACAGTCCTGTGAGGCAAATGAATGACTCCATTTTAAGGATCAGGTGGCTAGTCCTTCAAAGTGAAAGGAGTTGCCCAAGGCCAAACGACCAGACATGGCAGAGCCCAGAGTCAAGCCTAAGTGTGTAGACACAGCAGCTCTCCCTAATTCCTCTCAGTACTATATGTCTATGCTGTGAACTGTCACAGAGACCAGGCAGGACTCCACAGCTCTGGAAATAAATCAGGGACTTTATAACAGGTTGTTAGGAACAAGGATAATGACATCTGAAGTAGGCTGGGTATAGGTTCATCTCTTCTCTTGGGTGGCTTAAAATCCTGGGTGAGAAATACCCTTAAAGTTGAACTTCTCCCCATGCAATGGTGGCCTAATGTCAGGGGAATGATGTCAGTGGGGGGAGAAGGGGGAGGGGAGAAGGGAACCGGAAATTATTTGCTGATGCTTGACCAGGCCCTGTGAGACTTCTCAAAAGCTGTAGAACTGCCACCAACAGCCACAGCAGTTCCTGGAGAACGAGTTGCTCTGTGCAATTTAAGGGCACCTGTGCTGACAGCACAGGGTGCAGCAGTGGAAAATAAGACACACTTCAAGGGGCGGTTTCCCCTCTGTTGAACACAGGGTACTCCAGAAACTAATTATAGCCACTGTCTCCCCACCCCCACCGACAGCAGTCCTGGGCTGTTTGCAGTGATTCAACCACGCCTAATGCATGTGGTGGGGACCACAGGTTCCAGACTGCCTGCCTGGGTGTGGCCAGGACACGCTTCTCCCCACACACCTGACCACTACCAGGAAATCTTTCTTGGGACTACAGGTTCATTATGCCCTGATTGTCATGGGAGGCCCTAGAGTAGGATTACTTTTGGAGGCAGAGAGGGGACCTACATCAAACTGTCTAGAATTTTCTACTCACAAGAAGGACAATGCAACATGGTCAGAAAGTTCCCCTCCAAGTCCGCTCACCACAGTCTCTGATATTTCAGTAATGGGGGGTCCTGAGCAGTTCCTGGGATGATCACTCAAGATCTAGAAAGAGAACAAAGATAGACAAGAAAGACAGACTCTTTCCTTATCCTTACTCTACAACACCAGGGAATCTGTAGATAACCTGAGAAAAATATCGAGACCTAGAGACAGGGCCTCTGATACTGGGAAGCAGCTCCAAAGGAGCCCTGTGGAAGTCCCACGAGAGTGGTCTGGAATCTGGGCTTGCCAAGGTTTGTTTAGCTCATTGTACCAAGGCCTTGGCTGTGCTGGAGGAAACTCACGCTCAGAGTCCGTGTCAACCCAAGAGAGAAAGGACGAGGAGACCGGAGATGACTGCCTGTGAGTCACTCTACGGTACAGAAACTGCAAGGCCGAGACAGCCATGTCCAGGTCTTCTACTAGGAGGAGAGCGGGGACAACCTCTCTCCCTTCCAGCGAGTTCTCCAGGATTCTGCCCTGCAGCCTGATTGAAGTCTCCAAATGGACAATATTGAGGTTGTAATTCTCCTGGGGGTAGAGGGCACTCATGTCTGTAACCCACACTTCCTTTTAGGGCAGATCAGACTAAAAGCTCTAAGCAGTTTCCTAGAGGCAACTTGGCCCCCGAAGATCAAAGGACATGCAATGGATCAAGCACCAGAGGGGACAGAGATACCCCCTCCAGGATGTCCACATCCCTACCTGTGCCCAAGGCTCCCTTTCATCCTGGTTCTCAACAGTGTCCTCCCACCGATTCCATGCTGCAGCTGTCTACTCTAGAGAGGACAAGGAGGCACAATTGAGAGCTCCTGTCTAAGTTCTTTTTCTGCAGGGTCTGTCCCTGAAAGATGCTGCTGGGATGATTAGCAGGAGGGGAGCACTCGACTCTCCCATTTCTGGAACATTCTCAAGACAGGAAGATGCGATTTGGGTTAGAAGGTGAGTGAGGTTCATGGCACCCTGATCTCATAGTGAATGACCCTAGAGTCAGAGGTTCCTGGTAGAGGCTGAAGAATTCACCCTGCAGATTGAGAGTTTGGCTGGAAAGTCATGTGCTCAAACGTAAACTGCTGCTGCCTGTTTAGATTTGAGTTTTGTAATTATCCCTCAATGAGAGAAGAGGCAAATGCTGTGTACATCAATATGATGACTTTGGAGGACGCAGAGAAGCAGAAGGGCAGAGGTGAGCAGAGAGGAGGGGACCAGTAGTCATCACTGTGGACTTCCTCCTCCTCAGTGGCTCTCTACATCAGTAATACACCCAGGAGATGAGAGCTTTGCTAAAGCCACAGTCGTCAGAGAGGGTCTGCTGACCCAAAAGCTTACTGGATGGTGTCTTCAGACACTCTAAACGTAGCAAGTGAAAGACCTCATTCTCAATGGATATTGGCAGGGATGCTACGGAAACTCTTAACACAGCAAGTAGAAGACCTCATTCTCAATGGACACTGACAGCAATGCTACAGTGCTTCTGCATGAGGCAACCACTTCTCATCAGTGGTGGCCATGCAAGGACCGTTCTGACCACAGAGTTTTACCTATATAACTACCTATCAGTAACAGTAAGCAGTTACATTTCTTGGGTGTTATTTCTGTGTCAAGCGCCATGTAAGCACTTAGCATATCTAATATAGTTTTCAAGCAACTGTGACATAGGCATTAATTAGTATTGTCCCATATCACACATGAGCAAAGGAGAAGCTGAACAGCCTGGACAAGGTTGTATGGACAATGTGTATGACTCGGGCAAAACCCAGGCTTGCCTGAAACCCATCCTTAGCCATCATTCTGCCCCGGCTCCCACGTTAGTTGTCATGGCTTCACTAGGAGCAAGGATGGAAGGAGGAAGTACATTTACAGTGTTTCAGCTTAGTTCCCGCCAACACTAGAATCTCCAGGTTTACTAGTGAGGAAATTGGGGGCCCCAGGTTATCAAGAATTGGGCCAAAGCCACTCAGTTCAACAGCAGCAAAGCCAGCATCCCGGGCCAGCGGTGAAGTTCATCTGCCTCCATTTCATCTCAGGGTCTCTAGACAAAGCCTCTGGAGCGAAGGGTACAACTGACAATCAACTCCTTCTAAAGGAAAGGCAGGCCAGGGAGTTTGGGAGTTCCTGTCCAGTCTTAAGGCTCGAATAAGGTGATTTAGCTCCAGGTTTTCGTTAGCAAGGCTCAGAATGTAGATGGTTCACAGGAGGAAGATCAGGGTTAACCGGCTTTCTGGGTCTCAGCTCCAAAGTGCAGGACCCTGCATCACCATTGTTCCTTTACCCTGGAGTGAAATCCACTTCTGGAGGCCTAACTGCTTCTAAAAGACACATCTGTAGTAAGTGGAGTCGTCTGTGGCTGGGGTTTGGGCCATAGACCCATATGGTGGGTGTGTGGGAAGCCCACCAAGTCTTCCCCTGGCTTCCACACTCGGGTTCTTCTGTTGAGGGCACTTTCTCGGGTGGGAAATTCCTTCACCTTCCTTGGTAGTCTTCCAGTACGCAACAAGGATGCAGAATGTAAGAGAAAGTTGGACCCTCATGGTGCAAACAGTCCATTTCTCGGGGGCAGGATGGAAGGGAGCACGAGAGCCTTGGAGTCCCTCTCATGTGACCTTCTTTTCCCTCTGAGGAAATATCCAAATATATCCTGGGTATCTATTGATCCAGTAAGCTCTTTGGGAGTGGGACTGAACTGACCTCACAGCTCTCCCCCAAAAACTTCTCGCCAGCCACCACCCCCTGGGGCACTTGGAGGACAACTGGGCCATCTGGTTTCTCTGTACTTCCCACATCCGAATAGTGAACATAAATTTATCTCCCAGCGCCTTCCAAACACACACAGCTGAATTCCACTGCTGACTTTGGCACTTGCTGCTGGTATCTGAGAAGAACAGATCCCACTAGAAAGGAAGGAGCAGATGCTGCAAATCGCTCCTCATTTCCACACACATGCCCCCCCTCCCCGCACTGTGCCCTACATTATCTGACGGTGAACAGCAAAGCAGGGGACATCTGGCATGGCTACTTCCACCTTGGCTCCGAACCAAAGGGAAGCTCTGGGTTCCCCTCTCTAGGTGGTCGTTTGCCTGGGATGGGCATTGCGTAGACATCTCAAGTGGAGATAGAGAGGTGGATGACAAGAACCCCAACACTTGTCCTAACTTCGGAAACTTTCAAAACGCTTGTCCTCGCAGGATGTCTGTGACAGGCTGCATCATCAAGGCGGCAGCAATGGGACAATGAATAGACATATCCCCATTATACATATACATCGAGCTCATGTAATCCAGGCTGATCTTGAACTGGCAATCCTTCTGCCTCCACCGTCCAAAGTGCTGGACTTAAAAGAGGGTATCAACACTTCCGGCACTATTCCTATTTTAGAGATGGAAAAACGAAGGTCTAAGGAGAACAGACAATTTGCCTAAACATAAATATAAGACTACGCTTATAGCTCTACTAGGAATCCTGAGTTCTTTCCTCAAATGCAGAACTAAAGTTCTAGATGATTTAATGTCATTCCCCAGAGAAGGACCTCACCTCTGAGGTCCCTTCTTCACACAGGACATGAAGATGATCACTCTCAATCATAGTTGCTTCTATGCAAGGTCCTCAGACAGTGTACCAGCTTGGGGTGGTGTCAGGAGGAGCCCACTGTTTGCATTCTTAGTCCCGCACTTCTCGGCTAGGGTTGTTATGTCAGGGAAGCCATGGTCAAAAAGGAAGTCTACCACAAACCACACGCACCAGGACATACTCAGTGAGATCACCGGCTTACTGCTACACAGAGCGACAAAGGAAGCAGAAGGCTTTCACGGCAACCTGAGACTTGGATTTTATTTTTTTTTCATTTACTGACTGCATTTACTGGCTCTCTGTTTTGTGGTTACACAATGACTACAGTAAAATTTGTTAGGGCCCTCTCCACTCTGTGAGAAAGTGGCTAAACTCAAGTAATCCTCTCTTATTGTGGTTCTCTAACTAAATATAGACAAAGGGCTTGGGCAGCCCAGCTGGGTGACAGGCAAGACAGCTTCTGGGCAAAGGGTATCCAGATGACGTCACCAGGAAGAGAAGATGACAGTAGCCATTGGGCAGAGGCACAAACTACAAAAAGACTAACGACTCCTGACAGAGCAGGGTTGTAGGGTCCGTCTTCTCAGACCAAGCAGGACAGCAGCAGCTATTTGCCGGTTCACAGACGACTGGGCAGATGCCCAGGCGACAGTCCTATGAACTTGGATTTTATGAACTAATGCATTTTGAAAATGTGTGGGCAGTATGCTCACAGATCATACGGATTCGCTAACTTTTTATTCTCTCTAATAAAACCAGTCTCCAGTGACCCTCAGTCCACTGGAAAGGGGTGCTTAAACAGCCAACGGTAAGACAGTCATCCAGAAACTTCTTGCCAGTCCTCTTCTATAAGTCATTTCTACACAGACTAAAGACGCTGTTGGCAGGATTCAGGACCCAAGTCATGGCTGGAGAGCATGACCTATCAGCGCACAAAGACACAGAGACGAGCCACTATTCTTGGCCTAGAGATACTGCAATCTGTCACTTGGCATGCATGTGATGCTCTACAGAGGCCCCACACCTGACACTCTCCGTCTCACATCTTTTAATATGCCCAAGCTTCATGTTATCATTTCTAGTGTACACGTATGCAAAATCATAATCAAGAATTTCAGTTCCTTTACAGGTCTTCTATTCTTTATATTTCAACATTAGGAGACAGATAAACCTCAATTAGCCCATGCCACAGTCACTGGAATCAGTAACTTCTGGAGGAGTCCTGTATCCAGGGTACCAGAGCAAACTGCCGAACGTCCATTGCGTAGCCTGAGAGCATGATCTGTTAGTAACAGAGCCCCTTCCTCGGACCTTCATAAGAGGAGTTTCCCACAGCCAACAGATGTGCAAGAAGACCTCTGACCACTTTTCAGTGTGCTGATAACCGAAGCCCTTATAAGGGCATGGTGAGGAGAGGACTGTTGAGTCTGTTCTAAAAGGAGGCAATTTCTTACAAGCCATGCACACTTTTGAACAATGTTTTCATTGTGTGTGGGGGAGTATACATATGTTTGGGCATCATATGCTACAGTGCACATGTGGAGGTCAGAGGACAACTTGCAAGTGGGATTCTCTCTCTCCACAAGATGGGTCCCAGGGATCAAAATCAGATCCTCAAACTTGTTGGCAAGAGCCTTCTACCCACTGAGCCATTTCATAAGCCCAGGGTATACTTTTTAAAATCCTATGCCATAGATCTGAATCCAGGGGTATCATTAGAACTAACATTTTGGTCTTATCTGGTCCATTTATTGAGACCCTTTCTCAAACAAACAAACATACAAACAAGCCTACAAAACAAAGAACTAAGTTCTATCAAATAAGGGGATTATGTACTTATTTATTCATTTAAAAAGAAATCTCATGATATTGCTCAGGATGGCCTCAAACTCAACATCCCTTGAGCATATACCAGGGATTTAAAGAAAATAAAAATCTCCTTTCACTGGATAATTTGAACCCTTAAGGATAAATACCAGGGTATCAGTTGTCTGATATTATAGACAGGCCACCATATAGGTGTCTCAGTGCCTCAGTGGGAGCTACAAGAATTGATAAAAACTCCTGGGAAGCACAGGAATCAATGGCAGTTGACTCCATTCTTCGCAGAAGAACCAATTCACCCTCCAAGGATTCGGTAAGGCAGAGCAAGGTGAAAAAAAAACATCCTTGATAACACTGAAAGACAGAGATGGCAGGCCAAAGAATTCATCTGCAGTCAATGCTTACCTACTCACAAGCATTCCCACACCGCCATACTGGCTATTCAGGTACTTCATAACAGGAGGGGATGCTCTGTGGTGAACGGGAATCCCCAGTGCCCCAATGAAGAAGCCCTAGAACCATGACCATGTGAAGATTGCTCACTGGGGCAAAGGAAAGCAAGTGCCCATAGGAAGTTGACTGTGGACTCCTGTCTGATGGCCACTCACCTCTCTTTGGGAATGCACGGGTCTGGGTGGCAAGTAGAACGTAGTTTATGTGTAGGGACAAGCTGAGGTCAGATCCAGACATAATTCTGACTAGCTGGCACTTGCAACCTTCTACACCTGAAGTTATTAGGTTTGGAACTCTAAACCAAATCTTTTAACCCCAGGCCTTCATGTATGTGGCCTTCTTTTCTCTTTTAACTCCCCATAAGAAAACATAAAGACAATTGACTATTCCTGACATTGACATGCCTCAGAATTTTGGTCTGTTAAGAATTCTAGGCATCATGGTTGAAGTGTATAATTTAAAGACTCAGGAGGCAGTGTAGGAGGTGCTGTAGAATATTATTTTAAGATGTGTAACATTTGTTTGTGCTCTGGAATATTTGTTTAATGATGCAAAATGTGTTGCATTCTTTTATGTTGTATTTGTTTAAATCTGTGAAGCTGTGTTACTGTGCCTGTTTAAAACATCTGATTGGTCTAGTAAAGAGCTCAACGGCCAGTAGCAATACAGGAGAAAAGATAGGTGGGGCTGGCAGACAGAATAAACAGGAAAAACCTGGGAAGAGAGGAGGACAGTCATTCAGCTACACAGCAAGTCACAGAGTAAGAAGTAAAGGAAGGTATACAGAAATAGAAAAAGGTAAAAGCCCAAAGGCAAAAGGTAGATGGACTAATTTAAGATTTTTTTCTTTTTTTTAAAGCTGACTAGAAACAAACCAAGCTAAAGACAAGAATTTATAAGTAAGAAAAAAAATCTCCTGTGTGATTTATTTGGGAGTTGGATGGCGGGCTCCCAAAGAGTTGAAAGCCCAAAGAGTAAAAACAACCAACCAACAACAGGCAGGCGAATTCCCACGAGTTGGAGACAAGGCTGGCCTACATAACTAGTTACAGGACAGCTAGGGCTACACAGTGAACCCGTCTCAAACAAAACAAAATAAAAGAGAAGGAACTAAATCCAGGAATAAAGTTCCTTACTTAATAAGAGTAATGGTTTCCAGAGTCGGCCATTCAGAATGTCTGTGTTCAGGTCTGCCTTGCTGGCCTCTATGACATTTTAAAAGGCCATCTACACCCAAGTGAAGAATGGAAAGTGTTTTCAAAGCTGAGAAATGTGAGCTCCCAACACAGTCTGAGAAGTAGGTGTCGGGAACCTGTGATTCAGAAATTCCACAGGGCTCCATCACCCACTGGCAGCCTTTGAGCCAAGGACTCAGCCATAAGCAAAACGTCAACAGCTGTGGGTTCTCGAAGGTTCTGCACAGCCTGTGGAGGACTTGCTGCTGCTGGCAAAATCTGGCTTTGGCCTCTACGAGACCTGCCGCTACAGGTACCCGGGGCAGGTCAGCTGGTTTCTAAGCTAGGCAGAGTCAAGTTAGAAGCCATTACTTTTGGCTTAGAGAGTAGAGCGAGTGTCTTGCAGGTGGGAAGATCCTCTTATCTACCAGGATAAGGAGGGACAACCGCTAGCGAGCCTGCAGGGTGCGGTTACCAGGTCCCTAGAGTGCATTTCTCACATCATCCTTCCTACCCCAGAAAAGTGTACTTACAAGTTTGAGCAGCTGAGTTCGAATCCCAAGAAGCACACACAGCCAGGGTGGTGCTGCACATCTCTAATCCCATGTCTTAGGGAAGGATGGGAAGTGAACATAGGAGAAACCAAAGCTTGAAGGCCAGCTAGCATGGCATGCACTGATACAAATGACGAAAAGAGAGACCCTGTCTCAGACAAAGTGGAGGGGTGAGGCCGACACCTGAAGCTGTCCTCTGACCTCTTTTTGCAAGGCAGCACTCACATGAAAACACATGTACGTGTGTGCGTGCACACACACACACACACACACACACACACACACACACGGAAAAACAATTTGCTTTTCTGCCCTACCATGAAACTAAAACCAGGTCACCATATTTGAGAAACCCAGATGTAATTTCCTCTGTCATGAAAGGCTAGGTGACTGTTTGCACAGCAAAGGGCTCAGAAGAATGAAGCCAGGCACAGGGACCCATCCCTTCAGCATTTGAGAGGCAGAGGCAGGCAATTCTGTTAGAGGCCAGCCTGGTCTCCACAATGAGTTCCAGGTCATCTATGATTACATAGTGAAACTCTTAAGAAATAAAGAGAGGCAGGGGAGGGAGGGAGGGAAGGGGAGAAGAAAAACAAATATAAGAATAAGTAAATGAATAAAAGCAAACTCAGAATTAGTGGCCAATTTTAACAATTCCTGTCCTTCATTTAATTATGTTAGTACGAGGCACAGAGTAAGCACATATATTTTTCTTCTTAAGTTAAAATCTGATAAATTTGCTTCCTGCTTATTGTGTCTGTTCCCCAAACCTAACTTCTGATAAAACGTCTGAAGTCTTTGTGACTCTGACTGACCAAGGAAAGGGGTATCTGTGTTTAGGGGAGGACAGAAGAGTCCTGTGTTCCTCTCTGTGATAACAGAAGGTCTGCCTCGTCCTTCCTTTCAGTCCTCACAAAGCATCTTTATTCTCGATGTGCAGACGGTACTTTCCTGCCTGGGGAGTTTGGCGAGCACCCCTCTTGCGGAGCATCCACACCTGTTACCTGTTAGGACCAGGAGAGGTATAAGAAGTAAAGACCCCAACACAGTGAGAAGTGGGGTTCCTGACGGGGGTCAAGGTTTAGACATGGAAGCCCAGGGCCTCAAACGGGAAGGGCCTACATACGCCTGGGAGAAAGCTGTCAGAACAGGAGTTCAGTTGAGGCAGGGGCATCTTCAGGTCTAGGAGAGTCCAAAGGAAAGGTTGGGTCTAGTCTAAGCCCATCATCCCTACAGACCCCAAATACCTTCAGTTTCCTGAGGGCCGATTTACTGAGTGATTCGACGTTGGCCTTGAGCAGACTCCTGCACCACGCCTCAGGTTAGTGGAAGAATAGCACACTTTGGAAAGCCCAGAGACGTCGGCAAGAGCGAGTACTGCACCATGAGGAGGAAAGGCTGCCCAGCAGAACCTGTCGCTGAGAGAGTCTCGTGCTCACTCTCAATGTCTGGCTTTATTATTTCCACGCCGTGTAATTTCCCCATCGACTTTTACCCTGGAACATTCAACTCTGTGCCCTTCATATTCAGTACCCCAGGGGACATCAGGCCACGGTACACAATACAAAGACTGCCTAATACTCTCAGACAGAGAAACTAAGAAATTCAAAGAAGAATCCCGTACCCATGCAAACCAGGAAAACCCACGGGGTCCACCATGTTATACTGTTGGGACCTGAAAATCTTTAAAAGAAACCACACCCCACCATGTCCATATTCTTTCTGTGATAAAACAAGATGATTCTGCTTAAAGAATTAAAACATTTTCATCTGTTGGAATTCTAGGAAACAGACATCCAGGGCTCTCCCCTATCTCAGGTTATTGTCTTGAACAATTTTGAGCGGTTTATTACCTATCCAGGTGAAGCATCCCTCACCTGTCCGTAATCCCTTCTGCCTATCACACCCCAAACTGTCTGCATTAGGATCTGAAGTAAATGACGGTGTGAGCAAAACGGACAGGTTGAACGTGGAGCTGAAAGGGGAGAGGAGAGGAGGAGGAGAAAACTGGTAACACTCAGGTATGTCTATCAAACTGCAAGACCTAAAAAGCATTTTAAGTTTGGAAGTATTTGTTGTTTGTAGGGCTGGGCCTCTGTTTTATCTATTTCTGTTTGTTCAGAGACAAGGTCTCAGACTGTAGCCCTGGCTCCCCTTGGAGGTATGAGCCTCCCGCTTCCACCTTCAGATGCTGGGGTCCTAAGCATGCACCACCATGCTTAGCTCCAAGGAGGTGATTTTTATCTAAAAATGCCCTCGCTGTCTGCAACTTGGATGAGAGCTCAAAGCCAGAGAGATGGATGTGAAGCCACTATCCTATCCTGGGGACTCCCATGAGTTTAAAGCCCTGGGAGTCTGGATCTTGAAGCGAGAGTAGGAAGAGTAACTTCTCCACCTCTCCTCCTTCTCACTCTTACAGCGGGCTGCTCCAAGGTGGGGTGACAGCTGCCTTAGCGGCTCCTGTTCCCCAACATGCCCACATACAGCAGGCTGGTACTTCCCATCCAACACCTGACTGCTCATCGCGCACACCTGCGAGCCCAGGTGCATGAGGCTGCCTGCCGGCAGGGATCACCTAACAGCTCTGCCTCCGGTCTGTGGGTGCTGCTGGTTTGTGGGCATCATTATTGATTCCTCAATCGATTTCCAAAGTTTAATCATAGCATGTTCTTAGAGCACCATAGGTAAAAATACTCTGAGCTTTGTTAGTAAATGTGGAAAGCAAATGCTCATATCTATAGGCATTTCAGACAAGAGAGGATGGGGGAGAGGGGTTGGAGGACATGCCAAGGACATGTTGGCGGCTGCTGGACAGGATGTGACGTTGGTTCTGTGTGACACTGTACCAGCTCTTCTGAGTTGGAAGTTCTTGAATTCAGTGATCCTAAGATTTCCACCACTGTTAAGATACCAAAGGGAGATGGGTGGTGGAGGTGCACGCCTTTAATCCCAGCATTTGGAAACCAGAGGCAGGAGGATCTTTGTGAGTTGGAGGTCAGTCTGGTCTACAGAACAAGTTCCAGAACAGTTTCACAGAGAAACCCTATCTTGGAAAACAAAACAAGGAAACAAACAAACAAAAAACATGCCAAAAGGGAGGGGCTTGTGCAGCGGAGGGAGACAGTGAGAGCTGTAGGCAGAAAGCCCTGTTTTGATCCTGGCCTGCTCATTGCTAAACCTGCGTGCTCACTTTTACCCTTGACATATTTGCTTCTGTAAAATGGGAATAACACTTATCTCATAATGCACTGCAAGGGTTAAATGAATCATCTGACCGGGTGACGGTGGCACACATTTTTAATTCCAGCACTTGGAAGGCAAAGGCAGGCAGATCTCTGTGAGTTTGAGGCCAGCCTGGTCCATATAGTGAGTTCCAGGACTACACAAGGAAACCCTTTCTTGAAAAACAAACAAAACAAAACAAAAAAAAAAGAGAGAGAATAATCTGTGGGTATCAGGCACCTGCTGGAGCCTTATAATTATTTTACCCAGCATGCCCCTTGGTCAGAGACCAAGATGGAGAGTCAATCCCAGCATACTGTTTGCACACACTACACATTTACACACGGGACTTCGGGTAAAAATGAGCATCAGTAGCTGGGGACGGCGACATAGAATCTGTGACCTCAGCACTTGAGAGGCTAAGGCAGCAGGACTGTGATTTGAAGGCCACTCTGGGCTACACAGTGAGACGGGAAGTGGAGGGGGGTGAAAGAAGGGAAGAAGAGGAAGGAGAGTGGAAAACGAAGAAGAAAAAAGGAAAGAAGGAAGAAAGAGAAAGAAAGACAGCAATGACTTCCTTAAGGCAAACATCTCCACATGGGTGGAGGAGAGTCTGATTGTGAGGAAGATGGGGGTGAGGTTAGGGGTACATGGTGGTAGGCTTAGGAGGCAGCTGTATATTCTGGCTGCTGCAGTAGAACAGCGAGCCCCCAAATGGTACCCAGTAGGTTCTGTGACCCGATGTCTCGTTCCCTCCCAGCGGGTTCTGCCCTAGCGTACTTCACACTCTCCCATACCGTAAGTTTATTTTTTTTTACTACATGATTGCATCTCTCTTCTCTCTTTCCTTGAGCTTTATACAGCAATCCTGTTTTCCCATAATCCTATAGTCTCCTAAGCGGTTCCCGTACTCCTATTCAAAGGAAATGCACAAATGAAATTGGTCCAGATGAAGTGACTTGTGATCAGCTTTCACAAGGCTAAGTAGAACTGTCCACTCTAGGCTATGGCACCTCAGTGTCTCGATGATCAACACTTAGGGAGGGCACTGTAGCCACATACAGAAATGGAGACGTGTCATTGTGTTACCCAGTGACACATAGGTACACATGGCATCATGAAGGACAGAGATGAGCATTTACTGAGCAAACAGCTAAACACCTGGTTGGGATCTTGAGCGACCTGGTGATGCAAGGGTGTAGATATTGATGTCTCCTCACTAAAGTTTCACATTCCCTCTGGAGGCACAATTGTTGATCCCCCGGGGACTGCTGAGAACCGGAACTTGGAGGTGTAAGGGAACTGGTCTAGACCTGCATGGTGAGTGAGTGCTGAAGCCTGAACTGGAATCTAGGTCTCTATGATTATAAAGCAGCCCAGTCCAACCCTTACATTCTCAGGAGAGAACCAGAATGGCAGGATGGCTACTCCATCACACATCAGTGTAATTCCCGTGTACCTGGCAGAGCTCGCCTCAGAGGCAGGATTCCTCTCAGTCCTGTTGGTGGCCAATGGCCTCCTTTCTGTCCACCTGCATCCCTATAGTTGTGCCAACTTTCAGCCACAGTTCAGATCCGTCATGGCTTTCTGCCTCTTATTGCTCCCCACCTTCCAGAATTGTCCATGACCCTCCTCTTGTTAACACACTCCCAAAAGAGCTACGTCTGGTTTTGCTTTGACATGAACAAATTATTCCATGCAACTTGGGGGGAGCCGCCAACTGCAAGTGGCCTGATCGTTACATGAAAAACACCACAATAAACCACTCCTCCTATTTTAACAGCTAGCACGGAGCAGGGCAGAGGAACCCCCACCCACGCTTGCACGTGGCGCAGAAATCGTGCAGCTACCGATGTAAAAACAAGATAAGGAGAAATGCCTGTCAACACTCAGACCTCCCCTAGAGCAAGCAGGGCAACTGTGTGTGTTCTGCACAGAAGGGAAGCTACAGGCCAGAGGGCCACCTGGGATATTTCCCTAATGTGGCCGAGGCACCAAACATGGCCCACAGCAGCACGGGTACATAGGCAAGTTCCTCATTTTAGAAGTTAGCTGAAGTCTTTTAAGGTGTGTGCGTGTGTAGTGAGTTGGTGCCTTGCGGAAACCAGTCTGCCTGCTTAGAACTGGAAAATCAAAACCCACTGAGGTTGGCTGTATCTAGGAACTTCCCAGCAGCTTCTACACAAGTAGCTGGACACGAGATGCACACTCCACTTGAAATTCTTTTTGGTGCGGCTGAGATGCAGGAAGCAGTCAGCCAGTGCAAAAATCCCCACAAGCATCTTTCCCTGTCTGTCCAGAGCATCATCAATCCGCTAGGGAATGAGGCACTGTGTAAACGACTCCCCAGACAACACACCCCGGGCACTAAGAGAATCACTAGGCATAAAACATGGCACTGCAGAAATGTTTGTAAATGGTGAAGAACAGTAACAACGGAAGATGGAGCAGAAGGGATGGGGGAAGGGAAACAGCAAGTATAGTCACATACGCATAAAAATATCATCATGAAACTCAGTATTTTGCATAATAAGCTCAACATTAATAGCAATCAAATCGAAAACAGAGAAAACTCCACCCATTTTCTTAAGAGCAAATAGAAGGCAACAATATCGGGAATGTTCATCATCTCTCTCATCTGTCAGAGAATAATGGGGTCACTACCACACGACCCAGTGAGACATCCTGAGTGCAGGTTGAAACATTATTAAAACCCACCATTGGGGCTGTGGATGTAATTCAGTTCACGCTTGCCTAGCATGCATGAAGCCCAGGGTTCAGTTACCAGAAACACATAAATCAGGCTTGGTGGGGCACGTCTATAATCCCGCCACTCTTAGGAAGTGGAGTCGGAGGAGGATCAGAAGTTTGAGGCCAATCTCAACTATATAAGGTTCTTAGGACAGCCTGGGCTTTGTGGCACCCTGTCTCACACAAAAATACATCCAAGTGGAGAGAAGTTGGCACAGTTACAGAAAAGGGGCATCCATGACCAGCAACCTGCTGTATCCAGTACAGAAAGTACTACAGTTACGTCTCGCAGAGCCACATTTTAAACCTTCTTCTAAACTTGCCCACAAGATGACAAGGGTCAAGAGAAGGAATAAGTACAGGGTTCCAGTTTGTTCTTCTTTTCTGAGACAAGATCTTACTCAGTAGGTCAGGCTACCGAACTTGCTAGGTAGACCAGGCTAGAGTCAAACTCAGAGAGATCCACCTGCCACTGCCTCTTACGTGCTGGGATTAAAGGTGTGTGCATCATCAAACCTGGCTAAGGTTTCACATTTTAAAGCAGATCAATTGTTGGGCTGGGTATGTGGCTCAGTCAGCACAGGCGCTTGCCTAGCATGCACAAAATGCTAGGTGTGATTCGAAGCATCTCATAAAACCAGATGTGGCAGTAAAACATCTGCAATCCCAAGCTCGAGGAGCTGAGTCAGGCACAACCCTGTGAGTTCTAGGCCAGCGAGGGCTACATGGCGAGGCCATGTTCCTAAAACCAAACAAGCAGATCAGCTGTAAAGAACACGCACGGAGCGAGACAGCCTACGTCAAGCATGTGTGGAGGGGCCAGTTCCGCCCAGGAAACAAGGGATGTCAACAATCAAGAGAACCCAGGAACTTTGGCACTCAGGGAAGCCACAGTGCAAGCAGTTTCTTGTTCCCTGTGCACGACACCTGCTCTCTATGGCTTTCTCCCTCACCACCCCACACCCTAGAAGTTGACTGATAAATCTACTATATATGGATCTGTAATTTATTTTAATATTTTTGTTAAAATAACCCATTTATCTTTACTCAAATATATTTTGACAAAAAAAAAGCTTACAAGGGCACTACACAACGGAACACTGATATGCCATAACAAAGCAAAGCCACGTATATTGGGACACACCTGTAACCCAGCAATCAAAAGGCTGAAGCAGGAGGATGAAGAGTCTGACAGCAGTCAGGGCTACATAGTAAAACCATGCAAGAAAAACACAAAGCAAAACCAAAACCAAAACAACAGGGCCAGTGAGATGGCTGAGCCCGAGATCGGGTACTACAGACCAGCTAGCTCTCCCTCCTCTCTGCTGTGTTGACACTGCTTCCCTAGTGTCATACGGCGTACCCCCAGATCGAGCCATGGCACAGTACCACAGTGCTCCCCAGGCCACCACAGCACCTCCGCTTCTAGGGTACCACAGAGGGAAGCTGCAGGAGCCTAGAACCTAGTCACTGAATGTGTGACTGCATGAAGGAATGCCTGAGTGAATGACTGAGTGCAGAGTCTGGCCTCGTCGTTCTTTTCAGTTTGGTTTAGTTTCTTGTTAGTTGTCAGGCATCTCTACTGGCCTGACCTTGGGGTATACATCCTCAGCTGTAGCCACTAAGAGCACCTCCTAAGCACATTCGTTGCGTTCCCTTTTAAAAAGGCCCTGTCCCAGAGGCAGGCGGATCTCTGTGAGTTCGAGGCCAGCCTGGTCTACAAGAGCTAGTTCCAGGACAGGCTCTAAAAAAGCTGCAGAGAAACCCTGTCTCGAAAAACCAAAAAAAGAAAAAAAAAGAAAAAAAAAAAAAAGGCCCTGTCCACCTTCCATCCATCCCCCTCTCTCCCCGCCCCACTCTGCCTCTCTCTGCTCTTCTGCCGCTCCTATCCCCAGAAGCCACTCTCTCCTCTCCCCTCCCCCTTTCCCATGCGCTCCCCCCAAAAAACAAACCTCTCCACCTGAGCTCTGTCACACAACGTCTTTCTCTCATGCACCACTTTTTTTTTTTTTTTAAATTGTAACATATCTCATCTGGCCCAGGCTGGTCTCGAACTTGTGATCCTCCTGCTTTCACTTCCCAAATTCTGAGATTACAGGTGTGAGCGCTCATAGAATCTGTGCTCATCATCCCTCCGTGCCTTTGAGCACCCAGCAGGGGCATTTTCCCCTTTCCTCTGCCTGCCGCGGTTCTCCAGTGAGTTAATGCTAACTAACATCTTCAATCTTTGATTGGGTCATTGTCCCCTGGGCAGTGTCACTCTGTCTCTTTAGGTTAACAGTAGGGATTTTCTGTTGTGATTTCAGTGTACTACATGATTTGGGGTGTGGTGGGAACAGGGTCTCATGTAGCCCAGGCTGACCTCAAACTATATAACCAAGGCTGACCTTGAAACCCTGATCCCCGTTTCCACTTCCCCAGAAGATTACAGGTGTGTACCATTCACCCGGCTTGTGCACCTACCACGTGAGTTCCTTGATTATAGCGCTTATAAACAGCAATTAGTTTGGCCTTTCCTTTGCTCCCAGTTTCAACATTCCTTGTGGGAAAAAATGTTTGTTGCCCTGTCTCTTTCAATAGTGTCTGGCATTTAGTTGCGACTCCATAAGTGTATGTTAAAGGAAAGAGACTCCAGCTATTTCCCTACACTCTGCCCTTCCTTTTTCTGAGTGTTTTCAAATACTGTGTCTTTGCAGGAATGCCCTTGACAGTATTCAAACCCCCTCATACAGTCCTTCTGAGAAGACTGTATGTCTGAGACAGAGACTGGGTGCCTCCTTCTTGTGTTCCGGAGGTCTAGCCAGAGCCTGGCATAGAGACAGCAATCAATACATGCACATTATCTAAAAGAAGAAAGAAGGACTTCACAGCAAAACACTTTCCTATTCTCCTATCCTATTTTATGAGTCCCCCAGCCTCCTTCTGGTAAGTCAGTACAACCACAAGAACATGAAATGGATTTGGACATTCAAAGAGTGCCCGCTACCTATTAGGTGCTTTGTGAAAATTCCTTAGTTGTCCCCACTTTGAAGGATGCCAGAGCACAGGTGAGGACATCTGGCTTAGGATGACTCACACAGTCAGTATTATACAGATTAAATCTTAGAACATGGACCCAGGTCCGAGTACATCCATAGAGTTTAACTACCCTCTGGCCTAGCCTGGGATTTTTCTACCAAACCTGTGACCCTCTTTCTTTCTGTTTTTTTGTTTGTTTGTTTGCTTGTTTTTTTCTATTTTAGTTTTTCAAAACAGGGTTTCTCTGTGTAGCTTTGGAGCCTGTCCTGGAACTCACTCTGTAGACCAGGCTGGTCTCAAACTCAGAGAAACCATCTGCCTGCCTCTGCCTCCTGACTGCTGGGATTAAAGGCATTCACCACCACTGCCCAGCTATGACCCTCTTTCATTATCAGAAACAAAGTCCTGGGCAGATGCCCTGTGGGGACTACTGACTATATACACATCCTCGGAACAGCACTGTGAAGTCACAAAGCAAGTCTTGCCGCAAGTCCAGGACCTGCCACAAATGGCCACTAAGGCATCTTGCTTCAGTCAGACTGACTCAGCAAGACCATGGGCCCCACAGTCACCAGCAGAAGGCGAGTCAAGGCAAGCTTTTTATTAATTCCCAAAGTATCTACTTTTCATTTTAAAATATCCCCATTTGACATTTGGGGATTTTCCTACAAGCAGTGGGTGGCTACAGTAGTAACAAGCAAGCCACTGTCCTTGAAAGCCGAATAAAAACACTCTCCCCATAAAGGCTGTGACTGTACAGCTAAGGGAGAATCCAGCAGAAGCCCCACAGGGAGGGCCGATGCCCATGGGCATGGTCTAACTTGTAGTCCAGTGTCAAAAGCATCTGGAGCAAGAGAGGCCACTTTCCTTTCATTTGTGCCCAAGAAAGTAAGAAAAACACTACCTGCTGGATGGCAGGAGTTTCTGTCCATAAAGGAGCAATTTTCTCCTTCGAAAGCTAGCTCCAATGTTTGTGTGAATTCAGGAAGGCAACGGTTACGCACTTAGCTGGCTGAGGAATGAGCACTGTCTTGTGCATGCTAGATAAGCCCTCTTTACCACTGCCTCCCAAGTCTATTTCCTGTTTCTCGGTGATGATTCCAGAACAATTTGCAGGGAAGGCCTAGCCAGGCCCAGGGCAGGTCATGTGATGAACTTCTCTAGAGCAACACCCATTTTGGAGAGAGGTGAACATATCCAGACAACTTCTTAGCTATGACCTTTTATTGGCTTCAGATGATCATGGTCCAGGTGATGGGAGAAATCCCTGGGGTGTGTGTGGGGGAACCAGAAGACCTGGGATTTTGTCCTTGAATTGCCACATATTCACGGCTTTGAACAAATCCTTTAAATGTTCTCTGAGCTTCCTCTTTTCACAGAAGGGAGAGATTAGGCACATTGCCCAGAGATTTCCTCTTTGCTCTGAAATCCTGTGATCCTAACAGCACATACAGAGGGAAGACAGGAGTCTTGACCCACTCCCCCCAGGGGTCACCACCTCAGACAAATTCTGTCTCGGGAATACAGGTGATTAACTGAGGCCGGTGTCACCCACCCACAGTTCCTACCAGGTATACGATGCCAAATACAGGAGCATGGTTGAGTTTTAGAAGAAGGGACTAGGTCTAGGCCACGGCTTTCTCTCTGGCTCTCACAGGTCTGTATCTAACTCTAGCTGCGGCTGGGCATGCAGTACAGAGGATCTGGTCCCAGAGGTCTTGGGCAGGATGCTAGGATGACCACAGTAAGCCTGTCTGCTGTCTGTGGTCTCCAGTCAACTTATCTAGTTGGTTTGGGCAGTGGCTGAGCTGAACCATCGCACCGGCTTCCTGGTTGGCCAGACCCTTGTGGAGGCCAGCATAGTCCAACCACATACCTTTCAAATGTCAAGAGAATATAACTCTACTTCTTAGCATCTCACTTAAGCAAACAACCAGACCTACAGGAAGCTAGCCCACAATAGATGTAGTGTGCTTCTCCAGGTCTGTGCACCATCATCTGTAATCCTCCAGGCAGGGCTCTGAGATGGGCGTTTCGTCTCCAGTATTCTAAAGCCTTTATCTGTCTGGACTGTTCAGGGCACAAGACTGCATATGTAAGTATGTAGACCTCAACAAAATCACCCATTATTTCTGAAAACTAAGGAGCCAATGAAGTGGTATGACCATACAGTGGCAGAAATCAGATAAGACCATTCGATATGGAAATGTCTAACCTGTATGTAATTCTATGTGATAATGTGAAGAATAGCGTGACTGCTGGGATGGCAGAGGCCAATCAACAGTTGGCTAAGGGCTAATTGGCACAGCCTTTTATACCCCCCCCAAACATGAAAGCAGGGACCCCAAAATGAAACCACCTGCACTTGCAGGTATCCAACTTATCTCTCAGCGTGTGTCACTACGGGCCAGTGGGGGGAACCTTTAGAAGATGCGGGTCCCACTGAGAAGAAGTTTGGTTGCTGAAGGGAATATCTTTGAAGGGGGCAATGGGGCTCCAACCCTAAGCTCTCTCTCCCTTTGTTTCCTGACCGCTGTGAGGTAACAGATTTGCTACTGTGTTGGGCTGCAGGCCCGAAGGAGCAGAGCCAACTGACCATGAACTGAAACCTAAGGAAACATGAACCAAATAGAATCTTCTTCCTTATAAGCTGACAGACTCAGGCATTTGATAAGCGAACTTACATGCTACTTAATAAAAATCACCGTTCCAGAATGTTCTCAGTCTCTGCTGTGTATTATTATTGCTCTCATTATTGCTATTAGATATTTAAGCGAAGGGCTTGAATCAGTGTACGGGGTACAAACGCATAGAGTTGGCTTCACGACTTGACATCTTCTTCCACCTGGAGACACCAGAGAGCTTGGGTAGGAACTAGTCTGGAAATGTGGAAGATGCTGTGTCGGTGGGAAGTGCAAGTTGGGTTTCAGGCCCACCCGGGTTCAACGCTGACCTTCCCTCCTGACAAATACTGTGGGAGTTAACTTTCTCAGCTATGAAGTAAGTATCAGAGGCTTGTCCACTTCCCCAAGGCTGGGGATCGAAACCAGGACTTCACACATGCTAGGCAAGCGCTCTGCCCTGGGTCACTCCCCAGTCCTCAGAGGACGACCTTAGAAAGCACAAAGCACACAGGGCTCATGGAGTAGGTGCTGCCTACCCCAAATCCACTTTCCACTTCTGCTATTGTGACAAAATGCTTGGGAAAAATCAACTCAACAGAGAAAAGAGTGCAGGGATGAAGTGTGCCCTTGTATGAAGGAGCATTTGTAACATGGGTAAGGCCAATGTCAAGAACCCTAAGGCCTTAGACCCATGGAACAGCAAAAACTTCCCCTGGCTCTAGTATGTATGTTGACCATGTGTGCAGAAAGCATGAACCACAGCCTCACGCTCCCTGTACCCTCAGACGCTCCTCCTCAGAGACCCCTTCTGCTATTACCTAGTTTACCCCTGCTTTAGGTGCATTATAGTAAACAGCTGAGTTTCTGGGCTGCCCTTGCCTCTCCATCAGAATACATCACCTACCCAATCCTAGCTTTTCTGGTAGGTGTTTTTGTGTCTCTCTGTCATTTCTTCATTCCCAGTCACCAAAATCAGGTCAATTCTATACAGGCCACAGAAAAAAAAAATAGGTGTGATGGCAGGCACCTAAAAATCCCAACACTTGAATGTGGAGGCAGTGGTTTCAAGAGTTCAAGACCAGCCTCCACCATATATTGAGTCTGATGCTAGTCTGGGCTATATGAGATCCTATTTCAATAAGTTAAATTAAACTTTTAAAAAATAGGAAACTTTTTTGTTTATAATTTGTTTAAAATTTCAGAGGGCTTTAGTTTGTGGTCACGTGGCCCTGCTGCTTTGGGCCTGAATGCACAGTGCATCCTGGCAGCAGGAAGATAGGGAAACCAGAATGCAAAGCAAAGGGACTAGAGTCATATATAACTCTATAGTTATACTATAGTTATAACTATAGTTATAGTCTAGGCTAGAGTCTTAACTCCTTCCCTTCAGAGGCATGTTCCCAACAACTAACTTCCTCCCAACGGGTCTGTGACGGTCACCTGACAATTATCAATTGTCAACTTGACAAAAGTTAAAATGACCTGGGAGATGGGCCTCTGAGCACATCTGTGGGATTATCTTGATCACATTCATTTGGGAGGACCTGCCCTTTGTGGATGGCATCATTCCCTAGGCAGCGGATCTACACTTGTAAGAGTGGAGGAAGTGAGCCGAGCAGTAGCTTGCAGCATGCATTTATTACTCTTTTCTAACTTCAGATGTAAATGTGACCAGATGTTTCAAGTTCCTTGACTTTACTTCCATCTTGGACTATAACCTGGAACTGTGAACTAAAATAAACCCTCTTTTCCCTAAACTGTTTGGTCAGAGTATTTTATCCCAGGAACCAGAACATAAAGCAAGACAAGGCCTCACCTACAATAGCTTCCACTCCCTCCTTTAGTAGAATAAGGTAGAAAAGACCAATTATTAGCTATTGATTTACGTAGTGACTTAATTAAAGCACTGTGTGTACTGCCTATTTCGCCAAGCATGACTTCACTTGCTACCTAAAACAGAATGACATGGAGAAACAGCTAAACAATGGGTCGTTGCTCTTAACAACTTGATGGCTGCCATGTAAGCTCCTGTAAAATCTTGCGTCTCTGCCCACCTTGTAGTTTTAGAGTATAAAATGAGAATACAAACTAGCCCTGATATGAAGCCTTTCAGGAGCTGTCCTGGCTTTGGTCCACCGGTGACATTTCCTCTCTTCCACTCTCACTGACATCAGGGTGTTCACTCCAGAACAATTCCTACAACACTCCCAACAGGACCACAGGCTGGAGACCAAGTTGTTATACATGAGCCTTCAGGGGCTATTAAAGAGCTATAATCCTTTTCCCAAACCAACACACCAGCTAAAACGTTCCATTTTTCAGGCTAGGCAGCATAATACTTCCCATCGGAAGGCCAGCATTTTCAGCAAACATCTCAAGTAGAGGTTTTGTATCGTGTCAAGTCAGTTGATCCATCATTGTTGCTCGATTAGGATCATCCAAGACTTTAAACACCTTTCGCGTATCTTAGATGCTACTTCTGACGTGTGTAAACTGATGGAATTAAAAAAAAATGTTTACCTTTTGTTTTTGTTTTTTGGGACAAAGCCATGCAGCCCGATCTGGTCTTGAACTTGTTACTTGTTACGTGGGTCCGATTGGCCACACGTTCTGGTCCTCCTGCAAGATCCCTCCCTCCAGCGTGCTGGAATTACAGGCTGCCATATCGACCTCTGTTCTGTCTACATCTGTGCAGCTTGCGATAAACCTTCAACTTCTCATACATGTTACATCTTACTTCACCAGAGGTGTGAAGATAATAGCAATGACCTCATTTTACTTAGAGACAAACAGACATCACAGACATCGATTTGTCTGAGAGCAGTTGCACGTGGGAGTGGATGTGGGAAAAGGAGATCAGGGAGGGGAGAAAGCAAGGCTGAGAACGCTGCTAAATGCGTTCATAGTCTAGGCTCCCTCCTCCTCCCACCCCGCCAGCTCCTCTCAGGGGCCTTTCTTCAGGGTCTTATTCTTTCCTTAAAAACAATGGCCCAGAGTCTTACTCACTCTGCCCAGACTCAGTAGCCTGACGTTTATAGTTGTTTTCGTAACATTTCAGAGCATCTCAGCATCAACCTTTCCGATAAGGCCACCTTTCCACAGTCAACAGCATGCTCTCTGCTGCTCGGGGCTACCTACCACCCACTCCCCGCCCAGAGACCGGGACCCAAGTCTGCTGATCTGTACACGCAGCCACACATCCCTTGGCTCACTCCTGCACTTTTCTTTTCTTTCACTGATATATGTGTGTTTCATCTCACTAGGGAAGAAGACTCTTTATCTGGGGTCCACTCGGGCTGCATCTGGTGGTCTCTGCTGGGTCTTGAAGCAACCTCTAATAGTGTCCTGCTAAAGGCTTCTGCATCATTTCAGACTCCAGCTGGAGCAGACCTCAGAGAGCTTCCCAAGTGAGCTGTAAGGAAATCTACTCCACTTCACGCTCCAGGAGCAGAGAGAAGAGGACATAGCGACCCTGGTTTCTAGTGCACACCACACTGTGGAACCCAGTGAGACCCACTTAGCTTCCCCACGCCTACTTTTCTCATCAATCAATAGCAAACAGGCCCTATTTAGGGTTCACCCTAAGAGCCATGCGATGGTCAAGGAAGACTATGAAATGGAAATGTTTTGCCAACTGCAACGGACTAGGGAAACAAACGCATTGCTATTACAGCACAGATGTTTTGCGCTGTCTATTGTAAAACATTCATCTCGGCCTATAAACTGGCTATATTTGCCCTCTGCTACCGTGGTGAAATAGCTGAGGCAGGCTACTAATAAAGAAGACAGGTTCATTTAATTCAAGCTGTGGAGATTGCAAATGAAAACAGTGTAATGCCATCTAGGTGCCACTTTAGCCGGACAACCTTGTGCTGGAGGGTTCCATGGCGGGATCGCGTGGGACCGAAAGCTCAAATCACCATCCAGGAAAAAGTTACTGGGCAAATTAGGGATTGAGTCTGCTCTTCGATTACCTACTCCCACTAACTATGCAACTCTGACTACTGAGGCAGAAGTTTGAAACTTTCTGCTACATTAAAAAAAAAAAAAAAAAAAACCAATAGTTTATTAACACCCCAGTCAGTTCAAATTCACTGGTGAATTTCACAGAGCAGTTCGGCCCACAGGCCTTAGTGTAGCGCCCTCTCAGTGGGTAAAGGACAGCAGCATCCCAGAGATGGGCTACTGTAGATCTTCCAGGACACACCCTGTTCATGGTGTCTGGGTTGTCAATCAGAAACAGATATGCGTGCCAGGAGGTGGTGGCACGCCCCTTTAATCCCGGCACTCAGAAGGCACAGGCAGTCAGATCTCATGGTTTATGGCCAGCCTAGACTACAAAGAAGTTCCAGGATAGCCAGGACTACACAGGGAAAACAAAAAAAAGTAAGCGATCCATACCTGAGGCTCCAGGAACTAAAAGAAGTGGAAAAGTAAAAGGAGGTTTGGGAAGAGTTTTTTGTTTGGTTGGTTGGTTTTATGTTTTGAGACAGGATTTCATTCTGTAGCCCTGGATGGTCAGATTAGCTACGCAGACTGGCCTAGTTGGCTTTCTGATGCTGTGATAAACACCATGACCGAAAGCTACTTAGGGAAGAATGTGTTTATTTTTCAGCTTATACTTCCAGGGAATCCTCCATCACTGAAATCAGGGCAAGGGTTCAAGCACAACTGGAGCAGAAGCCAAAGAGAAGTGCTGCCCACTGGCTTTCTTTCACAGCCCAGGCTCACCTCCCAGGAGTGGGACAGCCCACGGTGCCCTGGGCCCTCATGAACCACTGAACAACAAGACAGTTCCTGGCATACATAGACATACTGTGATCTGGACAATCCTTCGTTGACACTCCGTCTTCCCAGGTGACTCTTGGTCATATCAAGTTGACAATAAAAACTAACAGGGACATAATCCAAGCTGGCCTCAAACACATAGCAATCCTCCTGCTTCCCCTACCAAGTGCTCTGATTACCGAATTATAAAAGAAAAAATCCTATTTCTCAACTTTTCATAGGAAATAATAAAAGCTGGGTTGGGTATGGTGGTAAATGTCTCTAATTCCAACATCTGACAGGCAGAATTCAGAGGTTTTTGACATCAAGGCTATGTGTGTAAGTATGGGCCATAGCATGCATATGGTCGTCAGAGGAATTGGTTCTCTCTTTCCACTGTGTGGGTCCAAGGAATCACCGAGTAGTCAGGTTTAGAGCAAGTCCCTCTACCTGCCTCTCTGTAGCCCAAGGGCTGTTACTCTGTGGTAGAACTGATGCACATTTAGGCCAATCCTGAGTTCAATCTCCAGTGCCAGGAAAAGAAGGCATGGGGCAGGGCTCAGAGAAGGCAGACTGGAAGGAAAAAAAGGATTTTCAAGGCTAGGGCTGAGTCCTTGCTCCTCACCTGGGACAGGTGAACTCCTCTGCACCTCTCTGTTTTGTTTACAACTCAGGGATGTTACTAGTGTCTGCCTCACAGAACCGTGAAGGCAGAGTACCGTCTCTCAAGTGAAGGCGACAGTCTGCAGGGAGCTGGGATGGGCGTCCAACAGCACCGGTGGCTCTGCTGGGCCAGCCACAGTGTCAGCTACTAAATAAATGAAAACTGCTATGATTAATTATTTAGAAAAAAACCAATTTGTGCCAGGCCTCAAAGTGACTCAGCAGGGCTCTACTTAGGAGGACAATATGCCACCCCACCCCCACCCCTCCAAACCCATTGAGCTTTCTGAGTGGCTCCATGAGGGCAAATGATTCACAAGCCAAGGCCTTTTTTTTTTTTTTTTTTTTTTTTTGACAAAGCAGGGCAAACGGGGTAGGGGAGGGAAATGGAGGGAGGCACAGGCCAATCTGGTCCTGACATCTGGGCCACCCTGGATGGCAGAGATGAGTCAGCACACTGCTGCTATGCTCAACACAACGCTCCTGAACCTGGGCTGGGCATCTCAGATCACAGATGCCCAGAATGATGGAGGGGTAATAGTCAAAGGCTTCTCTCTGCATCTCCTCTCCAAGGGCACAACAGGCTTCTCTCTCTCTCTCTCTCTCTCTCTCTCTCTCTCTCTCTCTCTCTCTCTCTCTCTCTCTCTCTCTCTCTGTGTGTGTGTGTGTGTGTGTGTGTGTATACATTTCATGTACATACTGGTACCTGGAGGCCAGAGGTTAATGTGGATGTCTTCCTCAGTCGTTCTCAATTTTTGAGACAGCGTCCTTCCCTCCCTCCCTCCTTCCCTGGAACTTGCTGATTCGGCTGCCTGTCTAGCTGTCCAGCAAGCCCCAAGGATACGCACGTGTGTACAACGGAAGAGCACACGGGAGCCTGCACCTGTTGCCTCATAGGGCAGAGTACTAAGCTGGGTGTCCAGTTGAAGAACAAAGACCAGGACACCCAATAATGGATGAGCAAGCTCCTGTGTGTGTGTCAGGACCTGGGGCTTCATTCGAGGGCAACTGATAAACATCCACAGCGACATCCTTGGATCTAATTTCAGAAGTCGTCATTCCCTCGGGCTTGCCCAGAACCTACGTTATCAATCTCAGCATTATTTTTTTGTGTACAAAAAGCAAAGAAGCGGAAGTGGAAGAGGGCAAAACTCCATTTCCTCTGTGAGCCACTGTTTCTGTCTGCCTGGGAATTTGGACTGGAACCAAGAAAAAGAGATGAGGCTGACAATCTGTACTTCAGAAGAGGTGGACTTTATGGTTGACTTCTTTTATTTTAGTCAGCCTTGAGTGTTGCTACAGAATGGATTACTAAGTGTTTGCATTCATTCTGGGCTATGTAATAAGTTCCAGGCCAGCCTGGGCTACATAAGCAGACCCTGGCTCAGAATACAAAACAAAAAGGTCACTCCAGTGGGCTGCAGGTCTGGGGGAGAGAACACAGAAAACAATTCATACTATTAGTCTTTTTAAATAACCTTCACAATAAATGATCACTACTCTGAACAACAAGATTTCAAAAACATAGATGTTTAAATGAAATAATTTATAGCCAAACTTTGGGAAGGGAATAACATTTAACCTAGCCTTCATTTTGCTTCAATTAGCAGGGTGTGGGGGTTAATGTTCATCGCCCGACTCTAGAGATGCTGACGTAAGAGGCAGCCGCAAGTTCAAAGACAACCTGGGCTGTATAGGGAGAGGCAGACCAGTCAGGGCTATATAGCAAGGCCCTGCCTCAGATACAAATATTTGAGCATCCATGTGTTATTTCAGGTGCTAAAATCTCCTTGCCCTACGCAATGTATTTTCCCAAGACTGGCTGCTAACTGCACTTGACATTGACAAAGCAACCCTGACGCTGCACAGCCCACAAGCAGCCATTTGTAACATGTCAGAAAGGCAATTAATTTTGCCTTTTAAGCTCTGCTCTCATTTCAAATCATCTCTGCTTGGAATTCAGCTGCCTGCTGGAGTCCTAGCAGGGTAGGGGCTGGTTGCCCATGAGCGAGCCACACTCTGGCTCTGGGCCTCCATTTCCTTACCTGAAAAATACAGGTTTGGTGTGGGTACCTGCCCGACACATTTGATTTCCACAGTCTCTCTGAAGTATTTACGACAGGAGGTATTATTTGAAAACTGAGGGTATGGAATCTTCTAGATAGGGGTCAGCAAACAATAGCCCTTGGCCAAACCCAACTCACCATTTGCTTTTCAGGGCCTTGCTTTTCTCCCCAGTCCCTAAGAACAGTTTTTACGTTTTTAATTTTTTTTAAAGAATAAAGCTTTGTACTACATAAAACTTACATTAAATCAGACTCAATATGCTTACCTACAGGAGCCCAGCACAGGCCGTGTGTGTGTGTGTGTGTGTGTGTGTGTGTGTGTGTGTTGTCTCCGTCTGTTCTTGTTTTGTAACAGCAGCATTGAGCTGACACCAAAAAGCCCACCTGACTCATGGGGCTTAGAATATTCTCTATGCTTCTTCATAAAGTTTGCTGTCCCTTAGTGTAGAGCAGCAGTTCTCAATCAGGGGTTCCAACTCCTTCGGGAGTCGCAGATCAGATATTTACATTACAATTTATAACAGTTGCAAGATTAGTTATGAGGCAGCAGTGGAATAATTTTATGGTTGGGGAAACTGTATTAAAGGGTCACCGCGTTCAGAAGGTTGGGAACAACTGGTGTAGATCAAGGTGTCTGGAGTGTGCACAAACAGCTGTGTCCGAGGGCAACTGCCCTGCTCCAGGACCAGCTACAGATGCCCAGGCTACAAGAGTCTGTCTCCTCATAGGTGCTTTGTGTCTGCAAGTATCCCGCACAGCCTCCCTATGCCTTCTATCATTCTAGAATATTTATGAAAAATAGAAATGCTACGTCAACAATTGATTATACAATAATGATAAGAAAAATCATCCTTCATGTTCAGGCCTGAGGGTTTTTTAAAGACAGGGTCTCACCTATGTAGCACCTATGTCTAGCCTTAAAGTTATAGTGACCCTTAGCATCCTAAGCGCTGGGATTACAGGCATGCACCGCCATGCCTGGCACACCTTGTTTGTTTCTGTTCCTGACACTGGGGATGATGATAGGGCTTTCCACATGCCACACAAATGTGCTAATAATTGAACTATACCCATGGCTTACACTGCTTTTGAGTATTTTTAATACAAGGTGGGTGGTTCAATCCAGGGATATGAACCCTTCAGCTATAAAATGCTTACGGTGCATGCCAGTCCTCAGGAGAATTTACTAAAGTGTCAGCTCTCGTTTAGCAGATTTGGAATGGAGTTGGAACTTGACACTTTTAACAGAGCTAGGACCTCTCAGACAGATCTGGCAGACCATGAACTTGTTCAACTGCCTTCAGTTTGTTTGGATGGCTTAGCACAAATGTGATTCTTGCTGTCTCCTAGCTTCACTGCCCATGACATAGCTCAAGAATGCACGCCTGGGCTGTGTGCATGTCCTTACTCATCTTGTCTGTGTGCACAATGACTCTGCCTTCTCAGTCTACCCTGCCATCTTCAACACACACACAATTGCCTACCGTCTTGTCCTCTCAAGCACCTTGGCCTAAACACCTCCTTGGAGCACTTTCCTCAGTTCCTCAGTGGGCTGAGTGGGTCTATTAGCTAGTACCATGAAGTCCTCTTCATAGTCTGAGTCATGTGTTCAGGACTTTGAGGTACTTGAGGGCCGAGGGCCGGTTTATTCCCATGTACCCACTCGCCAAGCTGTTCTTGGTATATAGTAAGACTATAATGCGCGCTGTCTGAAACAGAACAGATAAATTGCTAAGCATTACCCAGTCCACACGCAAAAAGCAGGGGCTACAGCTCAAACTTCTGAGTCCCCGTGTGTGGTAACTTTTCCTCAGACCATACCTCACAAATGGATGCTCTCCGCACTCACTCATGGTGGAATGCGTTCTACTCTATTTCAGAAGGAGTCTCAGGCCAGGTTCTACACTAAAGTGTCAGAGCAGAGCAGCCCCCTCCCCTGCTGGTCACTGCATGGAGCACTGAGAATTTCTGATCCCAGGCATTCACTGATCCTGAAGGTCACTCTCGGCCTCAAGGAAGCAGGTCCTGGGAGCTGATGGTGGCTATGGCAAAGAGCCGGCGCCCACAACCGTGAGTGACAAGCGAATGAGCACACCCAATGTAGGAAAGCAGTTAATGAGAAGGACTGGAAAGCAATTCTGTCTTTGCCACCAGTCCTCCAGGCTGCTGGCATCTCTCTCTAACTTTCTGTTTCCTTATTGGTCACCTGGGCCCAGAGGAATGTGGTCCAGCCTGCTAGATATAGGCTGAGTGCAGCCACAATGGAAAGGAGAAAGAGAGAGAGAGAGAGAGAGAGAGAGAGAGAGAGAGAGAGAGAGGGAGGGAGGGAGGGAGGGAGGGAGGGAGGGAGGGAGGGAGGGAGGGAGGGAGGGAGGGAGGAAGGAAGGAAGGAAGGAAGTGTGGTGGACACTGGCCTTCAGCTAGTGAAAGGGACAAGGTGGGGGGGGGGGAGATACTGAGGATGCCAATCTGTGCCCACACCTTCACTATAGCATCCTTCCCAGCTTTTTCCTATCTGCTCTCAAACTCCTTACTTCACAGGAGTACTCTTTAGAAGGTTACTTGGCTGTTACAGTCAGCAAGGAAACAAAACTGTTTTTCCTTAAAACCCATAGACTGAGAGGTGGAGCCAGAGCATCAGGAATTCCAATCCAACCAAAATCCACAACTAAGAGGGCTAGAAAGATGATTCAGTGGTCAAGAGCATTTACTGTCATTCCAAAAGTCCTGGGTTCGGTTCCCAGCACCCACCCCAGGCAACTCACACCCATCTATAACTCCAGTTCCAGGGGAGCTGATGCCCTCTGGCCTCTGTGATCATCCATCAAGAATGTGATGCACATAAACTCACACAGGTGTGCACACGCGCACATGCGCGCGCACACATACACACAATGTGCACATGCACAAAGAAAGAAATCTTTTAAATAAATAACAAATTCACAATGTGTGCTTGTGTGTGTGTGTGTGTGCGCGCGCGCGCACATGAATACAACGCCTCAGCTCATAGTATAAACACCATACTACATCCCTTTCCAGAACACTTGCAGGTGACTTATGTCAGTTTCTATGACTGGACTGTCATCACTGAGAGGAATGCCTCAGAGTTTTCTGTTTCCCTAACTGATCACATGGACACTACTCTCCGTGATTACACAAACACGCACTGCATCTAGGAAGGACCGCGGAGAGAGGAAGGTGGAGAAGGGTGAAATGAGTGGCACCACCTGAGAAACTGTCTCAAAAGCAAAGTATCTGAAAGGCTCGGATAAGATCATACCTAGCTAACCAGGGTGTGGTGTCACACGTCTGTAATCCTGCCAGTGGGTAGCCTAAGGCAAAAGGATCATAAGCTTGACACTAGCCAGGTCTACATAGTGAGTTCAAGGTTGGTCTATTACGTAGCTCAAAAGCAAAGCAAATGAACAGAGGTCTCAACCAAGAGAGAAAAATGCACCCAGAAAGAAGACATTCATTATTTTATCAACAAGTTTGTGCAGGGTCCCAAAGTGCTAAAGCGGCAAGCCCTTGGGTCGGCAAAGGTAGCTAAGCTGTACTGCCAGCGTGACAGTGACTCAAGCTGGGTGCACAGGAGCTACAAAGGCGAGGGGTGGCCAGACTGTGATTAACTCCGGATTGACAGCCAGTTCAGAACCACAGAAGGGAGCCTCAGGGGAAGGAAGGGAAGACAATTCAAAGCCAGGAATGTGGTGTGCAAAAGCTTCAGGGGGCTGTCGGTGCAGGGTGAGGCAGAGTATGGAATAACAAGGAGTAACAAATAATGAAGGAATCTAAAACCAGAGCACACTTCCTAGCTGGATACCTTTGCAAAAGCTGGCTGGTTTGCTTCATTTGCAGGACAAGAACGCTAGTTATTCCTTGGTTCAGGAGTGATAAAAGTGTGAAGCAGCCCGTAGTAGACACGACAAGAATGAGCCGTCACCTGTCTGTATTTAGCAAGCTATGGAGTCTCTGTAGTCCAAGAGGAAAACTAGAGGAGGGTCCCCTTTCAGCACGCACCCCCTTGTTTTACAACAGCCCTGTCTCTGGGATCTACTGAGGCAGAAGCACCCTATTCCTCTCTGAGGGGGTGTAAGGGATCCACGCGACACTGAGAGCCCCAGAGGTGCTATCTGCAGCTCTGGAGAACTTGTCACACAGATGGGCAACCCAGACATAAACTGTCTTACCCAGAGTCAAAGGAGGCTCGAGAACTCTGACCTCACAGCCCACAGACTTCATAAACTGCATGGTTTCACACCACAGAGAACAAAGGCTCTGGGCTCATCCCAATACACAAATCCCCCAGCACGTAAGGGCTGCCACATAACATTGAGCATCCACGTCACCTTCTTCTTTCTCAGAAGCGGCATGCACACTTCTGCATGGAGGAGCAGACACAACACTCAAAACAACTCTGAGAACACTTCCCTGCAATGTGGTCTCTAAACACAGGAAACAGCAGCAGGCTGCATTGCCAGGAAGGTTTGTTTGCCAGTGAGCGAGCGTGTGGGAGCTCGCTGTGTGAGTTTAAAGCTGTGATCCAGGAACAGAAATAAACCAGCCAAGCCAAAACCAAAGCCCTGTAACCATAGGTGTAAGGAAACGTTCAGAGCCGAGAAAACCCAGGTTAGAGACCAGGGATGCCCCTAAACTCACAGGGCATGCCCAACAGCCTCTTTGAGTTCCACTTCCTCATTTGTAAATAGGGTCATCAACACTGATGGGCTGGGTTGGGTGCTGATGCTGGGGAATGGAACGTTAGAGCTGCTGACGTGGAGGGTGGAGCTCAGCAATGAAGGGTTTGCTTAGCATGCACGAGGCCGTGAGCTGTGAATACACACACACACACACACACACACACACACACACACACACACACTTCCAATGCCTTTCAGAAATCAGTAGGAGTTTGATTGTATTACCATTTTGGGAGAAATCAAGACTCTACCACCACCTTCCTAGCTCCCAAATGACCCCACAGCTCTGTTTACATCTGTTTCCAAGCACTGAGCAGAGTGCCAGCTAATTATTCTCTCATCTCTCTTCTATGTTTTAAATCTTCTCTTGTTCCCACCTGGCTGGGAGTGCAAAGAAGGCAGAGGGCAACTTGTGTTTGTATCTTTCTGATCCTAGTACTGTGTACGCCCAATAAATGTGTGTTAAAAACAAACAAAAACAACGACCAAGGAAAACGACAACAGGAAATTATCAGAAGAAGAAGAGCATTCTGGACATCTGACTTCAAGCAGCTCTAAGACGGTGCTCCAGGCTCAGATGCTAGAGGCCTTGCCTGGCGCACACAGCACCGGGTTCAATTCCCAGCCCTGGGAATAGTGTCACACTCTATATTCTTTAGCATTCTCGGGAGGCGGAGGTAGCTGGATTCAAAGTCCAAGGTCATTCTTGGCTCCCTGAGGTCAGTTTGGACTACACGAGACCGTCTCAGAAAAGACATAAAATGAGGCTCTGTGCTGTGGTCAGGATCCAGGAGAAAGCGGAGATGACTGAAGAACCCCAATGATAACCTTTGCACCTTCATCTTGATCTTTCCTTGTCTGATTGAGGAGGAGGCTCCCTGTAGAAAGAGAGCAACTCCAGAGCCAAGAGGGCCAAACAGGGAAAGAGTCTTGGATTGGTTACTAAAAATAAATGCTGTAATATAGGTCGACCCCTTCCTCGGAAACTATAGTGACAACTTCGACCCTGCTAGAATTTTCTCTCGGAAGGAGTTCAAGGCTGATTTACAACACACACACACACACACACACACACGCACGCACATGCACACACACACACACACGCACACACACACACACACACACACACACACACGCCAGTCCTATTAGGAGTTCCAAGCCATCCCTGGGACTCTTTGTTTGCCAGTGAGCAAGCGAGCGTGTGGGAGCTCGCTGTGGACTCTGGAGGAGATGCATTCTCATTCTCTTCAGCTTAACAGCTCCTTTTTTTCCTCCTTGGGGCTGCACTTGTGCCCTGGCTCAGTCACACTGGATTTGTTTGCCACCGTTTTCATTGCTGCCTCTGAGAAGTCACCCATCCCTGCTCTCTACCTCCAACATGCTGGTCCCCACTCCCCATCACATGTGTAGAGAGCAGTCACAACAAGCACAGCCCCCATGAGGGCTGCTCAGCAAGCAGATGCTTAAAGCCGACTGCTGAGGCTCTGGCTGGCCTCCATCAGTTCACGGTTGTACATGCTTTATGCTGTGCAGCCAATCTTCCTAAACATCCCTGGGATGTGTTTGTGAGGAAGAAGCCACCAGCCTGACTCCTAAGGGAGACCCTTGTCTCTACAGGCCTTACAACCCAGGGTAGTCCAGCCTGGTCCCCATGACTTGTTTTTAAAGCCAAGTGGAACACTTGAGGCTTTCTAAGGATATCAGTCAGAAGTCAGCCATGTTCAGTAGAAACCAGAGCCTTTGGAGCATGGGGCCTTAAGAGGTAGAATGTGTCAGGGGGCCACTGGTTCCTCAAGGTTGTTTGTCCTTGTGAACTAAGACCTGATCCCGCCCCTAACAATGATAACCTCCCTCTGAAAGTCCCTGATAAGCCCGAGTTCACGAGGCCGCCCGCAGATTAGAGGGGAGATACGCTCCCCTCCCTCGATCTTATCACATAACAAAGTCACATGCTTCTTGCAGCCAGAGGCCAGGTCTTGCTCCTCTCTGGAGTACCTACTACGCACACAACAAAATCTTGGGTGCCTGTCAGGACCACAGTTTAGTGAATCTTTGTTGCTCTAACCTGACTCTTTACACCATGGCTCTTCCTTACCTTGTCAAGCATCCTCCAAATTAAATATCAGTAGCCCCGCACTACTACTTCAAGATGACTTGGAAAAAGCAAGGGGCGTTTCCCTGGCTACAGACGATGGAAAGGGAAAGAATTTTTTAAATAAGTACAACTTCATATTCTAAGATGCAACCTCTCTGTCTTCGGGGGGGCTGCCTGTCACAGTAACTCCAGGTCTCCTGAAGCTCAAAGTACTGGGACCCTTCATACCAGCAGAGAACCAACTCCTGCCTGGGCCACCCTACCCCCCACTCTGCTCCTACACTTACTGCCCCCTGCCATGATTGACAGATGAAATGAGGCTAGGAACTTTGCCCTGCCTCAGGGGCAAAGAAGCCAACGCTGGTAAGATTGTGACTTTCCACTGGAATGAAAACTTCCTGAGGCATGAAGGGCACTTCAGGCCTGAGATCTCTGGAGGGTTGATGTTTAGGGCCCAGCTGATTTTCCAGTCCTACCTACAAGCTGGTGCCTATGAGCGTTCTGTGTTATTATCACAACCCAGCCAATGTGTGGCAGGTTCTGGTTTTGTTATTGTTGCTCACTTGGTTTTGCTAAACTGGAGATCAAACCCAGGACGTTGTACACTTTAGGCAAGAGCTCTACCACAAAGCTACACTCCCAGCCTTTGTTTTGTTTGTTTGTTTTGTTGAGATAAGAGCTCCCCAGGTAGCGCTGGCTGACCTTGAACTCACCATTCTTTTGCTGTGGCATCTTCGTGCAGGGATGACAAGTCTGTGCTAGTAGGCTCAGTTTTACGGGTTTTTTCTTTTATTTATTTTGTTGTTGCTATTTCTTTGTTCTTAGGTACGGTCTCAGTCTCCTGTATTCTAGGCTGGCCTTCAAGTCACTGTGTAACCAAGGATGGCCTTGAACTTCTGATCCTCGAGGTCTCCAAAGTGCTGGGATTACAGGCCTGTGCTATCACCCCTGAACACAGATTCTTCTTCTTCTTTTTTTTTTTTTTTTGGTTTTTCTAGACAGGGTTTCCCTGTAGTTTCTAGAGCCTGTCCTGGATCTGGCTCTTGTAGACCAGGCTGGCCTCGAACTCAGAGATCCGCCTACCTCTGCCTCCCGAGTGCTGGGATTAAAGGCGTGCGCCACCACTGCCCAGCTCTAGAACACAGATTCTTCTTGGTAAAGAAGACCACCAGTTCTGTGCACATGGGAAGGCTTGCTAGAGCTGGGGTGTAGCTCCTGTGGTCTTTGGAAGAGAGCCTTCCCACATTCCAAAGGCAGATCCTTTACTTTTCAGTCCCTCCCCAGATCCCCAGGCAGTCACTTGTTTCAGAGGGCTATTCGAGTTAACAGCAGGCCTTCCATCCTCAAGGGGTGGAGAGAGAGGAAGACTTACAATCTCTTAAGAAAGACTTGGAGTGGCTTGTTATCTTCACTTGTCCTGGTGTGGTGGGTCTAGCCCTTAGCTCCAACTACGGAGAGGCTGAGACCAGAGAATCTAGAACTTCAGCAACAGGGTAGGCAGCAAAAAGAAACCAAAATGGGCCACGCATCTGGGTGCACGCTTGAGTGTACTCCTTGCACTCCAAGGAGGGAAGAAATTAAAGGTCTTCCTCGGCTACATAATGAGTTGGAGGCCAGTCCGGGTGACATGAGACTCAGACTCAAAACAACCACCCAAACAAACAGAAAAATCCCATCTGTATTCAGAACTCCCTTCTGCACATCTCTCAATGCTGTGGTTCTAAAGACAGGCCCCTTCCCCGATTGCCACCCACTGTGAACTTGCCATGGGGCTCAGGCTTCACACTGACCCCACCTAGACACACTCTCTCCTTTCATCAATTACTGCGATTCTTTGGGGTGGATGCCATCCCCTCCATTTAAGAGAAGATCACACTGAAACTTATGGGGATTTTGTTAACTTGCTCAAATGGGAGTAGGGATTTGAACCTGCATCAGTCTGACCACAAATTCAGTCCCCGACAAGCACAACATGCTCTGTCCAGGGAGTCCCTGGGTGAAGCCACAGGAATAAGGGTGTGCCTGCGTTTCTACTACCATCGCTCCTCATTCAGGGTCAGCAGCACAGAGGATCAGGCACTGGGTGATCTGTGACTCCAAGAACTAACTACCCAGTGCCTATCCTCCCTTACACACACACACACACACACACACACACACACACACACACACACACACACACGGGCGCGCTCTTCCATAAGGGAGAGAGCAAGCAACATTGTCAATCCCATCTACACCACTAGACAGCCAACCACAAGGCAGCTGGTGGGGCCCAGAAACAAACCAAACCAAGGGGCCAACCAGGCTGCCCTCATAACCTCAGTCCTGTGTAATCTAGGGATATCACCTCATTTATTTGGAACTCAAGTTTCCTTCCTCCTGTTACTCACCAAACCTCACAGACCACCAGCTAGAGGCCAGCTCCCTGGGCGCTGAAGTCTCATTCAGTCATTTCCTCCCTTGGGGAGTCAACAGCAGCTCCCCTGGAGACATCGGCAAGAAATAAGGCTGGGTGCACATTGGCCATTCCAGCCAAGGCCGATATGGAACCAGAGGCTGAGCCCTCGTGTTTCCCCAATACAAAGGAGATAGTGTAATGGTCTGTCCTGTCCCTTTAAGAGACAAACCCTGCCCACCCCCCACCTTGGTCCACTGAGGCAGGCAGATCTTCCTTTCTGCTTGCAGCCCCAATCTCTTCTGTCTCTCTATTGAAGGGGCAGCTTCTGTCTCTCCCTTCTACCCTTCCCCCCCTTTCTCTCTCTCTCTCTCTCACACACACACACCTCCTCTCCCCTTCTCCCCTTGCCCCTCTATAACCCACTAAATAAATGTCCAATCTCACTCTGCATGGCTTGCCTATCCATCTCTGTCTCTCACCTGCTGGGGCTGCGGCTCCCTGCCTGGGACTCTCTGTCCATTGTGGCCCACTGCAGCCACTTGGGGAACTGCTCCATCCCTGCCTGGGACTGGCTGCTCTTGGAACCCATTGCCTGCTGCCTGTTACCACTTCGGGGACCTGTGGCGTGGTCTTACAGCCTGCTGCCCGCTGCAGCCACTCAGGGACCTGAAGCATTTTTACTTAAAGCATAACACATAGGCTTCATTAAGTAGAACTAAATGGCCTTCTAAGAATGGATTATTCAAGAACATTTACCCAGTGAAAGGATCATGCTAGCTCTTTGTACATAAAATTATGCAAATTAGTAATATTATACAGACTGTGCATGCTGCATCTATGTATTTAGGAATATACGTATATGTGTGTGTTTTGTGTGTGTGTGTGTGTGTGTGTGTGTGTAAAACAATGAATGAAAAAGAAAGCCATGAATTTGAAAGAGAGCAAGGAGGGATACATGGGAGAGTTTTGAGGGTGGAAGAAAAAGGTAAAATAATACAACTATAATATAATTTCAAAAAAATCATTTTTTTAAAATTTAGGGCTGGTGAGATAAGCTCTCATGCAAATACACAAATAAATATACAAATGTTAAACTTTTTTTTAAAAAAGAAGGCTTTGGACGTAGTGCAGTGGTTAAATGTTTACCTAGCATGTGTGAGGTTCAGTCCCCCAGAACTATGAAACAAGCAAGCAAGAGGCAGTCAGTAAGCCACCTAGGTGGCTCCTGTTTCACTGCTTTCTGGCTGTGCTCTCACCTATAAAATGGGGGAGCTGTTCCTGCCTCATGGGGTTGCAGTGACGCACAAAATAAGATGCTGTGTGAGTGTTTAAAAGATGCTCCCCCCTTCATCAGACAGCAAATGTTGGTTGCAAATATCAAGGTTGGGAATTAAAACTAAGAATAATATACTAGGTGTGGTGACACAGGACTTAAGTCCCAGCACTCATGAAGAAAAGGCAGGCAGATCTCTGTGAGTTTGAGGCCATGACATCCAGAGCTACAGAGAAAAATCCAAAAAAAAAAAAGAAGAAACAAAAGTAATAAAGCAGCAAATGAGGGTTAGTGACAAGAGAAAAAAATGTGACAAGTGTCATGGAGTAGGGAGACATGCAGAGCACAAGCCGTAGCTGACAGAGTAAGAGCCTGCTCTCCGGCCCTAATCCTCGAACCTGGGATGCCACCTCCACTCTACAGGAGACTTTACAGGGGTGGTTAGGCTAAGTTTCCTGACCTGGGGAGGTGCAATCACAGCAGTACTTAGAAGGGAAAGAGTGAGGCAGGAGTGTCAGAGGCAGGGGAATAGAAATAATGATGGGTCATAGAGCAGATGTCGAACCAATGGGTTTTGAGGGTGGTGCCATAGAATGTAGGCAACTCCACTGGAGAACTGGGCCTCCCAGAGCAACACCTGTTTGTCTGCACTTTCATGGATGTTGGTAAGACACCCTTTGGAGCCAGGTGTGGTGGCACATGCCTGTAATCCCAACATCAGGAGGCAGAGGCAAACCTGCTGCAAGGTGGCCCAGCTACGTAGCCAGCCCCCGTGTGAAAAACAAGACCGGAGCAAGAAAACAACCCCTTAACTTATTTTGGACTCCTGACCCCAAACTGTTAGATTAACACTGGGTGTTCAAAGCTGTTCCACGTGTGGTAACTTCTGACAGCAGCTGACGGAAGCAATGGAACGTACCTTTCGCTGTACGTGCTGTGTCACAAAATGTGTCTCACAAAAGCCACTTGCTAACGCCTTATGACTCACATCCCCACTTCCCAAAAGGGATGAAATAAAAAGGGAAGCCTCCAGGAGGAAGGATTCCTTTGGGCCGAAGCAGTCTCCAGCTCCAGCTGTCCTCACTGTGTGAGGCTGTCCTCTGAAACACGGGAGCTTGGGAGGGACACAGGCACCCTATCAGAGCCCAGAGTACTAAGCCCAACTAATGACAATAACTAATAAGCATTTTGTATATGGCTTTTATGCAGGTAGCTTTTTGTGGATTTCATGTGTGTATCTACTTCCTCAGTTAGATTCACCCAACCTACAGAAAAAAAACTCTTGTGGAAGTTTCCTCGGAGATTCAAACATTCCATCTGGCAGGGAAGCTCCTTAAACCAGAAGCTAAACAACTCAAAATAGCTTGAGGAAGTCCCTGAAACTAACCAGATTCACTAGGCCCCTCCCTGCCAGCGTAAGCAATAAAAGTTGAGCAGCGAAGACGACTCTGAGACCATACCAGCTGCCTGGAAGAAGTTTAGACCAAATGAGGCACCTGGGAAGGACACTCTCCCACCTACTGAGCAGCCTGCAGGCTGTGCAGGGTGCTCCCGGTTCCCAGCTTTCTGAGCTGTCACCCATGCTGTGGAGGGCTTTGGTGATGCAGCTGTCTTTGAGTCATTTCTGTTGCTGTAAGCAACCCCTCACCCATGTTCCTGTAAGCAACCCCAATAAAACTCATTGGTTCACCACATTGGACTTTGGTGGAATCCGTACTTTGGTCTGTCGTGGGTTTCCTATCTTGGGTGAGTAGACCTGGGTTGCGTCTCCCCAGAAAAGTTCCGTCACACGATAAAACCACATCCTCAGAAAGCAACAGAGCCAGGCCTTGAACTTGGTCATTCATCTCGAAAGACCATTTTCAGCCCGTGAGGAGAAAATACATTGTTCTCACCTTCGTGGGTGGGTAGGTGACACATCTCTGGTTCTCCTAGCTCTCCACTGGCAGCATGTCCCCACTCAATCCCGTCCTCCTCCTCAGGGGTTGCCATTCCCATAGGCCTAAACCAATGACACTTGTCTTCTCTAGGGTGAGATGCAAACAGCAGCAGCAGGGAACCCTCACAAAAGAAAAGACAGGGCAGGCTGGGCAGAATGGTTATGCCTGGAATCCCAGCACCTAGAAGGCAGAGGCAGATTAGCCTTGGCTATAGAGTGAGACCTCGTCTCAAAGTAAAAAATAAAAAAGGAAGGGAGTGTGGGAGAGGAAAAAAAGAGAGATCCCATGCGGGTAATCCAGAGGATGCTCCAGTCATGCCTCTCAAAACAGAGGCAAACCTTAAAACATAGTCAACCTTGTTTCATAGAGCCTGAGTTTGGGCAAGTACCAGGAAGGAGAAGACAGCAGACCTTCTGGTCTAAACAGGTGGTCAACCAGCCTAAGACTTGTTGCTCTCACAGGTGACCTGTTAGATACTGACAGTGACGGGGGACCTGATCGATTCTGACAGCCACAGAAGACCTGTTAGATGCTGAAAGTCACGGGTGACCTGTTAGATACTGACAGCCATGGAAGACCTGTTAGATGCTGAAAGTCACGGGTGACCTGTTAGATACTGACAGCCATGGAAGACCTGTTAGATGCTGAAAGTCGCGGGGGACCTGTTAGATACTGACAGCCTTCACTTCTCTTACTATTCTTACTTCTCTTCAGTTTGATCTGAGGGTTCGGGTCAGTTAAACTATGCTAGCTATCCTGGCTATACACTTCCGAGCTTTTCTTCTCCCTCTGGAGGATTTTCCTACAACCTAAATCTCACAATACGTCCAGTTCTGCCATCTGTTATCCGAAATGCTGGGACCAGGAGAACCTCACATTCCACACGCTTTCAGTTTGGGGTAACCACACATACATCAGATGAGATTTCTCAGGGAGGAGACCCAAATCTAAACATCAGATACACATATGTTCATTCCATACTGCACACGCACATCCTGCAGGTCACTGCACGGATTTTGGGTGCCTCTGTGTACTGAGGTCAGGTGTGACATCTGTCATGTGAGGCATCCTGTTGATGCTCGGAGTCACACATTTGAGGGCATTTCGGAGTGTGGGGTCTGGGGTCAGTAATGCTCCACTTGTAATATAAAATCTCTCGAACTCCTGCCCCTCCCGAAGAAGACCATCTCTTCATCCTGTTGTCTCTGCATCTCAAACTCACATTTTCCTCTTTGCTCAGCTGTTCATATCACCCTCCTCCTGTCCAATGTAGCCCAGGCTAACCTCAACGTTGCTATGTATCTGAGGATGATCTTAAACTTCTGATCCTTCTCTGCCTCCATCTCCCAAGTGCTAGAATTACAGGCATTCATCAACATTTCTCATTGACATAGTTCTGGGGGTTGAGCCGGGGGTTATGCTAGCCAAGCACTCAGCTAACAGATCTCCATTCCCCAGCCCACAGATGTGTCTTTTATCCCTGGTACTGCATGTACCACATGATCCTAAGTTTCTTTCTTTCACACGAGTGTGCCAGTGTCCCAGGGAAAGAGAGATTATATCTAATTATATCTGTCCCCCCAGCTCCTATTATAATAAGCTTCCACAGCTGCTACAAAGATGCAATGAAGTGTCTATGCTTTCTGTTTTTCTGAAAAATCACATCACACAGGAAACATCCCATTAAAAAGCTATTAGAGGACCTTTGGGCAGCTTATTCAGTGTCCTCAGAAGGGGATGTAGGGATCCCCCTTTGCCTGGTTTGTTTCATGGGTCATGTTTAACAAGGCTTCAGGGAGAGGGGAAGAGGAAAGGAAGAACCGTTAAGTGTGCCACAGCTGCAAAGGGAGCCAGACAAAGAGGAGAAAGGATGGGTAGGCAGGCACGGCCACGAGAGGCAGAGTAAGACATAAGTCTGTAGACAGCATGGGTCGGGGACTCCAGCTGACCCTGCAGGGCTGTGCACATGGCTCTGTGGCTGAACACACTGTACACAACAGCAGTTATGGAAACACACTTCCTTCCTGCTCTCCAAGTGCTTCCTTCCCAGGACCAAAGAGTAAACATTTAGAGTGAATGCTCTCGGTAAATATTTCTGAATGGGACACAGGCTACAGGCAGCAGGGTTCTAAACAACTCAGCTACCTGATTCCCAGACGAGCTCCCTCCAGCCACACACCTACACCTGAGAGCATGCAGCTGCCACTGTCCCTTGCCTGTGCCCTCGGCCTGCCCCAGGCATTCTGCAGATTCAGGCTGGTGTTATTTCAGCTTCTCACCCCTGCACAGAAACAGCCCTAGTCCTGAGAGAGTTTGCTGCCAAGGTTGCTTTATATACAAGAATATTTATGCTTCCACGGGAGCCAGGAAACATACTGGAAAGCATTATATAAACACATGGCAACTCGGCTGAAGGGAAGATGTCTCTGGAACTGAAAAGGTATCCCTGAATCATTTGTTCACCCCAGGTGCCAGGCTGCAGGCAGGACCTCCTCTCTTATTTAACTAGCACTTCGGTTGTATTTTGCAGGAAAGCAAGCACATTTTGTACCAATTGGAAAATTACACTAATGCATACTCATTAAATGACTCCCCATGGCTGTAATTGCCTCATATCTTTCTTTCTTTCCATGTATTTACTCTCTAGAATATCAACAGTCCTAAAGAGCTTGTGTGTGTGTGTGTGTGTGTGTGTGTGTTCATGTGTGGTGTTCACATACATGTACATGTGAAAGCCAGAAGACAACCTCACATGCAATCCCTCAGCGGCCATACACTTTGTGTCTTGACAGGGGTCTCCCTGGAAACTGGAAACTGGCCCATGGTTTGGCTAGGCTGGCCAGCAAGCTCCATGGATCCACCTGTCTCTGCCTCCCAGGACTGTGACCATAAACGTGTATCTCCACAGACGGCTTTATATGTGGGTGCTGAGGATGGAACTCAAGTTCTCTTGCTTACAAAGCAGGCGCTTCACCAACGGAGCCATTGCCCTATGCCCTGAAGAATGCTCTTTGACAATAAAGTGTTGAGGAAAAGGAAAGAAACGTGAAGGCACAAATCCAAGTGCCCGAGAATAGAAACGAAGTCACGAAAATGGCCCTGTGATGTAGAAACACACTTGTCCAAATCGCCTGGAGGGGGAGATTGCAAACGGAGGAGAAATGGCTGAATTCAATGTCCTTCATAGTCGAAACCACTGAGGCACAGGAAGGTAAAGGACACAAGTCTAAAACGCCAAGAAAGCCAGTTTTGCTTGGGTCAGAATGGCAAACCTGCCTGCTTGCACCATGTGTCACTACATGTGGTGAAAGCCCAAAGCCTCTGGACATTTGCTCTGGTCTAGAAGACATCCACCCGCCGCCCCAGTGGTGATGGAAACGGCCTGCAGCCAGCCAGATCAAGCAGCTTCTTGCAGTGCTCAGTAGTGAAAATGACATCTGCTGTTTCCTCCACCCCCCAGAACGTAGCGGGACGCTGTGGGCACAGGAGGTGGTCATCTGGGACACCTTCCTCTCATAAATAGTAGGAGGCAAAGAAGATAATGCAAGTCTCCAGGGAAGATGCTGTTAGAAAAATGGACCCAAACACTAGGCAGACTGGGGCAGGATGAAGAGTTCAATGCCAGCCGGGACTCAAAATAAATAAATAAATAAATAGAGGGGGCTGGGGGAAGGGACCACACTCATGTGACCTTGGGAGATGATCCAGAGGGTGCTAGCCAACACATCCACCTGCCCAGCCCCCAAGCAAAGACGAGGACCAAAAGATTCTCCCAGAAGTGTTTGGGCAAATTCCCAGTGGTTCCTGAGAGGCTCCGCCTTAAAGAAGACAAGGGCTTTTAGTCCCCGCGGGCACTGCTAGCACCCTTCTCCTGGCACTGACTCTGTGCCCTGCTTGGGGCTGTGCCCATCCAGTGCAGAAAGACACAGGAGACCTGCTCTTGAGTCAGCCCTTCTCTCTCCCCCACCTCCCGGAGCTCAAGTCTGATTCCATTTGAGAGGAATCAGTAGACAGCCATATGGTACCCCATCAGATCCCTGAGCCTGGGCATCAATCACAGCCAGCCGCTTGGGTGGTGCTGGCTCTCCTCTGTCTCTGCTGCTACTTGGCCTGGCACCGCTCAGACCCTCTGGAGGGAGCCAGGCACGAGGGAGCAGACTGCAGTACTGAGAAACACCATTGGCCTCTGTCCATCTAGTACTGTGCAGCCCAGCTCATAGAGGGGGCAAGGAGACATAAAGGCACAAGGTAGTCAGGCATCAGGCCGCACGAGCACCACGAAGAATAAAAAAATACGGCCACTGTCTCATTACAGAGGGCTGAGGGAATGCCAGACACTCTCCCACTGTTTGAACGGATTGGCACTTCTTTCGTTACTGTCAGAATTTTACCAGCAGAGCTGGGCTTGGGTGGCACACACCTATAGTCCCAGCTACTCAGAAGGCTGAGGCAGGAAGATGGCCTGAGAGGAAGAGCTTTAGATGGCAGTGTTTGTGAGAGGGGAGCGGGGGGTGGTAGTACAGACAGGAAAACTGAGGCTTGATGTGTCCAGAAATTCACTCCAAGTTCACTGGGTCGTAAGGGGGTAGGCCTAGGACTCAAACCCAGGCATGCTTTTATACTGCACACCAAGGTAGGAGAAAGGAGACGATTAAAAACAGGGTCTCTCTGGTTCCCAGATGCTAACACAGAGGGCAAAACCCCAAGTGCAATACCTGCTGGGTATGTGGGGACAGATAAAGACAGCTGTCTGATACCCATGTAGAGGGAAAGCCCCCTACACACACACACACACACACACACACACACACACACACACACGCACGTATATACGCGTGCGCGGTGCCTGCTGCGACGGCAGCAACTCTCACAGAGCCACTATCTTAGCAGGTGTGACTGTGGTGGGGGACAAAGCAAAGCCTCTAGCTCCAAGAACGACTGGCCAGAGGCAGCTGGAGTTCGAGGTGGCCAGGTGATGGCACAGGCACACCACACACAGTAAGGCACGGTGCGTGTCCATTTCCACAGCACTTAAAGTCTTCAAGGCCTGTTGCCTCATCGAATTTCCAATTTCTGAGACGTAGAAGTGTTTACGTTTGAGAATCTGCTGCGTCATCACCAATGTGGTCTAAACGCCTAACGTGTAATTAGAAATGAGGGCAGAATGGAGAATTTTCATAGAAGCTGTGTTCCGGGGTTATGACTAGGTCAGCAGCCTGTTCACACACCTCAAGGTCGAGCAAAAGAAACTGACTATATGATCACGCCCATGATCACAATACTTGCAAGGTGGAAGCATGATGATCCAATCAAAACTAGCCTTGGCTACACTTAAGGTCAGCCTACAAAAGGGCCCTATTTCAGGAAACCTTAAGCTCTCTCTCGCTCTCTCTCTCTCTCTCTCTCTCTCTCTCTCTCTCTCTCTCTCACACACACACACACACACACACACACATACATATACATACACTCATTCAAAACTCAAGAAAAGAAGCTGAGTACAACCGTATACATTGTACGATACCACTTACAAGTCTAGAAAATGCCAACTAAATCAACAAGCTGATCAGACGTTGCCGAGGACTTGGAGGAAGAACTCGGGAGACTGCAAAAAGACACAAGAAAACGTCCACACCTGTCAAAAGAAAACCTTCTAGAGTTGTTTTTGCCTTCTACCCTGTCGGGTCCCAGGATTGAACTCGGGGTGTCAGACCTCGCCTACCGATCCGTCTTGGTGACCCAGCATGCGAAAACTCGAAGAGGCCTTGATACACTGTTCTCACCTGTCCCAAGGCACCATCTTTAACAGTTTACGACTCCTCAGCAGGCTAAAAAGACAGCCTGCCAATGTCCTTTTAAATTGTAATCTCTGTGTACACAGAACGTTCACTGAACTTCAAGTTTGAGGTCCATACAGCAATAGGGACCCCCTTTCCCCAAAACTAACTGTGTAATCATAGGCAAGTCCCGGAGGCCTCCAGTTTCCACGTTTTCAAACCAAGGCCTGTATCCCGGCTTTAGCATCAGAGTTGGTACTCAATGCACATGCAAGCGCTTTTTAAAACGGCAACATTCACACACATGTATAAGAGAAGGTTACACAAGCCATAAATAGAGTAAGTAGGGGCTTCCCTGCCCTGCCACCTGTAAGAGCCCTTCAGCGGCAAGTGGACCACGGCTGTATTTTTCTATCCAAGATGCAGGGGAAACAGCTCCGGTCCCCAGGTTAGAATTGACTACATGTCGGAGATGCTTGGTTGGCCAAGTGCTTTCAGGGGATCCAGTGTCAACCTACAGGTGAACAAGGAGAGCCAGAGAAACTAGATACTTTAATGCACAGCCCTGCCGGCTGCCCCTCCACTGCTCATGGAGCCATTTGGGCTGCCTTTATCTCTGAGCAGTGAGGTGCAGCGAAATCAACTTGTCTCCTGAAGCCAGGTCCCAGGTGCTTACTCCAGCCTGATGCCATGGTCTTGATCTTTAACCCGACATAGCTCAAATACTCTCAACTGAGAAAACAAGTCCATCCCACCCAGCTATCCTCGCCTGTAGTTCCACCAACACCCCTCACCTCCGTCGCCTTCCAGTCTAACACAAAATTACCAAAATAATAATGAATGTCTAGGCTCTCCATTTTCTAAGTCCTTTCCATTACTCCACCGGCCCATGCTAACAGGGCGGGTACTGCCATGCAGGAGATCTGATCACAACGTTGGGGAGGGGGGAAGAGTCAATGGGAATGTAGATGGTTCAAGTGTCAGGGAGACACTGGACTAGAATCTGGGATATGGCACTCCTGCCGGGTTCCTTCTAAGACTGTCGTGTTTTGTTAATTGTTTGTTTAGTAGTGCTGGGGATTGAACCCAGAGCTCGGGAAAGCTAGGCAAGTGCACTACCAATGGCCTACACCGCCAGTCTCATGGCCTCTCTCTTTCTTTCAATCATTAGGAAAAAATACTAACCATTTTTTTGTAAACAAAAAATGATCTAGCCACAGGCAACCTTTAAGAAATAAAAATAAGGCGAGGGTAGTGGTATCTGCTTGTGATCCCAGCACTCAGGAAGTGGGGGAAGTTGGACAAAGAGTTCAAGGATAACCTTAGCTACACAGTCTGAGGCCAGCCTGGGCTACCTGTTTCAAAATTAAAATAAATAAATGAAATAAAAATAAAAAGACAACGCAGGTTTATATGAGCAGAGCCCTTAGATTGATTCGGTGACACAGTGACTTGCTCCAAGGCACACAGTTGGCCTAGAGACTGTGAGCATCTACCCCTTGAGAGGGGGAGCAACATACAGACAGTGACACCCTTGACTGAAGTGCGCTCAGCTAGAGGCCGCTTCCAGTCTCCTCAGGTCCACGCGGGTCCTCCACTCATTGGCCTCAGGCCTTTGCCCAAGCGATCACTCTTCCTGTTCCTTCAGACCAACCTCACCGGCCTGGAGGAAGCTAGGTTTCTATTTTTAGAACATTTGGGCCAGTGCAGAGCTAATGAGCATAAAAAGAAAAAGGAAGGGATGAACTATCCAGCCTCTGAAAGATTCCTTCCAGAGTCCCTTACTCATCCCCACTTCATTGGCTCCCTTTTTGCTCCATTCCCTGACGTAACCACCCAGGAGAGCACAAACAGATCCCTCTCCAGTAGTGTTCAGGTTGAACTGAAGCGTATGTGGGGTGACAAGCTCCTGATGGTAGTGAGGAGCAGAGAAAACATGTCCCTGAGGTCACCCTGGGTGGCCCAGCCCGACAGTGTGCCACTTTCAGCTCCGACAAGCACTTACAGGCCTGTGCTCATTAAGAGCACTCCCCTGGGAAGGCTTCCCAAAGGCCCTGGGGGGTTAAGTCAGCTTCAGGACCATAGCCTGGCACAGCACAGATCAGAATGGGACCTGGGGCCCTGCCGACCTGCCGTCTCTGTAGCCACCCAGAGTCCAGCCCCTGTCCTAGGCCAACAGATGCAGGTATACACAGGGGAGCCTGGCTAGTAGGCCGGCTTCAGCTAGTCTCTCCACAAGGGTGGTTCCACCAACGTTAGTTCTTCTAGGACCGCAGGGATGACACTGCTCATTCCTTCCTCCGGTGCTCAGTTAAGTCATGCAATCTTCCTCCTCAGCTCTCCCCAGGAATTAAAGCCTGCCTTCCAAAATCTGAAACAACTCTTACTGACCCAAGTGAACCAACTAAGGAGACTCCCAGACACTGGTGCTTTTAGGGTAGGATAGGGATCACGATTCAAGCCTTGGGGCCCTGTGTGTGGCACATGCCTATTATCCCAGCACTGTGGAGGTAGAAGCAGGAGGATCAGGAGTTCAAGGCCAGTTTCAGCTATTTAATGAGTTTGAGGCCAGCCTGGACAATAAGAGACCCTGTGAAAAAACAAAAACAAAAAGCAAAACAAAACAAAGCCTACTCAGGGCACTGAATCTGATCAGGTGACTCAGAGAACACCACTCCCTTTTAGGAGCAATTTAGCAATAAACCCAACTTCCATCCTTCAAACCTTCTGTTTTTATTCTCTGGTACAGAAAGGCAACGCCAGAAACAATACAATATGTGTGGTAGGCTAAGGCATGTCTCTCTGAAAGCTATCCACGTCTTTTTTTTTTTTTTGTCCTTTTAGTTTTTCAAGACAGGGTTTTTCTGTGTAGCCCGAGCTGTCCAGAAACTTCTCTAGAGACCAGGCTGAACTCGAACTCACAGAGATCCTCCTGCCTCTGCCTCCCAAGTACTGAGATTAAAAGTGTGCACTACCTCATACAAACTGGTATCTATGTCTTAATCCCGAAGACCTGTAAACACTACATGGCAAAGAAAAGAATGACGTGATGAAGTTCAGGGATGACTTTGACATAGGTAATTATTCTGGAGTGCCAAGACCATAGGACAGCCATAGGTATTCGTGGAACGCTTTAAGCCATAAAAAGAACAGAATCCTACCATTTGCTAAGGACCGGGGTGGAGCTGGAGATGATTATACCAAGTGCTTGCCATCAAGCTTGATGTCCTGTGTTTGAGCCTTGAGACCCATTTGGTGGAAAGAGAGAGCTAGACTCTTCGATGTTACCCTGTGACCTCCACATGCACATGTGAGTCGACACGCACAAGTAAGTGCGATTAAATTGTTTAGATTTGTTTATTTTATGCATAGAGTGTTTTACCTGCATGCACGTCTATGCACCCCATGTGTGCCTGGTAACTTAGGCAGACAGAGGAGTGCAGTAACTGGAATTACAAGCAGTTCTGAGCTGCCTGTGGGTGCTGGGAATTGAACGTGGGTCCTCTGCATGAATACGTGTTCTTAACCACTGAGCCATCACTCTAGTCCTGCATTTAAGCTTTTAGATTTCACTTAAAAGTAAGAAAAAACTGAAAGTTCGTATCATTGAAAAAAAGATAAGACTGGTAACACACATATTTGGGATGGTGAGGCAGGAGGCTAAGAAATTTGATTCCAACTTGGACTACACAGAAAGACCTTGTCTCAGCAGGAAAAAAAAAACTGAAGAAGGAAGGAAGGCAGGAAGGAAGAAAAGGAAGCAGGGAGGGAAGGAGGAAGGGAGGGAGGGAGGGAGGGAGGGAGGGAGGGAGGGAGGGAGGGAGGGAGGGAGGGAGGGAATGTTACATATTTGAGGAAATGTTCAGCCCAATTTCAACATTACACAGTGTGAACATGTATGGGATCCCATGCATGCACAGTTTATGTAACGGTTAGCCACGATTTACCAGAGGCTGGAGAGATGGCTCAGAGGGTAAAGTGCCCACAGCCCAAGCAGCTGAGTCTGGAGCCTGCACCCAAATAAAAGCTGTGTGCACTGGCAAGCACCCATGATCTCAGCACTGGGTGCTGTGTAGACAGCTGGACTGTGGGGGCTCCCTAGCCAGCTAGTCCAACCAAAACAACAAACTCTAGATCACTGAGACCCTGTTCAAGATGTAAGGTGGAGAGCAATAGGGGGAGACACTCGAGGTCAACCTCTGTCCTCCACACAGGAATGCACGGGGGAATGAACCTCTGTATGGGCATGCGCACACACACCACACACTCACACAGACAAACACAGACACATGTGAGCATGCTTGCATATTACCGACATGTATCATAAGAGACACCCAGAGGGAAATTTGGCTCAAAGAGAAAACAAAGGTACAGTCTGGATGGAATGAAATAGCCACAACCTCACACAATGCCCACCAGCCAGCAGAAGCTGCATCAGGGGCATGGATTCTCCCCTAGAACCTCCAGGGGGAGCACAACCTCACCAGCAGTTTGATCCCAAGGATACCAACTTGGAACATCTGTCCTCCAGAATATGGAGAGGATACATTTCTGTTGCCTTAAGACACCCAGCCTGTGGCCACTTGTTCCAGCAGCCGAGAGAAACAAATAGAGCAGGACCACTTGGTGCCATTGACTGTATGCAGAGAACTGCTGAGCACAGCATCTCATCCACACGGACTCCTATGGCTCGACCTGTGAGGTCTTGCAGTGCAGACACAAGGCCTGGGTTTGAATTGGTTTCCCCTCCCTAACAACCGCCACCCTATGTATGTTGTATAACCTCTGCAAGCCCTGGCTTCCCTGGTCACAAGACAGGCATGGGCTATGTCTTTACTGAGCAGCTAGGAGGATAAATGGGTAATGAAAGTAAAATCTTTCTGACTGTCAATAATAGTAATCTAGCTACTGTGCCACCCCAGGAATTAAGTGAAAACAAAGCAGGCCAGCCTCGTAGTCTGCCATGACCTGGACAAGGCCTCTGAGGCCCACTGCAGGAAATAGATTGTTCCCTTAAATCCCACTGAATATCAGATATAAAAATCTGAAGAGTCCAGGGAAGCACTTCTCCTTTAATTAAGCAATTTGGGTCCTTGACGCTGGTCTTGCTTCAGAAATGGCAGCTGTCTGGAACTATGAAAGCTCTACAGCACATTTAGACTCTGCTAGTGTTCTCATGAGGCCCTACAGAATGCCATTCATCCTCGGGGCTTTCTGGGGGAGGGCCCTCACCTAGCACTCCCTGTAAAACCTCCTACATCTCTCTCTGGGTTTCCAAACCAGCAGGAAGCAGAAATCTTGGTCCACTTTGTGGCCTTTCACCGACTGGGCCAAACAGCACTCGAGCCTGTCCTAGCAGGCTGGGTAGGATGATACATTCAGGAGTCTGCTTTATTTAGACTGCGGCTAAGTTAGTAAAGAACCAAGGCTCCCAGGAAAGACACCTAGAATTCTCGCCTGAATGAAACCTTAGGGAAAGAGCAAACTTACTGATAAAAGTTCGCCCAACTCCAGTTCAGGTGATGTAATTGAAAGAGTAAGAGAGCAGCACCTGCCACCATCCCGGACTTTGTGTCCCCACCAAGGAAACCAGCAAGCCAGGAATTAAACAGAAAGCCCCCTTCCACCCCCCGAACGCCCCCTCCCGGGCCAAGAAGCGCCGGCTTTCCATCAGGCGAAGCTCCAACCCCTTGCACTGGAGCGGACTCCTGCTGTTGCTGCCCGATGCTGGCAACCCCGCACTTTCCTGAAGGCTGCAGCGACAGCCACCTGCGCTCTTCTGCCCTTCCTGACCCGAGCCCACCCTCGGAAAGGAAGGAGGAGGCAGGAGGGCAAACTGCCCTCCCCCCCCCCCCCCCCGCGTCCCGTACTTTGCAGCACCCACAGCTTTCTGCTCTGCCGTCACTATTGACGAGAACCCTAGTCCCCTGGAGGAATAGCTTCTTCTTCCCATTCCATCCTCTCCATCAATGAACATGCAGCAACACCCACGCTCCCGCTCCTCCCACTCCAGAGGGAGCCGGAGCTCAAGAGCGACATCCGGAGTTAGAAGCCGCTGCAGCGGGGGTGCCGGCCACCATGCCCCGCTGCTCTTCGCCCTTTCCTAGCCACCAGAAGACGCCCCCCCAAACGTGCCACCCCAAGTTGGCTCGGCAGTCCGAAAGGATAAGGGATCCGAGTCCTCCGAGGAACCCGCCTCTCCCAAAGCATAGCAAATGAGACCTCGGGGGAGTCCGCGCGCAAACCGACCAGGGCCACCCGCGGAGTCCGGGATTCGAACCAGCTGCCCTTGCCGCCCAGCATCCCCAAGCAAGTCCTTAGCCCAGCACTTCTGCTACCCGCTCGCCCACCGTGTTCCCCCAAGCAGGTCTCGGCAGCGCCAGGACGGCGAGCCGGAGCGAAGCCGAGGGTCGCGGGGTCCGGGCGTGTTACTTACGCTCGGGCGCGGGGGAAGCCCATGGACAGGAGCACGTCCAGCGCCGACCCATGCTTGACGGTGCCCGGGCGCTGCAGGCGGTCCCTGCGCGGGGTGACTTTGCTGTACAGTTCTTCGCGTGCGGCCATGGAGAGGGCTGGGGTCGCGGTGCCGAGTGTCCGCTCAGTGGCCGCCCATCGCCCGCGCGCAGGAGCTGGGGGTCCCGGGAAGACGGCGGGGGCGGTGCTCCCCGGGCGGAGACTGACGCTTCCTGGAGAGGCCCCGGGAGCTCGGCGCCGGCCGGCCGCTTCTGTGGGACCGACCTCAGCCCGCTGTGCCGGGGAGTTCCAACACTGAGCCGCTGCAGCCTTCTCTGTCCTCCGCCCCCCGGCTTCTCCTTCCAGAGCTGTCCGGGAATTTGCAATGAGTAATTTTTGAATGGATCAAAAAGGAAAAGCAGCCTTGTGGGCAGGCCCTGCCTCGCCTGTGCCGGGCCCCGCCCCTCTCTTAAAGCGGCCGCGCGGGCCCAAGCCCTGCTGGCTGGATTCCAGCTGTAGTAGGCATTGCTTCTAGACAGAAGGTCCCCCAGCAACGAAATAGGCCAGTGTGCTTCGGTTCTCAGAGACCCAGATCTGCCCTTGGCTTGCACACCGACCCATCTGGGCCTCGAGGCTTCGGAATAGCCCATTTCACGTTTCATTTGATCATTGGCAAGGTCAGTAGTGGAAACCTACCGCATGCAAGGATGAAAGGACCAGAAGTCTAAGCCACAGTAAGGCCCGCGGAAAGGTATCACTTCAGATTGATCCTGCAACAGTTACAAAGTTGTTACATCTCTCCCATAGCCCGCAGTGACTAGAGAACGACTTCCGGAAGATGGCCTCTGACTCTTGGAAGTGGTAGGATAGGACCTGAGAGGGCAGAGGCCAAGGAAGAAGGGACAAGAGAAAGGGAAAGAAAAAAAGGGAGGAGAAGCAGAGAGAAACAAGGGGCTAGAAGGTAGAAGGAGAAGAAACAGAGAAACGATACCAGTTATAGCACGTCCTAATGGAATGAGCTGACCTTCATGAGGGAGTGTGCACCCTGTCAATAAAGGGGTTCAGCAGAGGAGCCATAATTGAACCCCACCACAGTTGGACCAAACAACTTTCCTCGAAGAAAGGAAGTCATTACTACGAATGCCCCCTGTCTCACACCATGAACTTTGCTGAGGAATTAAAGTTTGGTGACCTGGAAACAAAGCCATTGTCCTCAATTGGAAACAGAGCCCCGTTTGTGTAATAGAAGAGGAGGCATAGATCTTCTTTGGGGGTAATAATGATACCTAACATTTATTGGACCCGTTTGTATGTCAATGACTGTGTTAAGCATAGTGGTTGAGTTAACTCACAGACCTTTTACAATGCCCTGGAGGGTGCCTACCTGTAGAGCCTGGTTTTATAGATGAGAAAACTCAGCTCCGAGGGGCAGAGGAAAATGAAAGAGCTCAGAAGTGAAGAGACAGAGCTTTGACTCACTGTGGTGTCCTGAACAAGTTACTTCTGTCCCCAGCAACCTTGTAGTCCTATCTGTACAGTAGTAGTCACCTAATACCAAACACACACACACACACACACACACACACACACACACACACACACACACCAGGTTATCCAAAAACTACAGTGATCTCTTGCTTGCCTGCTTAGGGTGTAGGGGAGGGATGTAGCTTTAAAGGTTGCTTTATAGGGCACCAGGGAAAAGTATAGCTTAATTTCCTGACCTCTCATCTCACTGTTTTTTTTTTTAATTTTTATTTTAATTCAAAGTACCAGTGGCATTTGGAAGTGGGGAGATGGGACGGGGGAAGCATGGGTAACAATTTGCATATTTCTGCCTGGCATTATGAAAGAGACCAGGGACAGTTCACACTTTCTGAGTGGGGGAGTTTCTTCTTCCCAGCAGAGGGAATGCTTGGCTGAGGTGGAGGCTGGAGGGAGCTGGGAAAACCATCATCTCCAAACTAGCTTCCTTGGGATGTGTTCAGTAAAGTCTACTGGACAGTACCCAGCATCTTAAATCTTTTCCAAATACCTGGGCTGGAGCCAGATGATCTGGATTTCAATCAAGAGAAAATACTGTTGGTGGCAGCACTTTGTGCCCTCAGAGGCCTGCAGGAGCAGCAGCTCAAATTTAATGAGCCAGTACCAGAAGCTGGTGCTGCCCTTAGTGTCTGACGCATGTAGCTCACTCGATTTTTTGACCAGACTATAAGGTCACTTTCTCTTGAGAAACTGGAACCCATGTCTTGGGTGTGTACTGTCCTTTTGCTAAGTATTTACCTCTTTCAATGCAAGCGCTTAAAGCTACATTGCAATATTTTTTCTTTTACATTTTATTTCTGTGAGTGTGTGTGTGTGTGTGTGTGTGTGTGTGTGTGAGAGAGAGAGAGAGAGAGAGAGAGAAAGAGAGAGAGAGAGAGAGCATGTGTTTACTCAAGCCCAACAGCGTAGATAAGGAAGTCAGAAGACAATTTGTAGGAGTCAATTCTCTTCCTTTATTGTGTGGATCCCAGGGTCTGAACTCAGGCCATCATCAATGCCTCTGCCTGTTGAGCCAGCACAATAGTCAAAGTATTTTCTTAAGAAGTTCCAAGTTTTGGGGGCTGAAGAGATGCTCATTGGTTAAGAGAGCATTTGTTGCTGTTGTAGGGGATCCAGGTTCAGTTTCCAACACCTTCATGGTAGTTCACAACCATCTGTAGTTCCAGTTCGAGGGGGTCTGATGCCCTCTACTGATCTCCATGGGCAGCAAGCATGCATGTGGTGCACAAACATCTATGTGGGCAAAACACACGTAAAATAAAATCAACATACAGGATAAAAATAAACTTTTCATATTAAGCCAACAACTGCCCACTGTTATCATGGTAAAAAGGATGTCAAACTTGAAGACGGTTGATTCTGACTGGCTTTTTGTTTGTCTATTATTTGTGGCGGTCTTTCTATGTAGTCCAGGAGAACCTCAGGCTCAGGATCATCCTGCTTCAGCCTCCTTCCAAGGGCTGGATTACAGACTTATGCCACCCATGCCCTGTGCGATTGCCTTCTGTGCCTCTTGCCTTGGTTTGTTGGAGCTCTGTTTCTCTGGAAAGGTAATTTAGCTGTCTTTCCCCTGCCTCTGGAGAACTGTGGGATGGGGGTGGGGGGAAGATGATTGGTACAAAACCAGTTGTAGAGATCCTGCAAAGGGCACTATGGAAAACCAGGCACCATCAATGCAAATTATTTTCTGTTGTGTCTAGGGCGTTTTTGCCAGCCTGGCTCCTACCCTTCCTCAGTCCAGTGCCCATGCTTGTTTTAATTGAAACGGCTGCCATTTGCTGTGCACAGGGCTGGGGGCTGTCAATTAAGACTCATTGTGCTTTAATTGTATTGACTTTGAAAGGCGAGGAGAAGCTTTATAAACATCCATATTGTTATATTACAAAGGGGGAAGAAGAAAGCGTGTTCGTCTGCCAGCGTATCTTATAGCTGTGGGTAAGAAGGAGGCGGAGGAGGGCTTGCACAATGGTGGAGCTGACACATCAACATTAAGCTGCCTTTCCCTCAGAGGAAAAGCAAGCTGCCATGTCCCTGTGCCCGGTCATGTCAGAATCCACCCAGCTCACAAAGCTCTTTTGTTTATGTGAACACCGTTTCACTTCACGTCACTGGCTCCCAGCCACTTTCTTGGATAGAAGTCCTTCCACAGTGGCCATAGAGATGCCAAGGTGGGATCAGTTGACTTCACTTCCTCCTCCTCCTCTTCCTCCTCCACTTCCTCCTCTTCCTCTTTTTCCTCCTCCACTTTCTCTTCCTTCACATCCTCCTATTCCTCCTCCTCTTTCTTACTTCCTCTTCCCTCTCCTTTTCCCATCCCTCCTCCTTCTCCCTCCTCCTGAAACAGTGTCTCACTTTGCCGCCAGACTTGGAACTGATTGATCATCCTGCCTCTGCCTCCCAAGTGCTAGGATTACAGGCAACATCCCAGCCTGCACTTGCCCTTCCAGAGGCCTCTTCTGTCTTTTTCCTCCCCTCTTGGGCCAGGAGAGAAGGTCAGCAATTGCATCAGAACAGGAGGGAAAGACCGAAGACTGCTTCAGTTCTGAGGGCTGAGTGTAGTCTTGGTGAATGAAAGCGGGTTTTGAGCCTATGGGGATGACTTTGTCTCCTGAACTTCAGGGGGGTTTCTCATGCGTACAAAGTCATGTGCTGCTGTTCTCTGGGCTCAGTCTCCTCACCTATCAAATGTGGAGCTTCCCTGAGGCTGTCATCCCAGATCACGGGCACTTAGGAGCTCTTCGGGGTAGGGGTAGGGTTACCCAACTAGACTTTGGGTGGATGAAGCATGACGTACAGGCTTCCTCTTTCAGTGCAAAGAAACCCCATCAGCTTTACATTGTGGGGAGTTTTATGAAGGTTTCCTATAAGAAAAAGTTTGGAAACATTTTTAATACGTTCGAAAGCACAGAGCAAGTTTTGGTTGGTTTCTGGTTTGGTGTGTGTGTGCACACATGCACGTGTGTGTGTGTGTATGTGTGTGTGTACATGTGTGTCAGAAGGTGCATGAACCCATCTGCATGTGGGAGTCCCAGGTTGATATTGGGAGTCTTTCTTAATCGCTCTTCCCCTTGTTTTTGAGGCAAGGTCTCTCAGTTGAACCCAGAGCTTGCAGATAAGGAAAGTCTGGCTAGCCAGCTAGCTCTGGGGATGGCCTGTCTCTATCCTTTTGCCTTCTGAATCTGGAATTACAAAGAGACCACCATGCCCACCCAGCTCTTATGTGCATACTGGAATTCAAACTCTGGCCCTGTCTGTTTTATGGTGTCTCAAGTACCTCAGTGTGCTGAATAGTTTTATGTCAACCTGATACAAGCTAGAATCATTGGAGAGGAGGGGGACCTCAACTGAGAAAATACCTCCCCAGGATAGGGCTGTAAGTAAGCCTGTTTGGCATTTTCTTAGTGATTAATGGGGAAGGGCCCAGTCCATTGTGGGTGGTGCTGCATCTCTGGGCTGCTGATCCTGGGCTCTATAAGTAAGGGTGAGCAAACCATGGAGGAGCAAACCAGTAAGCAGTGCCCTTCCATGGCCTCTGCGTCTAGGCATGTTTGAGTTCCTGCCCTGACTTCCTTCAGTGATGGGCTGTGATGTGGAAGTGAGATAAACCCTTTCCTCCCCAACTTGCTTTTAGTCATGGTGTTTTATATCACAGCAATAAAAACCTTAATTAAGAGACCCAGGGTGACCTCAAAATTGCTGTCTACTGGAGGCTGCCCTTAAACTCCCTATGTTCCTTTCTCTACATTCCAGACTCAGGATGATAGGTATGTGCCACCGCGCTCAGCATCAGAACTAGATCATTGTTTAACACTGGGTTTAGTTTTGGTAGTCTGCAGCCAAGTAGATGGTTAGCAAGGCAGACAGGAGTAGGATGGGTTTTAGGAGGAAGAGACAGACAAATGGGAGGTGGGCGAGGGACGAAGAGTAAAGAAGAAAGGAACATACAGTATGAGTGATGGAGAGAAGCACATTGCTTCAAGGTCCAGTCAGTTCTCCCTGTCCCTCTATAGGGGCTAGCCTGCCCTTTCTCCTATTCCCTATGTGGCCCTTCTGAAATCTCTTTCCTCCACTGAGCTCTTTTAGTGTTGGCCCCCTGTTCGCTTGGAGGCCAGAAGCTACCCTTCCAGTGAGCTGGTATGAACCGGATGGATCTGTAACAGCTGCCACAGTGGCTGATAGTCAACCTCTGGCTTTATCATAATAGCATCTGGCTGCTGACTGGTGCCCTCTTCGAAGGCAGGTCCAGATGGCCATGTTGACATGGGAAAGAGACACAAAAGGAAAAAATTAAAGGATGATGCTCAAAATCCTGGAAAATCTCTACCCATTCCCAGAAGACCATTTTTGCCCTTACTAACCTATCATTCCTCCATTTACATATAACCTCCTGACTCGAAATGAGCAACAGATTGATTTGTGAGTCTCTCCCTCCTGTGTCTCCTTCCATTCCTTCCTTTTTTCCCCCAAATGTGTTTTAGTTACATTTATTTGTGGTTAGTAAGGGTCTGCTTCTGCACAGCCCTCTCGTGGAGGTCAGAGGACAGCTTGAAAAAGCCAGTTCTCTCCTTCAACCATGTGGCTTTAGTCATCAGGTTTGGGAGCAACTATAAGCTCTTTTTTTGTCTCACTTTATAGCTGAAGTCGACTTGGAACTCAATCCATAGCACAGACTGGCCTTGAACTCACAATGACCCTCTTGCCCCTGTCTCTTAAATGCTGGGATCCTGAGCATGTGCCATCAGATCTGGTTTAGCTATATGAAAAATTCTTGACTTCAAACCAGGCAGTAGTTGTGCAAATCTTTAATCCCAGCACTCATAAGGCAGAGGCAGGTGGATCTCTCTAAATTCAAAGCCAACCTAGTCTAGAGAGCAAGTTTCAGGACAGCCAAGGCTATACAGAGAAACCCTCTCTTGAAAACAAACAAACAATCAAAAAACAGAATCGTAGAATGAAATACCAAGATCAAGTCTCTTTTATTCTTGGTCACGAATCAAAGTGGAACCAGAAGTAATGGCACATGCCTGAAATCCCAGCAGTCTAGAGGTGGGAGCAGCATCGGTGTCCTGCATTCAGGGACAGCCTGTGCTACATAGAGGGTTGTAGGCCAGCTTGGTCAATGTGACGCCCTGTCTCAAACAACAAAGAAGGGGAGTGGGGTCGGAGTAGGGCAGAGCATGTCTTCAATCTCAGCACTTGGGAGGCTAGAGGCCACCTCCTTTGAGTTTGAGGCCAGATTGGTCTTCCCAGCAAGTTCCATGCCAGCCAGGGCCATATGGAAAAACTCTGTCTCACAAACAAACAAACCAAGAATCAATAGTACGACTAGACCATATCAAAGAACCTAGAGATGGCTGGCTACTTCATCATCTTAATGTTGTTTCTCATATGTGACATAGTACGGAATACGTAAGAAAAAAATCTGTCACAGCATGTATTTGATTCCAGATTGTTGTTTAACATGTAAAGTCAGGTTACAGAGCAGGAAAGGTGAAGGGTAGACATGTGGACTATCTGTCCAAACCAATAGAAAGTCTACATTGCTTTCTTAAAAAGATTTATTCGCCGGGTGGTGGTGGCGCACACCTTTGATCCCAGCTCTCGGGAGGTAGAGACAGGTGGATTTCTGTGATTTTAGGCCAGCCTGGTCTACAAGAGCTAGTTCCAGGACAGGCTCCAAAGCTACAGAGAAACCCTGTCTCGAAAAACCAAAAAAAAAAAAGATTTATTCATTTATTTTTGTGGGTATATGTGTCTGTCCATGTGAACAATGGTACAGATGAGTGGGCAGATGCACTCCCATGTGTGCGTGCATGCGTGTGTGTGTGTGTGTGTGTGTGTGTGTGTGTGTGTGTGTCTGTGTATCTGTAGCCAGAAGAGGACATCCAGTCTCCTCCTCTCTCACTCTCCACCTGTTCCTCTGAGACAAAGTCTCTTTCTCTCCAGACCTAGGGCTCACAATTTCTAAGTCAGACTACAAGCTAGCACCCAGTAATCCTCCTGTCTCACCTTCCTTGGCGCTGGGGTCCAGGCCTTTGTGAGACACCAGGCTCCTTGGGTGGAAACTAGGATCCAAATTCTGATTTCATGATCATGCAGCAAACACTCAATAACTGGGCCATGTCTTTAGCCTCAGAAAACTTACATTTGTTTAAAAATATAATTTAAGATAATCCCCTAGACTGTACTAGAAAGCTGTTTTCATTATTCATTTGCTCTGTTGCAGTTTTTGCCTGTCTTTGGGACTCTGTTCTGAATCCTCACTGAAGACTGCATGTATCTCTCCCTGATCCTCCTGAGGGATAGGGATGCTGTCTCAGCATCCCTGTCCTCAATTCGCTGTATAATAAAAGAATGTGTTGTGAAAGGAACAGAACAAGGCAGGAAGATGTCGAGTTTGAGGCCAACGTGGGCCTCATAGCTGTCTCAAATAAGCAAACATGCGGGTAAAACACGAGCAAAACAAAATGTGTTTGCTCCTGACCCTGATTTTTTGTTTGTTTGTTTTGGATTTTTTGTTTGTCTGGTTTTTTTTTTTCTTTTTGAGACAGGGTTTCTCTGTGTGTAGTCCTGGCTGTCCTGGTACTCACTCTGTAGACCAGGCTGGCCTCAAACTCACAGGGATCTGCTAATCTCTGCCTCCCAAGTGCTGGGATTAAAGACGTGAGCCACCCCCCCCACACACACACACAAACTCCTGACAGTGTTTGTATCCCTTTCCTAGCTCATTTTATGCTGTGTGTTCCTCTTCATCGCCGGCCTCAGATAAAAGGGACTAACCCTGACACACATTTTGAGTGTCGGATGCATGTTAGGGCTCCCAATTACGATTTCATACCACACTGCCAAACAGACACCCATATAAACCATTTACCAAAAACCCTCTGCCTTAGAGAATCGCTGCAGCTTGCCGGAAGTCACATACCTTCCACTTGGTAGTACAAATATTAGAGATCACGATGTCTGAACTCAGGTTGAGAGCAGAACACTACAGTGGACCTTTAATGATTAGTATTGATTTGAAATATTGTCGTAGACAAATCGTGTCAGTAGATTATCCCACTGCTATGCTATGAAATGAACTACAGGGCTGTTTGTACTCACGGGTCAATCAACACTGCAGAAGGCAGACATGTATAAAAGGTTTTAGCAGGGCCTGGAGAGAAGGCTTAGTGGTTAAGAACATTGGCTGTTCTTCCAGAGGACCCAGATTTAATTCTCAGCATCCACATGACAGCTTCTAACAGTCTGTAACTCAACTTTCAGGGAATCCAATACCCTCACACAGATATGCATGCAGGCAAAACACCAATCAATGCTTACACAATAAATAAATAAATAAATAAATAAATAAATAAATAAATTTTAAAATGGGTTTTAGAAAAGAAGACATAGAAGTAAATGTTACTAAACTCGTTAATGATAAACAGGTTTGATCCCCACCCCTGTCGGCTTACTGTCTGTCCACAATGACTGGATAAATACTATCTCCAGACACAGCCTCACAGATCTGTGTGACTTCAAGGAATACAATGTCTAACAGGAGGCAAAAGAGACCAGGACACGACAGCACAGGATGTGTAAGAGACATAGTGGTTTCTCTAGATAGATCTAGTGGCAGTGTGGGAGGATGACAGAGGCCAATGTCTCCAGGGAAAAGGAGGTCACTGGATGAGGAACAGGGTAGTGGAGGAGGGCAAGACAGGGGAAAGGAAAGAAAAGAGAGCATGCTCACTGGGCATAATGGTGCATGCCTGGAATCTAGCACTCAGGAGGCAGAGGCAGGAGGATTGCTACAAGTTCGAGGCCAGAGTAGTCTGTATAGAAAGTTCCTAGGTAGCCAGGGCTACATAGTATGACCTTGAGAAGTCCCTTGAAGACCCAAGTGACAGAAACCTGAGGAGTGGGGACAGGGAAGCAGCTGGTTCAGATGCCACATATGCCAGGCTACAGAATTTGGGCTGCTACAGGGCCAGGCTTCGTGATGTGTGGCACTTCTGCAGCGGGTGTTTGGCCACCATGGCCACCCTGTGGAAAACTGCAGGCCTGCTCAATTTGAACCACTTTGCTCCTGGGGAAAATGATTTACTTCACAAAATACCATCCATTTTTTACTACCCAGCTAAATCCAACAATTTCCAGGAAATCTTCCAAGCTCTTCAGTTAGTAAGAACTTGTATTTATTTTTAAAAATTTATTATTATTATTATTATTATTATTATTATTATTATTATTATTATTATTATTATTATTTTGATTTCTCAAGGCAGGGTTTTTCTGTGAAGCTCTGGCTGTCCTCGAACTCACTCTGTAGACCAGGCTGGTCTTGAACTCACAGAGATCTGCTTATCTCTGCCTCCCAAGTGCTGGGAGTAAAAGAGTTCTAATTTGTTTTATGTGTGAGTGTTTGGTTGTAGGTGTGTGTGTGTGTGTGTGTGTGTGTGTGTCCGTCCCCTGGAGCAGGAGTTATGGATGGTTATGAGCTGCCTGCATTTGGGTGGTTAGAAATTGGATCCAAAAGAACCAATGAATAAATAATAGTCACGAGAGATTTTGGGGAGACTGAGGGATTTGAATGTGAACTGGATGTTAGCTGCTGTTGTCCCGATGTTGGTTTTTTGTGGTGTTTTTTTTTTCTGACTCTGTCAGAAAGTGAGCTTGCCCTCTGGAGATACAGGCTGACGTTTCTAAGGGTGAGGTGGCACAATATGACAGGCTAACCTCCAGATGGTTTAGCTGAAGACAAGTTCAAGTGCCACTCTAGAGAGAGCGAAGGAAGTCTGCGCGTGTGGTGAGTGCTTGCTAGTTGCTGTGTCTGCCTGAATGGACGCACGAGCACCCACTGTACTCTTCTTTCCATTTCTCCCTGGGTCTGATACTTTTCAAAAAACTTTTTAAATCAACAAATTGTAGTTAAAGGGCTGGTGGTGTAGACCATTTGGTTGAGTGTTTATCTAGCATGCGGAAGGCCCTATGAACAGACCTGTTGGCTCACACCTATAATCCCAACACTCCAGAGAGGGAGAAGATGGAGGATCAGAAATTCAAAGTCATACTTGGCTAGTTTGATGCTAGCCTGTGTGGCCCTGAGACCCTGTGTCAACGAAAGACAGAGGCGGGAGGGCAGAGGAAGGTGAATTGCAGAAGTATAGCTATGTTTCAAAAAGTTGCTGGTTTTTCTTCAAGAGCTGTGATGCATTTGTGGGAAAGATATGAAGTAGGAGCAGGGGCGGTCTGGGCCACCTAGCAGAGTTAGCAAAGCTAGGGTTGGAATGAGGATTGGGGTCTTCTCCTCCTTAGGAGAGCACCCGGAACAGACAAGTAGCTGATACCCAGAGCCATCAGGCAGCTTGGCCTCTGCTTCCTGGCTTTTCCCACCCGCCTCTTCTGTGGAACCCCACAGATAAGTATAATGACACAGCCAGCATTCACTAGGAGGGGTGTCAGCATGGCTGACTTTCAAAACTGAAGCGAAGTGGCTCTTTTCATACTGCTCACAGTGAAAGCAAGCTTCCTATGATGCCCTCTCCATCACATGTCTCCCTGCCGTGTTTGCCTTATTACAACCACCTCATCCCCCAAGAGCTAGTATTTAAACCTGTCTCTAGACAAAAAGAATGCCCTAGATATTTACAATTCTATTTCTGGTCCCCTGCATTCAGGAATACCGCTATCCCTAGCCTCCTGTGACTAATGCACGCTGTCCCCGGGAGCCAATACACTTCTCCATTTACAAAGCGGCTGGTGGTGAAGTTGGCCACAAGTGCTCTGAGCTTATCTGGAAAAAGTTCTGGGCAGCTGAGTGACACTTGATCCAGAGCTGAATGGCCACTCTGTGCAGGGGTGCTAGCGCTGGGGCTGGGCTCTTATCCACCGCTCTGTTTTGAAAAGAGTCACTCATTCCCTAATTCAGGATGAGTAACGGTTGGTGGCGATGGATAGATAGCAGATTGCTGATTTCATTTCCTGCCCTTGGTTTCTGCACGGGGTCTGAAGGGCAGAGAGGCATTTGCACGGCTAGGCAAAGTGGGCAGTTCCCTAAAATGGACTGCTGTGCCCAGCACCCTTCATCTCATAGTCTACATTCCAACGCAGTAACTCCTGGCAACTCCTGCTATCGATCCCCTTTATTTTGCAGTCACATCTTATATGTGGGATAGTACATAATACTTAATAAGGGATAGAGGGGAAGATTAAGGTCCATTTACCACCAAGTGTACATCAGGTATTTTTATTGATCTCTCAATTTTATTTATTTATTATTGATCTATGGCATTGATCTTTCTTGCTCTGTCTCTGTTTCTGTCTCCTCTCTCGCTCTCGCTCTTGCTCTCTTTCAGCATTTTTCAAGCTAGGATTTCTCAGTGTAGCCCTGGCTGTTCTGGAACTCACTCCATAGACAAGGCTGGCCTTGAACTCAAAGATGTGTCTGCTTCTGCCTCCTTGATGTTGGGATTAAAAGCGTGCACCACCACCCAGCTTGTTGACTTTCTTTAGAAGAATAATTTTATTTTTAATAATGTGTCGGTATGTGGGTATGTACTCATGAATGCAGGTGCCTAATGAAGCCTGTAAAGGGCGTCAGATTCCCTGGAGCTGGAGTTATAGGCAGTCTTGAGTTGCCTGATGTGGGTGAACTTGGGTCCTCCGTAAGAGCAGGAAGCATCTTAACTGTTGTGAGCTCTTTAGCCCCAGCGTCAGGTGGTTTACATACCGTTTCCTTGAATCCTTATGACATTCCTGTAAGTAAAGTTTTCCCATCCTCATTTCACAGATGTAGAGAGCAAAATCCAGTGAGCTGGAATCTACCCCACATTCTGCTTTATGTGCAGATGCTGAAATCCAAGCTTCTCCCACTATGGTTATCTCCAAGAACTCACCATCCACTCTGTCATTTGATAGTTAGCCATTTGGTTTTAGGTTACTCATTGCCCTTCATTTCCAATGCGCATCTTCTCCTCACATTGCTGAGATAATCTTCACTAAGCACTGTTGAGAAGAATGAGAATGTGTATTTTCAAGACAGATATTAATGAGGACCAAGTGCCCTTTACCTCCATTAGCCTGAAAAGGAGTGGACCATTGCTCATTGCATTATGTCACAAACACCAGCAATTCCCAGTCCTTCTGATACTGGTAGGTACTAGGACGCTACAAATTTTCTTAGGAGATATTATAGCAGTTAAGAGTTAATTCTGAAAATAATAGTTAAATTAGTATACATTTAACTTCTAGTTCTGTTTGATTTTGTTGTGTTTTCTCTTGCCTTGGCTGTCCTGGAGCTTGCTTTGTAGACCAGGCTGGCCTCGAACTCATAATAACCTCTAGATTATGTACTGTGTTTAGCACAACATAAATATAACTGGCTTTTAAGACAACACCCGCCGGGCGGTGGTGGCGCACGCCTTTAATCCCAGCACTCGGGAGGCAGAGGCAGGCGGATCTCTGTGAGTTCGAGACCAGCCTGGTCTACAAGAGCTAGTTCCAGGACAGGCTCCAAAGCCACAGAGAAACCCTGTCTCGAAAAACCAAAAAAAAAAAAAAAAAAAAAAGACAATACCCTGTGTTTTTTGTCCCAGTTGGAACAGAGCAAACAGGCTAGGTTGAGCCACCCATCTCATTGTGTAATAGTTTGCTCTGAACCTGAAACATTGGAGACATTCTATCCAGTGGGGAAGCTCCTTAAACAGAAGGTGAACAACTCAGAATAGCTTCAGGAAGTCCCTGAAACTGACCAGATTCACTAGGCCCCTCCCTGCCGAGTAAGCAATAAGAATTGAGCTGCAAAGAAGACTCTGAGATCACAGAAGCTGCCTAGAAGAAGAAGAAACCAGCAGAGCTGCCTTGAAGAGGTTTAGACCAACTGAGGCACCTGGAAAGGGTACCCTTGAACCTGTTGAACAGCCTGCGGGATGTGCAGTGTTCAACTTTGTGAGTGGTCACCCATGCTGGTGTTCTGAGTCATTTACTTGAGTCCTTTGGGATACTGTAAATAACCTTCACCCATATTCTTGTAAGTAACCCCAGTAAAACTCATTGGTTCACCACACTGGTCTTCGGTAGTAGTATCTGTGCTTTGATTTGTCATGGGATCTCTATCTGGAGTGTGTGTGTGTGTGTGTGTGTGTGTGTGTGTGTGTGTGTGTGTATGTGTGTGTTATGTCTCTCCAGGAAAAAAATTGTCATACAACACGATTAAACATGCCAATTAAAGAGACTTATAATAGTGAAGAACAGGAAGAGGAGATTTAATCCATGTAGACACATGGGAAAGAATACGGCATCAGTGATTACAAAGTCAGCCTTCAGGTTAGGGACAGGAGCTTCGGGCTGGAGAAGGGGAGGATTGACACAGGGCAAGAGGTCTGAGTAACCAAGCAGTTGTGGTCAAGACACTGGTCTAGTTGGCCATTGTCCCAGTTCCAGTTTGCCAGGTGGCCCGGCGAAGCTGTTACCAACACAATTGTCAGGCTTAAGGAGATCGCTCGCTTCTGCTCCAGGGCACCCTCAAAGATAACTGCCCTTATCATCGGGGTGGGAAGGTAGTCTGCATCGTGAGGCTTTTGCTATTTCTGGAATCCAAGATGACTTCAGGTTGTCTTTGTCCTCATGTGAGGGGTTAGTGCTTTTTAGACAAAAAACAAAACAAAACAACAACAACAAAAAACAGTTTCCAAGCTCCTGTTGCACAGATAGACCTGAACCCTTCTACTCAGGATGACTGCTGCTTCTGTTTAAACAAGGAAGATAATTTAAGCGCCATAAACTTCAGTTTTTGCACAGGTTCAACAAAGATAAAATTGTACTGTGTTAATGAACGACGGGGGTCAAATTCAGCTCAGAGCTCGGCAGACAGAACAGTTTTTACAGGCGCAAACACGGCAGTGCTAAATAAGGTCCTGTCAAACCGAGGTAATGCTAAATGAGATGCAGAAAATAAAACCTGCAGATGGGGACGAATGAAGATGTATGGGGCGTGGTGTGGCAGGGCAGGGCAGGGCAGGGCAGCGAAGCCGGCAGTGAGGAGATGATGCTCAAGCTGAGACCTGAACACTCATTAGGAAGCAAATAAGCTGGATAGAAAGGATGATGCTGCCAGGCATAGCTGAAGGCCTGAGTTCAAGCTCTCAGGCTTGAGACCTAACTGTGGTACTGCTGAAAGGTCTGGGTCTGCTCTACAAAAACCTTTTACAAGCATACTGTATAAGGGATGCGAAGGTTAAAATGAAGTAGGAAATACATTAAAATGTAGGCTTTCCAGCCCTATAAGAAGTAAGTTATATAAATGTAACCCCATGTAGGCTGAAGAGAGAGATTCATCTATTCACATACTCACTCATTCATGCATTTCTGTTACTTGGACCATCCATCAGGGTTGATGAAGTCCTCCAGAGAGCCTGGTTCCTGGTTTAGGAGTAACCCTCATTCACACAGGGTTTTCCATGGGTCACATTTGTGTCTTACAATAGTGCTAGGGAGTCAGAAGGGCTGTCACCCTCCCACGGAGGAGGACATTAGGAATCAGCTTTAACGGCATGCCTCAGATGGCCTCGTTTACATTCTAGACGATTTCCCAGAGCCACCTGTCAGGGCGAGGATGTCATTCCTAAGGGTTAAACTATGGTTCTTCATCCAGGTATCCCAGCTCTCTAAAACTCCTGCAGGCTCCTAACGGGTGCAGCTGAGATGAAGACTCAGAGGAAACAGACTGACTGTCTTCCCCCAAGAAATGGCTGCTGGGAATCAGGCCTTACAAGGCCCTTGGAGACAGTGACCATGTCTTTTGAACCTAATGCCAACTCTATGACCTGAGTGTCATATACAGTATTTAGAGTCATCCCGCCTTTAAGGGATTGACTTCAATTGTCAACCTGGCATACCTGGGAAACGGGAACCTCCATTTAGGAATTGCTTCCATCAGACCAGCTTGTGGGCATGTCCTTAATGGTTAACTGATGTCTGTGGGCCCAGCCCACTGTAGGTACTACCATCCCTGACAGGTAGTCTTGAGTTACTTACGAAGGTAGCTGAGCAAGCCTGAGGCAGCAAGCCAGTAAGCAGCATTATGCCTTTGCTTTTTCTTCAGTTCCCTCCTCTACATTCCCACCTAGAGGATCTGCCCTTGCTTCCCTCCGTAATCGACTGTGACCTGTAAGATGTGATAAACTGTTGTTTTTGCTCACGGTGTTATCACAGCTACATGGAAGCAAGCTAGACCCAGGGGTATAAGGTTGTTGAGTTCCAGTAAAAATGGGGGTAGGTGGGAGAGAGTGCTAAAGGGGGAAGTGGTTCAGGGACAGAGTCAAACCAAGCGAAGACCCCGCCAGCTCTGAATTCATGAGTTTTCCTGTCTACAGGCATTGACACCTGGGGAAGATGGCTCTTGCCTGTGCATAACAACTGCAGAAAGAGAGTTGGAACTGCTTTTGCAGGCATGATCTGGAAGGAAGGGAACTAAGGGAAGGTCTTGAAATGCCTGGAAACTTCCAATCTCCTGGGCCCATGAGAAAGGATGCAGACTAGTCCAGACCCCACTGGGGACCATTTGTCCTTTGCTTCACCTTCGAGGGGGTTAAAAGTCTTGCTATACTGATTTGGCATGGATGGAGGAGGGACTCGGGAGGAAGGCAGAGGCAGGAAGGAGAAGAGACACAGGGAGGGAGAGGCAGGGCCTGGGCTCTTCTCTCTGTTTCCCTTTGTGGCAGGGGGTTTGCGCTTGTAGGTCAAAGACAGGATGTGAAGTGGGAAGTGGCGCTGTGGTCATGAGGACTGCAGCTGATGGGGGTGGCGTGATGGTGTGGGTCCAGGGATACTCTGGAGGGAGGCTGCAGTGTTGGGAAGGGGAGTGAAAGGGCTAAGGGGGCAGGGAGATGAATAAGGTAGACCACCTTCCCTTCCCATCAGGCCACTTTCCTGACTCCCACATCCCTCCAGTGCTCATGGTTTGGTGGCTGGCAATAGCCGCTGGGTTTGGTGTCTGGCTTGGGCTTATTCCTCCCATATAGTGGGACCGTGGGCAAGTATCTTGCCCACTGGTCCTCAGCTTCATCGCTTGTGAATCAGAGGTGGTGCTAACAGGAACAGAATGTTGTTGGAAAGAAATGAAATGCCTTGCAAACTGTAGCAAGCACATGGGGGAGAGAGAGAGAGAGAGAGAGAGAGAGAGAGAGAGAGAGAGAGAGAGAGAGAGAGAGAGAGAGAGAGAGAGAGGAGAAAAACATTCCAGATGGGTAGTGCTCTTGTGTCTCCTATCCAGAAAGACCACATCAACTATATAGTTTTGAGTCACTTTCAACCAGAATGCTCATCCCTGCAGGCTGGCTTCTCCTTTATCACTTGACAACACGGAGAGAAGCGTGTCCCTCAGTTTCCATGCATCATTCAGGTGAGGCTAAAGTGGGAGGGAGGCAGAGAGGGACAAAGAAGGGCTGGTGCCTTCACTTGTCTAGGATTTAGTCTCTGCTCTGCTCATCCCTTTATTTGAGGTGATGGGTACTAAACCTAGGCTTTTCCGTGATAGACAAGCATTCTTCCATTGAGTGACATTCCCAGGCCTTTTGTTTTGAGACAGGAGGTCACTATGTAATTCAGGCCACCCTGGAACTCACTGTTCTCCTGTCTCAACCTTTAGGGTGGTACTCAGCTTAGCTCCTTTCTCACTATATATTCTCTAATCCCGAGTGGCTCAGAATCTTTTTATTTACTTCAGCTCCAATCCACTCAGCTCTGCTATATATGAGCTGCACACTCATGAGCTATGGAAACACAGGGAAGAGAACAAGGAAGAAACAGTAACTTCCCAAACGTTTGGGTTCTCTGTTGCTGATCACAGATTTGTCTCATGGCCATAGGTCATATAATCCTTCCAGAAGGGATCCTACTATAGGCACTCCATCTTATATATAGGAATGGGTGTGCATCGTGGTCTACACACACACACACACACACACACACACACACACACACACAGAGAACGGGGAGCTACCCCATAAAACTGGGGCCCAGAGCTTAGGTTCTCTTCTTCTCTTCTTCTGTGTCTGCTTCAGGTGAGGTAGACATGGTGAGGTCACTCAGGGGTCAATGGAAACAGTTCTCTGAGAACTAGAAAAAGAACTATCTATGAAACATTGAGAGTTTCTATAGAAAGAAAGTTGAGTCTTTCTATTAACTCCAACCCAATCCAACCCAGCCATTGCCTTTTGTTTCTCAAGTGAATTCAGAATCACCCTGCTGGAAAAAAAAATCAGTTTTTCCCCAGTGCTTGGGGAACTAAAGTTGACATTTAAAAAGATCACTCATGCAGTTAAATGTAAGAGTATGGAGACACTTAGGTCTCTGCTATTATAGTGGCTTCCCTTCTTGCAGATGTGAGGACAGAACTGAGAAATGTCACCATGTGACTTGAACTCAAAATAGCGTGTATCCACAGGCAGACGTTGCATTGCCTCTGTACTAAAGGTAACCAGACTGTCTTAGCTGGGGTTTCTATTGCTGCAGAGACATCATGACCACAACAATCCTTATAAGGGAAAGCATTTAACTGGGACTGGCTTACAGTTCAGAGATTAAGCGCATTATTATCATGGCAGGAAGCATGTCAGTGTGCAGGCAGACATGGTGCTAAGGAGCCAAGGGTTCTACATCTGGATCAGCAGGCAGCAGAAAGACAGAGTGAGCCACTGGGCCTGGTTTGAGTGTCTGAAACCTCAAAACCCAGTGACATACTTCCTCCAATAAGGCCACACCTCCTAATAGTGTCACTTCCTGTGGGCCTATGGGAGCCATTTTCATTCAAACCACCACACAGACTAGGAGTTCAGAGCCCATGGCATTAGTGTGAAAAGGCTGTTAAGGTTATTAGTTATGTCAAGGATAGACATGTAGGTGGTCGTGTATGCATGAAGGATGCTCAGCTGAGAGCTGAATAGTGGAAAAATGAGTATAACACAAGGCTACTGAGATAACAGAGGTGGTGTCTTGTTGTCCTCTCTTTTTAATTGTCTGCCTTTTTAACTACAGCTATCCAAGTGAGCAACTGCAACTCTGCCACTACCAACAGTGACTAGGCCGCAAGAGCCTGCAGCCTGAAGAAATTCCCTCAGGCACCAACCTTGCAAAACCGCTATGAGAATTTATCTTAAATCCGTCTCACTAAAGAATTCAAGATTCAAAGGTTGAGGTAGAATCCTGCTTCCCAGAGAGGCTGAATAGCAAGCAGCTCACCTAGCTTGTCTCTTCTTGTCTCTCCAGAAGTCCTCATGCTTTTTCTTGACTCTCTCTTTTTCTTTTTGTTTTTTTGAGACAGGATTTCTCTGTGTAGCTTTGGAGCCTGAACTGGCACTTGCTCTGTAGACCAGGATGGCCTTAAACTCACAGAGATCCGCCTGCCTCTGCCTCCCAAGTGCTGGGATAAAAGGTGTGCGCCACCACTGCCTGACTGTTTGCCCCTATTTATAAAATCTTCTCCACCTGGCTCCTCCCTGCTACTTCCAGTTAGCTAGTTACTGACTCCAGACCACAGGTGAATTTTATTTAATCAAACATATCTTTGCATCATTAAACAAATGTTCCAGAGCATAAACAAAAGTAACACACCTTAAAATAATATTCTACAACACTGTCTTAGTTAGAGTTTCTATTTCTGTGAAGAGACACCATGACCTTGGCAACTCTTATAAAAGAAAACATTTAGCTGGGGCTTGCTTGCAGTTCAGAGGTTTAGTCCATTATAGTCATGGTAGGAAGCAAGGCAGCATGCGGGCGGTCATGGTGTTAGAGAAGAAGCTGAGAGTTCTTACATCTTGACTTACAGGCAACAGGAAGTGGTCAGGGACACTGGGCGTGACTTGAGCATATATGATACCTCAAATCAAATGTTGCCTCCACAGTGACATATTTTCTCCAACAAAGCTACACTTCTTAATAGTGCCACTCCCTTTGGGGCGCATTGTCTTTAAAACCACCATAAGATGATGACATCTTGAGTCACAAGACAAGGGCTCTCCATGAAAGTGGGCCCACTAAGACCTCCAAACTTGGCCTAGATATAACAAATTATTTTCTCTTGTCCAAGGACAAAATCTTGAAGGCATGTACAGGCGCACATAGCTGAGATCCCAGAACCCAGGAGTCTGGGGCAGGAGAATTGTGGGGCCAGCCTAAGTGAGCTACATGGTAAGAGAAGTGTGTGTGTGTGTGTGTGTGTGTGTGTGTGTGTGGTGTGTGATTTTGTATGTGTGTGTGTGTGTGTGTGTGTGTGTGTGTGAGAGAGAGAGAGAGAGAGAGAGAGAGAGAGAGAGAGAGAGAGAGAAGGAAGAGGAAAAGAGAAGAGAGGGAGAGGGGAGAAACAGAAAGGGAGATGGAGAGAGAGAAAGGGAGGGAGAGGGTGAGGGAGGAAGAGAGAGAGAGAGAGAGAGAGAGAGAGAGAGAGAGAGAGAGAGAGAGGGAGGGAGGGAGGGAGGATACCTTTGGATACTAATTATACCATGGAACCTAATGCTTCCCATTTCCTCACTGAGAAAACTCTTCTCTGAGCCTCAGAATCATTTCTTTAGTGCTGCACAGAGTCCCCATGTGGAGGTCCATGCCCACCAGGCTTGAGTGACTAGCTATAACTGAAATAGGAGTTAAGTCTGAGGTCTTGGTCCCAGACCATGACTTTTACTTCTACTTCCTTCCTTGGAAGAACTAATTTACAGTCTATAACCCATGACCACATCGGTTATGTAACTGTTACCACAAGGACCTAGGGACCCAAAGCTGTCCTGTTTGGCAATAGGTCAAGGATCAGAAGAGATCTAGAATGTACAGTGACCCCAAGAGATTAGTGAAGATGGTAACTATGGGACCAGAGAAAAAAATAGTGTTGGCCTTCTTTGTTCATTTTCTGCAGGTAGAATACATTTTCCTTTTTGGAAATTCTTCTAATTTGTTTGCATTTGTTTTTAATATATTTTGTGTGTCTGTGTACATATTCTAGAGCATGCGTATAGAGGTTTATCAACAGGTGCCTTTACCTACTGAGCTGTCTCACCGTCCTTGATAAAAGACATTTTATAAAATCAGACCTGAACTAGGCCTGGTTGCTCAAGCCTGGAATAGCATCAGCTTCCCAAGAGGCTAAGGCAGGAGGACCACAAATTCAAGACCTGTCTGGGATACAGTGAGTTTAAGACTAGCCTAGGCAACTAGTGAGACCCTGTCTCAAAATAAAAGTAAAAAGAGGACCAAGGCAGAGGACTCAGTCAGAGACTATTTGCCTAGCATGTTTAAGACCCCAGGCTCAATGTCCAGTACACACACACACACACACATACACACACACACACACACACACATACTTTGTAAATGGAGTTGTGCCCATATTAAGCTAAGAACTCAAGTGTTTTCTTGTTGGCTTTAGAGTGATGTCATCATCCTTGACAGTTCTCAGGGCTCTCTCCCTCTCCTCGTGTCGTGTGGTCCTTCTCAGCCTCATTGCGTCCTGTCACTCACACTCTGAGGTCCAGCTCAGTACAGGGATCATCAGAGACTCAACACAGCTGCCTGCAAAACGTGCACCTGCGCTCTCAACTACAGACTGGAGATGTGGAATCACAGCGCTGGGAGAGACGTGTCCATAGCGAGAGGGTCTTGGTTTTATGGGAACCCATGGGCAGTCATCTGTCCAGGTATGTAGAGGAAGGATGGCTTTCTGAAAGGGGTGCATCTAGGGCAGAAGCTACAGCATCATAAGGGATCAAGAAGGGCAGGGGAGAAGTTTATGCAGAAGGAATGAATTATGCAAATACTGAAGAAAATAAGAACTAGAAGTTCATGAATCGAAGTAAGAAAGGTTTGGCTGAAGCTCTCTAGTAGGTCTTGTGGAGTGTACAGTGTTCCGGTGAGGGCTTTTGTTTGGTTTCTTGTTTTAGAAACAGGGTCCTGTCACAGAGTTCAGCCTGGTCTTCAAGGCATGACTTAAATCCCAGTACTCTGGAGGCAGAGGCGGGTGGATCTCTGTGAGTTCGAGGCCAGCCTGGTCTACAGAGGGGGTTCCAGGACACTCAGAGCTACACAGTGAAACCCTGTCTCAAAAAAAAAATCCAAACCAAAACAAAAAAGCGTTCCTGCCCTCACAGCCAGACCATCTTCCTACTCCACGTAGGACCTGTGGGTCTCTGTGCTTGTCACTCTGCTGACAGAGTTGAGTGTGATAGTCACACATGGAGTTCCCATCAAGCCTGAGTCATCAGCGACCAGAGACTTTCCAAATCAGCCTGGAACCAAGTCCTCCATTACCAGGCAGTGAGGTAGTTGAGGTGAAGGGCTCCACCGGAGGCTCCAAGCCAAGCCAGAGGCTACTGCTGGCTTGACTTCCAGCTGTGCTTTGAGAGTTGTTACGTGACAGTTAGATGTGTCTCCTGGTTTTGGTTCAGATTACAATCAGTAATCAACCAGCTTCCCAAAGAAAAGACATAGTTCCGGTTTGGAATCGGAGCCCATCTGTTCCTCATTTTATCCCAGGTCTCTGAAGACTGAATTGCTTCTATGCTTCCTCCACTCCTCCCCCAACATCTTAAGAACATACGCCAGCTGGACGCAAAATGACCTCACTTGACAACCTTTGTCAAAGTGATACTGATGTGTGTTGTAAGGATTATGTGGGGATTCCTTGTTTCTGTGCAGAACAGGTATCTGACTTCAAATTTTCCATCAAATTTAAGTTTCTGTATTTAACTCCACCTAAGAAAACCACATAAATATAAGTAAAAGAGTACATAAAACCTTGTCTAATGAAGCGGGAGGCAATAGATTATCTGGATCTTATGCTCCCATGACAGAAGGATAACAGTTGACTTCGGGTCAGCTGAGAGTGAACTGTGTCACTCAGCAGACATCTTGGAGGCTGCAAGGTTGCCATTGCTTCTCTTCTGGGATTCAGGAGTATGGAACGTTCTCTAGCAGCCAGCTCTATGCTCCCCCATGTCACAGGTCCTTCCTGTATTGGTTATGAAGATTGTCTTGCTTCTGCTCCCTGAAGAATGAGAACCAATTCGGTGAGTTCACCAGCCTTGCAGCTAGTGTTCTGCTCGTCCTTCATACCACCATCACCACCTCCACCACCACCACCATCACCATCATCACCATCACCACCACCACCATCACCACCTCCACCACCATCACCACCACCTCCACCACCATCACCACCACCTCCACCACCATCACCACCACCTCCACCACCATCACCATCACCATCATCACCACACATCCACCACCATCCACCACGCCATCCAGCATCACCATCCTCCCACCTAACACCATCACCACCAACCGTACACCACCATCCCACACCTCCCCCACCACCATCACCTCCACCACCTCCAACATCACCACCTCCACCTCCACCACCCAACACCACCACCAATCCCCAACCACCACCACCACCATCATCACCATCTCCACCACCATCACTATACTCTTACCATTTGACTATCAGCATCTAATGTGAGTGTGGAAAGTCATAATGGACAAAAACCATATTTAAAATTATGTGCTGGAGTAGTTCAGCTGATAGAGTGCCTGCCTAGCATGCACAAAGCCCTGGCTCAGTCTCCAAAAGCATGAACTCTGGTGTGGAGGCATAGCCAGCGCTCAGGAGGTGGAGGCAGGCAGGTAAGAAGTTTACGTCAGTCTTAGCTACCTACTTAGCTGGAGACCTTGATTCAAGAATAAACCATTTGTCAGATAGATGTGACTTTGATTTCTTCACTGTGTTCTTTCAGACAAGTTACTCCTTTGTATGCCAGTTTTTTCACATTGAATATGTGGAGGTGACAATAATGTTCACATGATTAAGATGGGGAAAAAGGTGGGAAACATATATACATTGTCTGCTGGTGAACTGAAAAAAATTTTTTGAGACAGGATGTTCCTATCGAACCATAGCTGGCTTGGAACTTACTATGTGGACCCCAATGGCATTGACATTTCTGTCTCTTGGCTGAAAAAGTCACAGGTGTGCACTACTATGCCCGATGCAGTGTCTGTTCTTCACACATTTCTTCTTCAGACATTCTTAAAAAGGATGAAGAGGTAGCTGAGGCAAACTGGATGTGCTGTGAATGATGTAAGGGCCGAGCTGTCGGTAGGCTATGTGTGTATTGAAGCCAGTAACTACAAAACGAAAAACAGGTCAGTAAGATGTTTAAGCTTCGATTTATGTCCCAAGCGAAATTATGCTTGCTTCTCTTCTGTTTTTGCTGTTATTCCCCTGCACCTTCACTTTGTGGCGGCATCTTGTTGAGCAGCTCAATTGATCTGAACTTGGGATGCTCCTGCCCCACCTTCCTAAGTGCAGCACTTCCCTCGGCTGCCTGCCCATTTCCCCATCTTCTGCAGCCAAAGCCCCTAGCCCATCCCCTGCAAGCTGAAACCTAGGTACGGGCTTCTTCAGTTCCTGAATCCTGACTGCAGCAAATTCTCAAGTCGAAAGGCGAACATGTGACTGATGCTCTTCAAAAAAGAGCATCAAAAGTGTGTCAAAAGCTTTATGAATGATACACAATTACGGTCCTGAACAATAGAAAGGACTTTCTTCTCTGAGTTCCGATAAAATAGTGCGCATTCTGTGTGCAGGACATTTCATGTGGCATTGGACCGTACCACTTTTTGGTTCATTTTCCTGTTATGATAGATGCATCACAGGGCTCTTAGGGATGGTCAGATTTGTCTGAGTTCCTACAGACATGCAGAGAACTTACCACAAAGCAAGCTCTAATAAATAACTATAGAGTAAGGTAGTGTGTGCTTGTTTTTCCTGAGGATGCTGGAGATGTTTCAGAGAGAATACTGTTCTGTGTGTTTTCTACCCACCCCGTTCTACACCTCACTTACGCATTCAGAAGATGGTTCAGGGTATACGCTATTCATGGCCAGCAGTGGAATAAAGCAGGTGAGACTCTCTTTGCCACAAGAGACCTCTGCAATTACCCAGCCTGGGTCCAAATTTCCTAACAACAGCTCTGCCAATGGTGGCCAAGCCTCCCTGACCAGAGAGAGCAACTCCCACCCTGGAAAACATTGTTTACCAAGGCAGACATTTGGACAGGAAGTCCTTAGCACTCCGACTGTGTTCCTGCAAGCCTTCATCTGTTACGATAAACAAACAAAGCAAAACAACTCTACGCAAGACTGGTGGAATGGCTTAGCAGGTAAAGGCATCTGCCACCAAGCCAAACAGTCCGAGTTCGATCCCCAGGGCCCACATGGTAGAAGGAGAGACTTTCTCCTCTGACCTCCACACTTATCCCCAGGGCCCACATGGTAGAAGGAGAGACTTTGTCCTCTGACACGCACATTTTCACAGTTGTGCACGCCTCCCCCCATTAAATAGAAAAAATATAATGAAGAAAAGGTTTGTTTAAATCTATGGATCGGAGATAGATTTAAAATAGATTTGAGACAGAGGTGAAATATAAACCTTTTTTCTTTAAGATAAAAATTCGCTATATAGCCCAGGCTGATCTGGATTTTGTGGTTCCTCTGTTTCAGCCTCCGGAGAGCCGGGATACGTGCATACACCATCGTAGACAGCTAAAACTTTTAATCACACTTTCTGCTTGGGAGCTTGTCGTATGTGAAGCGAGGTTTCAGAGAGCCTTCGTCTGTAATGAACGTTTAGTACACCGTGACATGACTAGCATCCGGTGCTCCGGGTCTCTCTGTCAGGAGTTCCTCACTCGGACCGTAATATGATTCCTGTTGCTTAGGAGATGGCTGTGTGCTGGGCACTGGGAAGAGTTACATTCATGTGTCATCGTTTCAAATCCCCCAAAACTCATGAGGCGAGTGTCATTGCCAAGGCCAGCCAAGCAAGGATAACTAACTGGGCTGAGCAGCAAACAACAGTGCTGGGACTGGAATCCAGGACTGCCCAGTGTTCAGGGACACCTTCATATCCTCCGGCTTGTCTCCTACCTGAGCTACACCAGATCAGTCCTTTCCCCTGAGTGTGTTTATTGCCTGGGATGCACCCTTTCCCGTCTTCCTCAAATTCCACTTCCTATCTCACACTGATTAATTTTGTAGAGATTCTTCATTCTTCTGGTGTAAGACCATTTTTCTCTGTTTTTTTTCGGGGGGGGCAGTACATTGTGTGGCCTTGACTGGTCCCAGACTCTATGTCTACCAGGGTAGACTTGACTTGAGGTCCTTCTGCCTGCCTCTGACTCCCAAATTGCTGTGTCATTATTTCTGGTTTCTGATTCCTCTGTAACTTTTTTTTTATGTTTGGGTTTTATGTAACCAAGGCTGGCCTCTGACTTGCTACGTTCCAAGGATAACCTCGATCTCCTGATCTTCCTGCCTCTATTCCCGAGTGCTGCGATTACATGTGTGCCTCTGGGAGGAATTTACATGTGTGCATCTGGGATCACATGTGTACAGCTAGGATTACATGTGTGCATCTGGGATTACATGTGTGTCTCTGAAATCACATGTGTACATCTTGGATTACATGAGTGCATCTGGAATTACATGTGTGCATCTGGAGTCACATGTGTTCATCTGGGATTACATGTGTTCAGCTGGGATCACATGTATGCAATACTATGTCTACTATTTCTGCAATTTGGGTGATCAAACCCAGAGCCTTGTGAAGGCTAGGCAAACGCTCTGCCAACTGAGGTCCACCTCCAACCTCACTGTGTTCTTTAGATTTAAAAAATGTTCTGTTTTTGAGATGGCATAGTGACATGTCTCAGTGGTCAGTCACTTTTAGACACGTTTTGGGCTACTATCCTTGCCATATGATCGACCAGGTAGAAACAAGTTCATACACAAGCAATAATAAATTCACATCCATGCAGTGTGAACCTACAGTTGGTTGGGCTGATGTGCTGTTACCTTGGCAACAAGGAAAACAAACTGTGTTCTCAGAAATACTCTCCTAGAAGCAATAGAAAAATTCCATTTGCTACCATCATTTTTTTTTCCTCTTGAATTAAACCTTTCAGTGAAACTTGTTGAAAATTGTGTTTCAGCCAGTCTTCTTCTACCTATAGTATTTCCACGGGAAGAAAAAGCCAGTTTCAACATTAAGTCAGGAAATTATCCTCACTGTGTCCTGTGTGGGCTGAAAATCACCCCGAGGAAACTGAGGCAAGCACAGGAAGAAAGAGACATGGCTTCCTCACTTCCGAACTGTGCCATCGCTCCACAGTTCCCAACAGAGGTTGTTACACATAGGACCCATCTCTGAGTTTCGGTACAATGCAAGCTAGATTTAAAAAAAAAATACAGAAAAAAATAAAGGCTGGAGATTCAGATCAAGTGTCCAGCACTCACCTACAGTGCACAAAGCCCAGGTTGGACCTACAGTGTACAAAAAATAAAGTAAAAATTAAAGACGGGTACTGACACATTTGGCTTCTGCACTTATGAAGCAGAGGCAGAGAGATCAAAAGTTGGAGGCTAGCATGGGCTACATAATAAGTTTGAGACCAGTCTAGGATACAGAGGAAGACTCTATCTCAAAGGAGAGAAGTGAAAGGAAGGATGGAGGGAGAGAGGAAGGAAAAAGAAAAAAAGATAGATAGATTTATTTATTTATTTATTTATTTATTTATTTATAGACAGATCCTCTTTTATGCAGATCAGGCTAGCCTCCAACTCACAGGGATCTACCAGCCTCTGTCTTCTGATTGCCGGCTGAGATTAAAGGCGTGTGCCACCCCAGCTGGCTCAGATTTATTTCATTTTAATTATGTGTACGTTTGTGTGTGGATGTACGTGTGAGTGCAGATGTCCGCAGAGACCAGAGGCCTGGGTCCCCTGAAGCTGAGGTTCCAGGGGGCTGCAGGACACTGAGTGTGGGTGCTGGGATCTGGGTTCTCTGTGAGACTGGCACACTCTCTTAACCTCTGAGACACCTTGTCAGCCACCAAAGAGCAGAGAGTGAGGGTCCATGGAGTGTGTGGTCACAGATGTCTGTCACACCACTTCCTCACAAGGCCCATGGGCTATCCATCAAAAGGGGACAGAAAGACTGGGAGAGCCAGAGGCCAAGGGCTGGAGTAGCACAAGGTCTTCTGGAAAGGTCAGGACAGCGGCACCCATGGCCTCGGCAGCTATGGATGTCTGCACAGGAGCAAGCCAGTGAACTGTCCAGCATGGTGGGGGGGGGGCACCTGAATCCTCACCCCTAGCTGAGGAGGTCTTGCAGTCGATGACCTCAGCAGAAGGGTCAGCTTTCATTAAGGCTGTGGCTCCAGGCAGGTGGACCACACTCCTGTAGATGGCCCCACACTGGTGTTTAAGGACAAGGGCAGAGCAAATTTGACCTAGTAGGTTATGTTCAAAAGGGCCATAAATTTTGGAGGGGTTGAGTAAGAGGATGGGGCAAATATGATTAAAATACAAAGAATGCATGTATGAAATTATCATTAAAATGTTGCATTTTGGCGGGGAGGCATTGAGACAGAGTTTCTCTCTCTCTATGTAGTCCTGGATGTTCTGGAATTCTCTGTAGACCAGGCTGGACTTGAACTCACAGAGATCCACTTGTCTCTGCCTCCCGAGTGCTGGGATTAAAGGTGTGTGCCACCACCACATGGCATATTTTTCTTTAAAAGGCAAGGTATGGCCAGGTGCTCCTATGGCCCAAGTACTGGAAAGTGTAGAGACAGGAGGATCCTTAAAACTTGCTTGATACCAGCCTAATTGAAAACACAGGGAGCTCCAGGTCCAGAGGGAAGTCCTCTCGAGAGAATAGAAATGGATAGAACAGGACAGTCAGCAATCTTTTCTGGCACATGGGCATGAATACACACACACACATACAAATACAGCATACACACATATAAAGAAATAAATGGTCAAAATGGGAACTGTTATGTTATGTGTATTTTACTAATATTTCAGAATGTGGCACTTGTTTGAAACTTTGGAGCTTTTTGTTTTGGTCTGGTTTAGGTTTTTGAGTCAGAATATCTCATGTAACCTTGAACTTCTGATCCTCCTGACTCTGTCTCCAAAGCTCTGGGATTACAGGTATATGCCACTGTACTTTGGCTCTTATTTGATAAGTTACTCTCTTTTCCTCTCTCCCTCCCTCCCTTCTTCTCCCTCTCCCTCACCTGAAATTTTCCAATAATTCTGACATCTGGGGCTCTTGGTATGTCTTAGTCATAGAGACTTTGTCTGCTATGTTTGAGGCCCTGGGCTCTATCTCCTGGCCTGCCTTTGCCACTTTGACCATTAGATTTAGTTAAAGACAACAAAGAAGAAGAAGGAGAAGAAGGAGGAGGAGGAGGAGGAGGAGGAGGAGGAGGAGGAGGAGGAAGAGAAGGAGAAGGAGAAGAAGAAGAAGAAGAAGAAGAAGAAGAAGAAGAAGAAGAAGAAGAAGAAGAAGAAGAAGAAGAAGCAGCAGCCTTGCCTGCTGGGCCCTGGCATTTGTGAAGCTGCAACCCAATGGCAAACTTCATGGCATTCATTTCTTGGAGAAGTGTGACATAAGCCCACATCCCGGCACAGGGGCACACTGCTCTGCCAACTGAAGCAGTTGTATTGAAAACATTAATTATTTGTGCAACCATCTCAGATTAGCTCTGGAGGGCTTAGACATCTGTGATAAAAATAGGTCAAAAATAGAAACAAGGGCAGGGGATGTAGCTCAGCAGTAGACGACTTGCCTAGCAAGTGTGAGGCTTTAGCTTCAATATCCAAAATAATAAAAATAAATAAATACAAAGAAAACACTGGCTCCCATCTGTGTCTTGACTTGCCGCTTACCTTTAGATAAACCAGACCTGAATGGAGCCTCCCGTCCCCTGAGACAGTCCCTTTGTTGCCTTTCTTGTACACAGTCCACCTCCCTGGGCTCTCACTCTGACCTGCTACACACCTCATGCCGACAGTCCCAGTCTCTCTGAATGTGGATTTTCACCCTCATATGTCACCAGCCCAGTGGCTATTAACATTGGCATCACCTCTATGGCTCTGGCATCGCTTTGGTTTACTTTGGTTTTTACCTCTTTGACCACAACTTAATTTTTCCCAATCTTTGGTCACTGCAGCTTATTCCTTGAGGTTATGCCAGGGAGCTCACAGGCCACAGCTTGGCAGACACCTTCTCATCCCTTATATTTCCTTGGCTGTCACTAAATCAGGATTCTCCCCTCTTTCCCCAGGGGCTCTGTTAAGTAGTGGGCATCAGAGATGTGTAATAATCAAGATATCGCCTCATTATGCTTGCCTTCTAATGAGAAAGAATGACATTATTATGTGACTTAAGGAAGGGTATGCACCAAGGTCCGGGTTTGAACTCTGGCACCACTCAAAGCTGGGCATGATAGTCTTTACTATATCTGTAACCCCAGAGCTTGCAGATAGAGGCAGAAGGGTCAAGAGTTCAACACCAACCTTGGCTACATAGCAGGTTTGAGGCCAATTGAGTGACTTGAGATCCTGTCTCAAAAAAACCAAACCAAAGTGACAAAAAATCAAAACAAAACAAAACAAAAAAACCGACGGGTGGGAACAACTATTTGCTCACGATTCTGTAGTTCGCACAGTGCTTTGTTGGGTATGGATCATTTGTTCCTGTAATATCTGCTGGGGCAGTTCACCTAAGACTCTCGGATCCAAGCTGGTCCCACTCACATGGCTGCTGCCTCAGCTGGACCGGCTCAAGGATGCAGGAGCTCGCTGGGCCTCCTCTTTTCCTTTCATCCTCCAGGATGCCGCTCACTGCACATAGCCTCTTTGTTTAGACTACTGCACCATGGTGGCGGCCATCCAAGAAGATGAAAGTGGAGACTGCCAGTCTCTGGGAGGTCTGGGGCCAAGTGCTGTAGTGTCATTTGGTAGTGTCATTCGGGAATTTCCTACTGGGCACAGCAGGTCACAAGACCAGCATAGATTAAAGCGAATGAACACACACTCTGTGCCTTTATGGGTTAGCAGGACATTGTTGTGGCCTCTGTTCTGGATACTGCAGCAGGAAGAATACGGTTAGATATCTTTCTTGAAAGAGTTGATCGGCTAGTCACAAAGAGTCAGACCCAGGCTTTGAGCAGACCCTGAGTCTGGAGCCTGCTTCAGTGAGGAGAATGTAAGCTATGACACTTCTCTGTACCCTGTGTCACTTAGGGACAGCTCCTGGTTACTCGGTATTAACTCTCAGTGTGACAGAACCCACCCTTGGAATGTTGTGTCTGTCTCCTTGTAGAACTTGAATTCAGGGCACAAAAATGAACCAAAACCAAAGTCTGTTCTCTGTCAGTTTGTTTATAAGGGCTAGTTGTTAGTATGTGTGTATGTATATGTATGTATGTGTGCATATAAGTATGCATGTATTTAAGTGTGTATATATGTAAGCATGCATGTATTTATGTGTGTATATATGTAAGTATGCATATACATATGTGTTTGCATATGTATATGTGTATATATGTATGCATGCGTATGTGTGTATATATGTAAGTATGTGTGTATTTTTGAGATAGGGTCCTACTCTATGCCAGGCTCAGGTTACCATGGTAACTCTGTATAACTTGGGTTGGCCCTTGGACTTGTGGTAGTCTGGCCTCAGCCTCCTAAACACTGGGGATGCAGATATAAACCAGCATGCTCAGCTTGTTAACGAAGTGTGTGTGTGAGTGTGTGTGTGTGTGTGTGTGAGAGAGAGAGAGAGAGAGAGAGAGAGAGAGAGAGAGAGAGAGAGAGAGAGAGAGAGAGAGAGAGAGAGAGAGAGAGACTCCAGGCTCTCTTCTTCTGGTAGCAAAGTCTCAGCATGGTGGCTAATTTTCTTCTTGGAAGGCAGCTCTGCCAGCCACTACACTTCCACTCTACGGTCAATTTGCTTCTTCAGACATATTCAGCAGCTGTTGTAAGATGTGCTCATCTAAACTGGTTTTGATCAGCTTACGGTAAATAGCCTCCCGTCTTAACATCTACAGGAGCAATTTCTAGCAGCCTTCATCCCTACCCAAGAACAAGGGTCTTAAATTGGATCACACCTGTGCTCCAAGCACCTCCTTGTGGCTAGATGCAGGCACTGCATATCGAGGAGCTCAGCCTTGGATTTCTGTCCCTGGAGCATGCCTCTCTCCCAGTGCATGACGACACCAGTGTGTTGGAGGTCTATACCGAAAAGAACAGTCTGTTTGCCAAAGGAATGTGTCTATGCAAAACATATAGCTCAGCGCGCTGCTGCATGGAGAGGAAAATCCTAGCGTCTGCCAGCTCCCAAAGCTCCTCACAGCTTCCCCGGCATCCCCTCCCTTCCAGCACCAGCCGCTAGGCCTGCTCCAACTGCAGTTAAAGGATTTTTCTTTTGGAAAAGGAAAGTATAAGGCTGCAGAAAAAGCTTGCTGATCTAAGATCTGATTTTCACTTGAGCAGTAGATGAAAAATACTCTCACTACGTGAGGGTGTCAGAACCATGGAGAGAATTTTTAACATTGTTTATTATCCAGTTGAGACAGAGTCTCATGTAACCAGTCTGGCCTCCACCTGTCTTTGTAGTCAAGGATGACCTGAACTCTTGATCCTCTTCCTTTACCTCCCCAAAGCACTCAGGGGCGTGACATCACACCTGGTTTACTCTGTACTGGAGATTGAACCCAGGGCTTCATGAAGCCTAGGCAAGCACTCAGCTGGCGGAGTTACATCTCCAGCCTTCACATATAGTCTCACAAACTGGCTCCCATCCAGGTGCAGGTGTTTGTACTGAAGACTTTCTCAGAGCCCAGGACGCATACAGAGAGGCTCTCAGGAAGGAGCAGACAGCCCAGGCATCTTGTTTTTCAGTTTCTCAGAGCCATTAACACCCCCTCCACTCCCACCAACAGTGACTCATATGTTCTGTGGCAACACTATCCAGAGTGTATTCTGTTAAGTTTAAAAACATTTTTATTTTTCAAACAATTCATTTTTATTTTATGGTACAAAAACATTAGCTTATGGTACATTGGAAAAAAATAAAATCGGTTATTTTCCTGGACATCTGGAAGGGCCCTGCTCTATTGAACTTTGGGATATCACGTAAACATGTACGACACACATTTTTCTCTTTTTAAAACTATCTTCTTGTAAATGCTAGGCGAGAAAAGGAAAAAAAATCCAGTAGTACAATGAAATTAGTGTATCAGCCATCTTAAAATCAAAGCTTCTTTGTCAAGCCCAATTTTAAAAATAAGGAAGACCAGCTATTCTACCCAGTACAGCCACTAAACCTCATGCTCTCACACCAAGAGCAGACAGAAGAATAGAACTGGGCTTTTTCTTCATCCGTATCCCACCCGAGAGAGCAAGCACCCACTATTGTTTCTCACTAGGACTTACTGCACAGAGCTCACTGGGGTCCAAGATGCCCTGGTCATTGTTGTTTGCAGCTGGCACAGGATGAAGGACATCAGTATCAATTCAGGGGAAGCATGAGGTTCCTCAGTTTGAGCCCAGGGACAGGAAAGGTGGCCAAGAGACATCATCAGGACGTTACTCAGAACTGTACATTTGAAAAGAATGGCAGAAACAAAAGCAAACTGATTTAGGTCAGTTTCCAGGTGTGTGGGCTACTTTCTGTTAACTTGACACAAGCTAGAGTCATCGGAAAGAAAGGAACCTCAATTGAGAAAACGTCTCTAGAATGTCTGGCTGCATGCAAGCCTGGAGGGCATTTCTTTAGAGACCACAGCCCTGGGCTTCTGGTTCCAGGCACTGTAAGAAAGTCGGCTGTGCAAGTTGTGGGAGCAAGCCAGGAAGCAGCCTTCCTCCTGTGTCTCTGCCTTAGCTCCTGTTTCGGGGCTCCTGCTTGAGTTCCTGCTCTGACTTCCCCGGATGATGCACTGTGATATGGAGCAGTAAGCAAAGTAAACCCTTTCGTTCCCAAGTTGTTTTGTTTATGGTATTTGTCACAGCAGTAGAAACCCTTTTTTAAAAAAAATTTTAAAGTGTTTTTTTTTCATTTTACATACCAACTATAGTTCCCCCTCCCTCCTCACCTCCCTCTTCTGCCTCACCTTCCCCCCACCCAACCCTCCATCCACTCTTCAGAAAGGGTTAGACCTCCAATGGGCTGTCTACAAAGCCTGGCATGTCAAGTTGAAGCAAGCAAAACCCTTACCCCATATTGAGGCTGAGCAAGGCATTTCTCCATAGGGAATAGACTCCAAAAAACCAGTTCATGCACTAGGGATAAATCCTGGTCCCACTGCCAGTGGCCCCACAGACTGCCCAAGCCACAGAACTCTCAGCCATATTCAGAGGGCCTAGTTCGGTCCTATGGAGGTCCCCCAGCTCAGATCAGTTGTGTCTGTGGGTTTCCCATCATGACCTTGACCCCTTGGTTCATATAATCCCCCCTCCCTCTCTTTGACTGGACTCTGAGAGCTTGACCCAGTGCTTAGCTGTGGATTTCTGTATCTGCTTTTACTAGTTACTGGATGAAGGTTCTATAATGATAATTAGGGTGGTCATCAATCTGATTACAGGGGAAGGCCAGTTCAGGCACCCTCTCTCCATTACTGCTTGGCATCTTAGCTGGGGTCATCCTGGTGGATTCCTGGGAGTTTCCCTAGCACCAGATTTCTCCCTAATTTCTCTTTCCTCTCTCTCCCTCTCTGTTCCTCCCCAACTCAACCATCCCATTCCCTAATGTGCTCTTCCTTCTCTCCTCCCCTTCACTCTTCCCTCCCCTCTCCCTACCCATGTTCCCAGTCTACTCAGAAGATCTTATTTATTTCCCCTTCTCAGGGGGCATCTATGCCTGTCCCTCTTAGGTCCTCCTTGTTACCTAGCTTCTCAGGGGTTGTGTGACTGTAGCCTGGGTTGTGTGATTGTAGCCTGGGTTGTGTGATTGTAGCCTGGGTTGTGTGATTGTAGCCTGGGTTGTGTGATTATAGCCTGGGTTGTGTGATTGTAGCCTGGTTATACTTTTCTTCACACCTAATATCAACTTATGAGTGAATACATACCATGTTTGTCTTTTTGAGTCCGGGTTACCTCACTCAGGATGGTTTTTTTCTAGTTCCATATTTGACTGCAAATTCAAGATGCCATTGGTTTTTGCTGCTGAGTAATGTGTAAATGTACCACATTTTATTTATCCATTCTTTGGTTGAGGGGCATCTAGGTTGTTTCCAGGTTCTGGCTATTATGAATAATGCTGCTATAAACATAGTTGAGCAATTTTCCTTGTGGTATGAATGCACATCCTTTGGGTATATGCCCAGGAATGGTGTTGCTGGGTCTTGGGATGGATTGATTCCAAAATTTCTGAGAAACTGCCAAAGTGGCAGTACAAGTTTGCACTCCTACCAGCAGTGGAAGAGTGTTCCCCTTACTTTACATCCTCTCCAGCATAAGTTGTACAGGATTATTTTGGCTATTCTGTTTTTTTTCCATATGAAGTTGATTGTTGTTCTTTCGAGGTCTATGAGAATTGATACAGTAGCAAAAGCCCCCTGTCTTCTGTTTGGCTGTTAACAGCAGCCAGAGTGTCACACACTGCCTTCGATCTCTCCTCCACACTCCTTCACTTTTCTTTATTTTTTATGCCTTACATTTTCCATTCACAAATGGAGGGCTTGCCTTTGTTGTCTGGGGAACCAACACTAATAACTGCCATGGATACAGCAGAATGTCTGAGACACTCTCAGAAATTTTTTTGTGTGTATAAAGATGAATATATAGAGAGGTAAGTCTAAATTTTATATGCATGCCAGAAGAAGGTGCAATTTCCTCTGCAACTGGAGTTATACATGCCTGTGAGCTGCCATATGGGTGTTGGGAATTGAACCTTGGTCCTCTGGAAGAGCAGCCAGTGCTCTTCAATGCTTAGCCATTTCTCCAGCCCCCAAATATGTTCTTTAAAAAATGTAATCATTTCATTTCTTTCCAAGCCTAGAGGAGTCCTGTAGGCTTGCCAGTTTTGTTTCCTCTTTCTCCACTTAGGAATTAATTGCCACATATATATGTAGTCATAGAGCCAGACCCTATTGTAATTGCTGTATATATGTGGAGTGACCACCCACATCTAAAAAAGTGGGGTGGGATGGATTAGACTAAATTCCCTTCCAGTTTGTGACAGTCTAACACAGCAAGCAGACCTTGACTAGTCTTGGCAACCCTTGGCAAGATGTTGTGGCTCCAGGTGCCACACCCTTGTATCCCTTCAGATGAAGGTAGAAGGTTCAGTAAGAAGCACCCACCTAACAGAAGATGCCAGGAGATGGAGGGTTCCAGCATTGCCCATGACCTCCTTACCTGTCTGCAATTCCTTGTCCCATTTTTGCTCCTTTACTGTGCCCACAACTGGGCTACCAGTTCAGATGATGCATCTCCCACTTTGGTTCCTTTAAAGGCTGGCTAAGAATTCCATGATGTGGTGGTTTGAAAGACCCTCCAGAGAGAGTGACTCTATTGGGAGGTGTGACTTCGCTGAAGTAGGTGTAGCCTTGTTGGAGAAAGTGTGTCACTGTGGGGGCAGGGTTTGAGGTCTCCTTTGCTCAAGATACACTCAGTGTGGTATCAGCTCATTTCTTATTGCCTGCCGATAAAGACGTAGAACCCTCAGCTTCCTCTCCAGCACCATGCCTGCCTGTACACCCCTGGGGTTTTCACCATGGTGATAATGGAGTAAGCCTTTGAAAGTCTAAGCTAATCTCCAATGAAATGTTTTCTTCGTAAGAGTTGGCATGGTCATCATGTCTCTTCACAGCAATAGAAGCCCTAATTAAGACACATAGCATGGAGAGTAATCGCAGACCCCTGAAGATCACTTTCAGGATCTTGTGGAACAAAGTGACACTCTATGTCTTCTACAATCTTTTATGCAGCAGATGCTGGAGGCCTCAGGTCCTTGGCATGGAGGTGCCCCACACTGTTTCATACTCAGTCTTGCATTTCCTGGGTCACCATCTCTCCTCCAATACCACCATCTCTGTGGGATTTCCCTGGTTCCATATTGAAAGTGACCTTTCTCCTCTCCACTTCTGAAGCAGGTAGATGGCCTTCATTTCTTCTCTCACCCTGCCTTATTTTGTGGTTGTTTGTTTCTCTGCCTTGAGGAAATGGTTTTTATTTCTTCCCTTTTAATGTCATTTCTGACTGTTTTCAAATACCGACCTTTGTAAAGGAGGACCAGTGAAGGAAGGCTGTCAGGTCTCCTTGGAGTCCATGGATGAAGGCAATGACTTCATAGCATCTTCTTGGGTACCACATGAGCATGCGTAGGAATCCTCTGAAGTCATGTTCTAGGTCAGAACCTAAGTATGAAATGCTGCCCAAAACTGAACTGAAAAGGCTTCAGTCTTTCCTAATGCTCTCGAAAGAGATACTGAGCACATCAGAAGGGAGGAAGATTCCTAGGCACCCTCATGCAGGTCCGCTAAAGATCACAGCCGTAGCTCAACCATGGCCTAGGCCACCTCTTCAGCAAAGATATAAGGCTTCCTTCAGGCTGGGGATGTGGTTTAGTGCTGAAGCTCTTAGTATCCTGGAAGCCTTGGTCTCGTACTCAACAGAAGTTACTTATATTTTGATTTCTATCATCTGTTTGTAGTGCATATGTGAACTCAAAATAAATTGAAGTAAACTAGACCAAAATAGATTTTATGTACAAGGCCGGAGATACAATTCAATGATTCAGTGCTTGCCTAGCACATGTGGGTCCTTGGCTCCATCCCCAGCACCATTGAAGCCAAACAAACAGAAAGCTTGCCTAGGAATATCTCAGCAATACTGAGGCTTCAGTCACAACGACCTGTAATGCTAGCTCTAGGTGATCCATTGCCCTCTCCTGTTCTCTTCAGGTACCTGCACACACATGGTGAACACACACACACATGCGCGCACACACACAATAAATTAATCTTATTTTTTTAAAAAGTTATATTTTGGGCCAGTGAGGCCACTCAGAGGGTAAAGACACTTGCCATGCATACTTTATTACCTGAATTCAGTAGCTAGACCTGAAAGTGCAAGTACAGAACCAGTTCTGGAAAGCTGAAGTTGTTCTGTGCCTACACTTCTACTGTACTGTAGCATGTTAGCACAGGCATGTGCACACACCACACACACACACACACACACACACACACACCATACCACACACATAGACACCATACCAACACACACACACACACACACACACACACACCATTCTACATATACACACACTACACTGAAGCATGATTAATAAAAACTCAAAGACAGATATTGGGGTTCAACCTGAAGACCAGAAAAGCAAAACAGTCAGCTACTGGTTCTTACCTGGACCTCAGTCTGAAAATGGTGATCCTGCCTCTAGGAGACTTCAGAATAAGATTGAGACTGAGAGCTGTCTCCTCCCATTTTATAATTCTCTCCAGTTCTGGAATTAAGGGCATGTACCACTACCGCCTGGTTTCTAAGGTAAGACAGTGTGGCTACTGGGATTAAAGGTGTGTGTCATTGCTGCCTGGTTTGTAAGGCTGGCCAATGTGGCTGTTTTACTTCTCTGATCCTCAGACAAGCTTTATTTATTAAATATAAACGAAATGCCACTATACTACATACACATACACACACCATACCACACACACACAATACCCTCCCCACATACACACACACACAACCCATGCACAAGTCACACTATTTAATTTAAAAAAGTGTGTTTTCCCCTCTGGCCTCTTGCTCTTTGTGTTTGTGGTTTTTCTTTTCTTTCTTTTTTCTTTTTCTTTTCTTTCTTTCTTTTTTCTTTTTGGTAGAGCTTCACTCTGTAGTCCACTATGGTACCAGGTCTGTTATAATACCAGGTCTGTAGCTTTTTATCTGAAGTAAGCAGTATATATACACATACACATATATGTGTATATATACATTGATTAATTAAAAGATACTTCACTGTTGAAAAGTGTTAATGATCATCTGATCTATAGGAAAAATGTTGTCTGTGAACTTGCTTCATGCAGGGTTGACAGACACCTTCAATTTGTAAGAAATACAGAATGTGCAAAATACCATGAAGAGAAGCCAGACATGGATAAACACACCAGCCATCCCAGAACTGGGAGGCTGAGACATGAGGATCACGTGTTCCAGGCTAGCCTGGACTACAGAGTGAGATTTTGACAGGAAAACAGAACAAGACAAAAGTATAAAACAAGGTACACCTATGTCTCTTGCTTTCTGCTGTAGAGAATAGAACCACCTTCAGGCACACTCGTCTCTCTCAGGGCTTTCCTGTCACTCAAGTGCTAACTTGGCTGCAGTGTCCTGCTCTAGAAGAATAAAAGCAGAGGTGGAAGTGAAAGGTGGCTCTACTATGTCCTCAGAGACAGCATAGAACAATGCAACAAGGCACAGTTCCCAACAGTCAAAGAGGCAGTGCTTCCAAGCCACCCCTATTCATGAGGAGAGCTTAAATTCTTACTCAACTAGTGTAATAACAGGATCATATGTCATATACTTGAGAAGATTCCTACCAAGTAAGATAAAAGTCTGCTGGAACTCTCACTCAGCAGTAAGGACACTTGCCTGTTGTGGTATGAAGTTTTGGGTTTGGTCCCCTAGTATTGAAAAATAATTGAATGAATGGATGAATGAATGAATGAATGAATACATACATCAGTAATATGTGTTGTAGGAACTCCTTCAGCTAATAGTCTTTAAGATACTGTCCCACATTGGGCATGGTCTCATGTACTGTAAATGCAGAGGAAAATCATGAGTAGGTCTCTTTTCCCGATGGATTCGGTTCCAGTTCCCAGCACACACAGAGGACTGGATTGCTATGCTTACTGTGAGTTTATCCCCCAATAAATAAACTTTCATTATACTCCATTCCAGGCTATTGTGGAACTCTTCGGTATGACTACAAATTGGTGCTCAATGTGGCCCGAGCCACTCCATTACCCAGGCCTCCTCCCACCCCGTGCAGCTAAGCTAGCCCTCCAGCACATCTGCACACATGGTTTGGATTAGTTGGTCTGCTGTGATACTTAGCAATTTCCACCAGGCCATGCTTATGTGCTTCGGTTTAACTGCATGGCCCTATTATGTGTCTGAGTTACCTGCTGCCACCCATGGTGGTGATGTCTCTGGCCAAAGGACCATGTGGCACACTGCTCCTACCCAGGCTAGAATCTGCTTCTGAGGTCCAGCAGCTGTCAGGCTGAGTTCTGACCCTGGGAGTTCTAACCCTGCACCTGGAACACAGGCTTGGATTCTCAGTTTGGATCCCTAAGTGCCCACTCAGGCCAGTAACCTTGTGGCTTTCGATTGTCTGCAAGCTCTGGGTTCCTTGACCTACCATATGCTGGTGTGCTGCCAAATTTGTTAGTAAATTTGACTAAGTCTCAGGTAATTCAGGTACTGATCTAGGATCTGCCTTACTATTGCAACTGCGACACCTGTTGGCCAATCAAGATTATTACACCTGCAACAATTTTCTGAAAATTATAATGGAAGTAAATTAATTTGATTAATAAGTAAACAAATAAATAAATTTGAAAATTGTAAACCAACCCAAGATAATTGCAGATAATATCACCATCCTGGAATTTTTGTTTCTACTATGGATGGATTTCTGCAGAGCTATATGACCTACCTGATACATACACTTTTGTGGTCATGGTGGCTACTAGTTTTGTTCTTCATATTATATCCTTAAAGAAATGCTTTGATAACAGAGTCAAACATGAGAGACTTTTAGAAATGATACGGTCTTTATAGACTGGTAATGAGAAGTTATCAGAAAGGATTCATAACTGTTGAAACTGACAACCAAAACTTGTTAAAAAGTTATGATAAGCTAGCAGATAGAACATCCCTCCAGAAAGTAATCTACATGACATCCAAATAATACCTAAGGATGAAAAGATATCATTAATGAAAAATGTAAAATCTTGGAGCCACATGTGCAGAATGAGAACCAGAAATTAATTGATTTGATGAAATCATTAGAAATATTTACAGGTCAAGGAATTTTTAAAAGACAGTGATAAAATACTTGAATTGATTGAGGAACTTGTCAGAGCTGATAAGCAAGGAGAGGAGGCAACGGACAATAGTAATGATTTAGCATCATCAGTACCTCTCAGAGTCAGAGATGACCTATCAAGAGTTTTTAGCTATTTATCCTGTTATTACCCCTGAAAAGCCAGCAAATACTCAATACCCAAAAGGATATACAGAGTGTAAATGGGAACCTATATGTATGAAATATCTAAAAGATATTAAGCAAGCAGTAGTATCTTATGGCATGCATTCACCATACATTAGGGAGCTGGTAAAGACATGGGTTTTAAGAAATAAGGTTACCCCACATGATCAGATTCAATTAGTCTCAGATGTGCTAAGAAGATGGGCCACGGTTACAGTGGACGTGCTATTGGAGAGAGGAGGCTAAAGTCCTGGGACATCAAGCTAGAGCCAGAGGATTTGAGGCCTCCCAAGATCAAATTCTTGGCGAGGGCCATTATGCTGATTCAGATAGGCAAGCTATATACAATGAACACATCTTGTCCCTATGCCATACAGCTGCCTTGAATGCTTGGAACAAGTTTTAAGAACTAGAAGGAAGAATTGAATTATATACTAAGATCACCAAGAGAAACCTTTAGTGACTTTTTACAAAGATTAACTGAAGCTATACAAATAGAGTTAACAGATCCAGAGGCTATATGAGTACTTATTGAATCTCTGGCTTTTGAAAATGCCAACTTATAATGAAAAATGATACTTGGGTCTTTAAAGGTCAGATCAACACCAATAGATGAATAGATCCTGCACACAGCCAATGTTGAGTCATTTGACTATAATACTGAGGATTGAGTAGGACAAGCAATTTCCAAAGGTGTGAAGAGACATCAAAATACCAAATGTTTTAATTGTCGTAGAATAGGCCATTTGAGAAGGGATTACAGACAGGGAATTCCTAGAAATAATGTTTCTTCTGGAATCACCCAAATAGAAGGCTTCAACCTTCTGGATTATGCAGAAGATGCAGCAAAGGATAACACTGGACCAATGAATGTAGATTATCAAGACACAAACAAGGTAACTTGTTATCATCAGGAAACTCCTTGGGTGTAGTGAAGAGGTGCGGGCGGCTTCCCGCCACCCGGCTCCCAGCCACTGGCTAGCTTATGCCCCGAAATAACAACACACAAATTGTATTCTTTTAAATACTGCCTGGCCCATTATTTTCAGCCTCTTATTCACATCTTTACTAACCCATATCTAATAATATATGTAACACCATGAGCGGTGTCTTACCGGGAAGTTTCTAGCGTATGTCCACCTTGGGCTGGAGCTTCATCTCATCTGGCTTCTCTCTCAGGAGAGGCACGGTGGTCTGACTAACTTAGGAGAGGTGTGGCATCTGACTGAGCCTTCTACCTCACTTCCTCTTCCTGTTCTGTCTACTCCACCCACCTAAGGGGCGGTCTATCAAATGGGCCAGGCAGTTTCTTTATTAGCCAATGAAATCAACTCAAACAGAAGACTCTCCCACATCATTTCCCCTTTTTCTGTTTAAACAATAAAAGAAAGGCTTTAACTTTAACATAGTAAAATTACATATAACAAAATAGTTATCAAGTAAGAATTAGTTACAATACTTATATCCATTTTATCTTTTATCATAACAAAGGAAAACTTTAACTATCTATCCATTCTTCAACTCCATCAAAGACTCAGGAAAGATATAATATTACCTAAGTAAATAAGAAGTAAGCAACTTACAAAACTCTAGAAATGACAGAGACATCTAGCTGCCTGGACAGTCACCCAAAATTCCTCTGTACCGTTGGGGCATCCATCTTCGGCCTTCAGGCCCATAGTTTCCAGCAGACATTTCCATAAAGAAGGAAATTTCAAAGGCAGTTCAGTCACTATCTGCTGTGTCCTGCAGAATGTTTCGCAGACTCTTTCATGAATCAGGAACCCAGAAGGAACATCTCACCTATAGGCAAGTTCAGCAGTCCTCTCTCTGAGGGTTCTCTGTGTTCAGTTTATGCAATAGTCCAGGCAAGAGCAGTTTCTTGCCCAAATGGCTATCAAACTCCATAAGTATCCTCTTCGATGCCCATCTTCCTCTTTAAGTAGATTGGTGCTGCCAGGAGCTGACGTGTCTCATTGTCATGAAAAGCCTTAAGTTATTAAAACATCTAAAATGCGATATTCTGTAGTCTTTGAAAGATATGAAGAATGCCTATGTAACTTAAATATATCTCTATATAGCTAGAAAATCTAACTAACATAACTACAAGTTTTACTAATATTGATAACTATCCCGCCACCCGGCTCCCAGCCACTGGCTAGCTTATGCCCCGAAATAACAACACACAAATTGTATTCTTTTAAATACTGCCTGGCCCATTATTTTCAGCTTCTTATTCACATCTTTACTAACCCATATCTAATAATATATGTAACACCATGAGCGGTGTCTTACCGGGAAGTTTCTAGCGTATGTCCACCTTGGGCTGGAGCTTCATCTCATCTGGCTTCTCTCTCAGGAGAGGCACGGTGGTCTGACTAACTTAGGAGAGGCGTGGCATCTGACTGAGCCTTCTACCTCACTTCCTCTTCCTGTTCTGTCTACTCCACCCACCTAAGGGGCGGTCTATCAAATGGGCCAGGCAGTTTCTTTATTAGCCAATGAAATCAACTCAAACAGAAGACTCTCCCACATCACTTGGGGGGAACCTCTTGCAGGCAAGCCTCCTGGTCAAATGTGGTCCAGTCATTCTCAGTCACTGTGGAGGACATGCCTCCCCAGGAAAATTAGATAATCCAGTGACTGCTGTAAAAACAACCATATGCTATAATCATGGAAGGTGAATAAAAAAATTCTAGTAGAAAATAGATTTATTTTGGCATTTATTTTGGCAGACTTCTATGAATAATCAAAGACCAAAGTTGAGAGTACAAATAAATGACATAATAACTGAATGACTACTGGACATGGGTATGAATGTGACTATTATTACTCCAGCATCTTGACATCTAAATTAGCCTCTTCAGGAGGCAGATGTTCAGTTCCTAGGAACAGGAACCCTATTTCAGGTAAAACAAAACATGAGCTGGATTGAATGCATAGGGACAGAAGGACAGAGAAGAAGGCTGAGGCCATATGTGACTAATATAGCAGTTAATCTATGGGGCTGTGAGCTGTTGTAACAATGGAATATCCAGATAAACATTCCTGCAGTCTCAGAAATGGTACATAAACTAACTCATATTTCTGGGAAGGATATAATAAGATACTATAAAAAATAGTCACCAACCATTCAGGCTGTGCAAAAACAACTAGCAAACTTTTAGAGGTTCCAATAGCCCTATCTTTAAAATCGTTAACTAAGAAACCTATACAGGTTAAACAATGGCCTTTAACAATAGAGAAACTGCAGGCTTTAGAACAATTGGTTTAGGAGCAACTAGATTCTCAATACATTGAAAAATCAACCAGCTCTTGGAATTCTCCTGTATTTGTTGTTAAGAAGAAATCTGGAAAAATGAAGGATGGTAACAGATCTAAGAGCTGTTAATAAGGTGATTCAACAATCTGGAATTCCTTTGCCTTCCCTATTACCTAAAGGATGGCCTCTCATAGTTATTGATTTAAAAGATTGTTTCCTCACTATACCTTTGCAAGAAAAAGACAGAGAAAAATTTGCCTTCACAGTGCCTACTTATAATAATTCTCAGCCTACTAAATATATCAATGGAAGATTCTTCCACAGGGAATGTAAAATATCTCCATCCTGTGTCAATATTTTGTAAGTTAGCCATTGGAAATAATATGTAATCAATTTCCTGAATATATAGTTTATCATTACATGGATGACATTTTGCTATCTAATTCAAATATAAATACTTTAGAAAGGATATTTGAAGAAGCAAAGAAAGTTTTTGCCTTGTTAAGGATTATGAATTCTTTCTGAAAAAAATATAAAGAGGAGAATCTATCAGTCATCTAGGTTATAAAGTAGGTTTACAGAAAATTAGAACACAAAAAGTGCAAATTAGGAGAGATATATTGCAGACTCTTAATGACTTCCAATGATTGCTAGGAGACATTTCCAATTTACTGTCCACCTCTAGGATAACACCTGGTCAAATAATTCATTTGAATAAAATCTTGGATGGTGTCAAAGACTTAGATAGTCCCAAGGAATTATCAGTTGAAGCTGAGAGGGAATTGATGTTGATTGAAGAGAAATTACAGGAGGCACATAGGGATTGTGTGGATTGAAATCTCAACTGCATTCTGGTCATATTACCCTTCAAATATTGTCCTACAGGAATTTTAATGCAGAGGAAAGATATTATCTTAGAATGGATCTTTTAATCACACGAACAGAGTAAAAAATTAAAATCTTATGTGGAAATGGTGTCTGAATTAATTATGAGAGGAAAATTAAGACTTCACCAATTAACAGAAATAAACCCAGCAGAAATTATAGTACCTTTTGCTACTGATAAAAATTTTTAAAAAATTATGTAAAGAAAATGAACCCTGAAAAAGAGCTTGTAGTAATTTTTGGGAGAGATTAACAACAGCTATCCTAAACGATAGAGGATTTGACTTATAGAGAGAACTAATTGGATCCTTCTTCACATTGTATGGTACATACCAATAACTGGAAATCCTACATTCTTTGCTGATGCAAATAAATCAGTAAATGCAGGTTACAAATCAGAAAATGTGAGTAAAGTGGAACAGAGTCCTTATGACTCCATCTGAGAGTCAGAATTATATGCTATTCTCATAGTACTAAGGGATTTTAAAGAACTACTCAGCATAGTTACCAATTCACGATATGCAGAAAGAGTTGTTTTGCATATTGAAACCACTGAATTCATACTAGATGATCCAGAATTGACTTCATTATTTATTCATGTTCAAGATATGATCAGGAATAGACTTCATCCCATATACCTAACACAATCCAATCCTATGCAAGTCTGCCAGGTCCTCTAGCAAAAGGTAATGCAGAAATTGATTATTGATTGGAAATGTGCTGAAGGCCTCAGAATCTCATAAAAAACATAATGTTAATAGTAAAGGTTTAAAAAGGACTTGTCTATTACATGGCAACAAGCCAAGGAGATTATAAGGAGATGTCCTACTTATTCTTTATATAATCAAACACTGCTACCTGCAGGAAATAACCCAAATGATACTCAAAGAAATGAAATCTGGCAGATGGATGTGTTCTACTTTGTAAAATTTGGAAAATTAAAATGTGTATACCACACCACTGATACTTATTCAGGTTTTTAATGGGCAGTGCTTTGAGTTTGGAAAAGGCTAATTCAGTAATCACACATTTACTAGAAATTATGGCTATCATGGGTATACTTGCAAATATAAAGACAGACAATGGTCTAGCATATCTCTCTAAGAAAGTGAAACAGTTTTTGCTTATTATAATATAAATCATATTACAGGTATACCACATAATCATACAGGTCAGGCAGTTATAGAAAGATCAACTGGAACTATAAAGTATATGTTAAAAAAGAAAGAGATGATAAGTATCCCCAGAAATAGATTGCATAATTCTTTATTAACCTTGAATTTTCTTAACACTAATGAGAAAGAAACAATGGCTGCAGAGTGACATTGGATAATAGAAGTAACTTCTGAATTAGATCATGCAGTGTATTTCAAGGATGTGTTGATCTCATAATGGAAACCAGGAGTTGTCTTACATTGGGGAAAGGATTTTGTTCTTCTTTCCATAGGAGAAGAAAAGCTATGGATACAATCAAAATTAATCAAGATTTTGTTTGAAAGAAGAAATCTCTTGATAAAGAGAAATGACAGCTCATCCACAGGTCAATGTCAATGTCAATCCACAGGTTGTAAGGAAACCTCAAGGGTTCAGGCAGGGTTCTGGTCTTGTCTTTACAAGAAAATAGTATCTTCAAAAAGTCAAGAGACCTTGGACATCTAGATACTTAAAGAAGAAAAGATAGCTATCCAGAAAGAATCAAAGAGAAATCTGACTTATGATACCAATATCCTCTGCAGGGTAATATCTTATTTACATACATATAATGGTAGTTGCCAATTATTAAAAATCAAAGCTGGCTTTGGAGTTGGACTGTGGTTATCCTTCTCTAAATCCAAGTATGCTATTAAAAGAAAAATTCAGAGTTTCTTTCTTGATGTGGGATAGCCTCTGTATGCTGTGAATATTATTGTTTAGTAAAGAAGCTGGTTTGGGCCTGCATGGGGCAGAATAGAGCTAGGTGAGAAAAACAAAACTGAATGCTGGGAGAAAGAAGGCGGAGTGAGTGAGAAGCCATGTAACTCCATTGGAGACAGACATACTGAAACCTTGTTTGTAAGCCACAGCCACATGGCAAATAACACAGATTGATAGAAATGGGTTAATTTAAGATATAAGAGTTAGCCAAGAATACGCTTAAGCTATTGGCCAAACAGTATTGCAAATAATATAGTTTCTGAGTGATTATTTCATGGCTTATAGCCTGGAACAAACAAGCGGCTTCCCCCATTACTGTCTCACATCAGGAGCCACCTGATGTGGTACAGAAGGAAGATAAAAATCTCCAGACTACTGTCATCAAGCTCTGCTTTCAAAAAATTTTACTTTTCCCCATACCTATTTTTGTCTCTATGATAATATATGTCTATAGAAATTCAAACTTTCCATTTTGATATGAATAATCAGTTTCAGTTTTCTACAGTGAACAATAAATTTTCTTGCAGTAATCTTTGAAGTCTCCAGGAAGAAGATGGGGCCCCACAACAATGAATCCATCTGGTTGATATGATGCCATTATGCTGATAACACCACTTTAAGATCACATTTGGGATACAAACTGTTCAAGATGATTCCAACTTGGCTAGCTGAGATGGTGCAACTTCTTACAACATTTTGGCCAGAGCTTCAAATAAAAATTTCAGATAAACCCTACTGACTACTCAGAGACTATCTGCAATGGCACCAGACAGTAATCTTGAAACTTAAGCATCATTTTAGTTTTTGCAGGATCCCATAGAAATAGCATCACCCCTATGACAACTGGAAGTAATTCTAGAAAACTACATTTCCTCTTCCAACAAAGTTTGTTCTCAGGGTCAGAGACATCTATTAGGGGTTGGCTATAAGTAGTATAGCATTGGGGTGGAAATGAAGTAGGCTCAAGGATCTCTTCTGAAAAAAAGGGAGGGATTGAATGGGGTGGGATAACAGGTAGATTAGTGTGATTACTTGTAAACTATAATTTATAGTCAATTTACATTGGCATAGATTCTTGCATATTGATATAAAATCAAATTATATTTGTTATATTGCATATGCTCCTATTTCTGTTTATAATATTTGTGCAACTATGTAAAGTCATTTTGTCATATGCATGTATATTTCTACCTCTGTTTAAGATGTTTCGTATATTTATGCAATTTTAATATATTTATCATATTGCATTATACATTTCTACCTCTGATCAAGATATTTATACAGTGTTTACATTTTGAGGTCATTGCCCTCATTTGCTGCATATTTGTTTAAAGACTGTTGAATTTTTAAATATGAAGGCTTAGTCTTTAAGCTATACAGGTATTAAGAATTACAGGTCAATAGCTATCAATAGCTATCTATGTTTGTCCTACTTATATGTAGTCAGAGGCTGCTTGTTCATTTCCTGGCCACCCAGACCCAAAATAATCACACAGAAACTGTATTAATTAAAGCACTGGCCAATAGCTTAAGCATATTTCTAGCTAGCACTTATGCTTTAAATTAACCTATCTCTATTAATCTGTGCATCACTGTGAAGTTATGGCCTAATAGCAAGATTCCGGCAGGCTTCTGTGGGTGTCTTTCTCCTTTGGTGGTTACATGGCATCTCTCTTTGACTCTGCCTACTCTCTCTATATCTCTTCCAGCCTGACTATATTCTGCCTTGCTATAGACTGAAGCAACTTCATTTATTAACCAATGGTAGTAAAACACATTTACAGCATACAGAGGGGAATCCCATATCACCTATAGTTAGACTAGTCAGGTTCTTTAGATGCATATAGAGATTGTATTCGCATAGATAGGTAATCTTAAAACACTTCAAAAAACTGTAGAATGTGGCATTTAAATAACTTAGGATTCTGTTGATATGAGATACAATTGCTCCTGGCAGCACTGATCTATTCCTGAGAGAATGTTGAACACCAAAGACACTCACTTGGAGCTTGTTTTCTTCTTGGCAAAACTGGTCTTTGGGGAAAGAACTACCCCTGCCTCAACTACTGACAAAATTCATGGTGTCCAAACTGGACAAGCAGGATATAAGCAAAAATGCTGCCAAACCTTGCCAAGACAGGGTAAGACAGTTTTTAAAATTTTCCTGCCTCTGAAAATGGTCTGTCAAATACTGTGGACTTAGGCAAAGTTGGTTACCCCAACATTGCAAATAAGACTTTGGGTGATTGGCCAGGTAGCTGATTGTCTTTCCTGCACCTTTTGAAAGCTGCCTGATTGCACTTCCTGATTACTCAGGTAATATTATTTCCCTTCTCAGGTCTTTGATGGAGTTGAAGACTAGATAGTCATAGTTACTTTCCTCTCATGACTTAGTCAAACTATTCTTTTTTTTTTTTTTTGAGACAGGGTTTCTCTGTGGCTTTGGAGCCTGTCCTGGAACTAGCTCTGTAGACCAGGCTGGTCTCAAACTCACAGAGATCCTCCTGCCTCTGCTTCCCGAGTGCTGGGATTAAAGGCATGCGCCACCATTGCCCGGCTCAAGCTATTCTTAATATAAGATTTAGACTCCTTAAGATAGGATAACTATTGAAACTTTTAGCATATATTTCTTGTTTGATGTTGTTCATGCTGGCTGTAATTCTAATCTTTATGTATGTTTTTGCCTATTCTTTTCCCTGGATAATACTTGTTATTTGCTCTTATTGTATATAGTTTTATATTAGATTTAGAATTCTCTTATTTAGATAAAAGGAGGAAGTGTTGTGGGATCTCCTTCAGCCAATAGCCTTTAAAATACCAACCCACTTTGAGCATGGTCTCATGTACTATCAGTACAGAAGAAAAGAGGATGTGACCTTCTTTTCCTGCTGGATTTAGTTACAGTTCCCAGCACACATAGATTGCTACCTTCAGATTGCTACCCTTACTGTGAGTTTATCCCAAATAAATAAACCTTTGTTATACTCCATTCTGAACTGTTTAGGGCACTTGCCTATTGTGGTAAGAAGTTTTGGGTTTGGTCTCCAGTATTGAAAAATAATGAATGAATGAATGAATGAATGAACACATACATAAATAATATGTACATACATAATCGTGATTGTTGTGATGTATGCATGGCACTCACTAAGAATGGTCGTGTGTGTATTTGTTTCTTATTTTAATCTTTTTTTTTTCAAGACAGGATTTCTCTGTGTAGCCCTAGCTGACCTAGAACTCACTCTGTAGACAAGATTGGCCTCAAATTCACAGAGATCCGCCTGCCTCTGCCTCCTGAGTCTTGCTTTAATTTCGACATGAACATTCACGTGGTCCATACTGGCTTCTAACTTACTCTTCGGCCCGCAACAACCTTAAATACCTCATCCTTCTGCCTCCACCTCCTGAGTGTTGGGACAACAGGCATGATTCCTTTAGTTATTTTTGAGAAAAGGTATCTCTGTGTAGTTCTGGCTAACCAGAGACTCCCTAGGGAAACTAGGCTGGGTTTGAACTTGCAGTGACCCTCCTGTCTCCATCTCCTGAGTACTGACAATACAGCCCGAATCCCTGCACCAGTTTTTAAGATAGTTTAAAGAGAAAAGCATTTTATCCCCACTTCTCATCCATATGAAGATGCCCATGGGTCATGGTGTCTTCTAACCCTCATAAACTTCCCACACATGCTTCCCTCTTCCTTGTCTCTTCCATCTTTGTTTCTTCCAGGTTTTCTTCTTTTTGGTTCTTCATATTTTCTTGCAACTCACTACCATAAGGTGTGCTAGGTCTGGCCAGTCTCATTCTCTCAGGGATCCTCCTGAGTCAGAATCTTTAGGAATTGTGTGGGAGTTGGGGAGGAGGGACAACACCTTACAAAGGGACATGCTTCATTTATGCTTGCTTAATAATTTTTGTTTGTTTTTTTTAATATAATGTTACCTTTCCTATTGTCTTTTTGAAGATTTAGGTATTCTATAAATACTGTTGGTCTGGGGGTATATAGCTCAGTGGTAGAGTGTTTGCCTGGCATGCCCGAGGCTCTAAATTCAGTTCCTGATCCCACTTCCACCCCCAATTGCTTTTGAGGTTTTTCCATTTTTTATATTTTATTGGGATTGACTTTCTTGGCTCCTCATTCCTAGGCATAGAGTTTCCTCACATCCTTTGGAAAATAGTCAACAAAAGCTAGTGTTTGGAGACTGACTTCACATTCCATACAGTGGGATTGAAGGAGGATCAGAGCATGGCTCGACTGGGCAGGTATCTAGATAGGGATGCCCCCTTCTCTGCTGATGGTCATCTCATACTGCCTCTGTGACTGGCTCCCTTAGCTTCCCTTAACCTCAGCCTCTCTTTTGGCTTATCTGACTTTTCTTCGGGTGCCTTCCATAATAGCTATAGCTCCAGGTGGCATTTCTGGTGTTTCAGCCCCCTTGGCCTGCTGGGCCTGGCTGTGGTGCATGCGTGTGTATCTGTGTAAGTACATGTGCCTCTGGGTGCCTGTAGAGGTCATGAAAGAGCACTGGATTGTGGGTTGCAGTCAGTCCTGTTGACTGATGTGAGTGCTGAGAACTGTTATGCCCAGATCCACAAAGTCCCCCCAAAACCAAAAAGGAGATCGAGTCCCATATGTAAAAGTAAAGAGCCTTTATTTTATGCAAGTTTGCAAACTTGTTCTCTCAGCATGTCCAACGTATTGGAATAACTGAAGAGCCCTGAGCTCAGTTAGAGTTGGGATTTATAGTAAGTAAAGGTGGGGGTGAGGGGTTTCTAAGGCTCAGGACCCCTGATTGGCTGACATTTGTCTAGGGATGTCCAGGCGAGTGTGCTGGCTGGTGATCCTATCTACAAAGGTTGGAACTTTAGGCATTTCCTTTGAATGGCCTGTTCTTGGGTGGTGCTCAGGTAATCTCAGTTTGTGGTTCTTCCTGCAACCAGGTAATGCTTCAGGGTAAACTACTGAGACTCAGGTCTCCATTAAACTTATCAATGGCTGAGTCCTACTCTGGCAGGTGATAATGGTTGGAAGTAAAGAGCTTTGTTTGGGTGCTCTGTTTTTATTTAGCTCATCACGGCTGTTCCTACCCTCACTGTAATGGTAAAAATAAAATGCTGAGGATCTCCAAGTGGTTGCAGCGGCAGAAATGCTGCAGGTCCCCAAGTAGCAGCAGTGGGCAGCGGGTCCCTAGAGCAGCAAGTCCCAGGCAGGGACAGCGCAGTTTCCTGAGTGGCTGCAGCAGGCCATGAGTCCCAGGCAGGAAGCTACGTGGTGGGTGAGAGCCCTCAATGGGGTAGCCAATCCCACCTGGAGTGATAGACAGATGGGCATGCCACGAGACCATGCAGCATGTCTCTGAAGGTGGCTGGTCCCAGGCATGGAGCCACGTGAGAGACAGAGACATGGATAGGCATGCCATGCAGAGTGAGGTTGGATATTTATTTAGTGGGTTATGAAAGGGAAGGGGAGAAGGGGTAAGGGAAGAAGGGGGGAAGAGCAGAGAGAAAGAGAGACAGAAGGGGGAAGGGAGAAGAGGGGAGAATGGAACAAAGCAGATGCTGCCTCTTTGGGGGAGAGATAGAAAAGTAAGGGACTCAGGCGGATGCTGAAGATCAGCTTGCCTTGGTGAATAGGGAGGGAGTGGGCGTGGCTTGTCTCTTAAAGGGACAGAGCATTACATTCGCTCCTGTCTTTTGAGAGAGTAAAAAGAGTTCTTAAGTCCTCATAATCCCACATGCTTGGGATTCCTGCCACTTCTGTTTCTAGACCTAGAGCCAGAAGTCTGTGGCTTCAGGGCATGTACAGAATGACACGTAATGAATATTTGTTGAACAAATAAATTAATCTTATTTTTAATAGCAGCTATGTCCTTTTGGTTTTAAAAAAATGATTCTTCTTTTTTAGTTAGCTTTTTTGTTTTGAGTCTCACGTAGCCCAAGCTAGCCTCAAACTTACTATGTATCTGCGGAACTCCCTCTGTAAACCAGGCTGGCCTGGAACTCAGAGATCTGCCTGCCTCTGCCTCCCCAATGCTGGGATTAAAGAAGTGTGACACCACTGCCCAGCTGCCCAGTACATTTTTATTTTTGAATTTGAAAAACAAGAGTGTGAATGTCTCTTTACCACAGGCTGGACTTCAGTGACCTGGGACTTAACCTAAATGTGATGGTTTCTTTCTACCGACTTTAAAAAGGGGTTTATTATAGCCAGACAGTGGTGGTGGACACCTTTAAACTCAGCACTCAGAGGCAGAGGTAGGTGGAGCTCTGGGAGTTTGAGGCCAGCCTGGTCTACAAGAACTAATTCCAGAACAGCTAGGAATGTTACACAGAGAAACGCTGTTTCTTATTTAGGAACATGTGTGTCTGTGTACATGCATGATATATGGGTACCTGCAGAGGTCAGAGAAGGTCATTGGATTCCCTGGAGTTGGGGTTTCAGGTGGCTGTGTCACCTGATATAGGTGCTGGGAATCCAATTCTTGTTCTTTGAAAGAGGGGCAGGGCTATTAGCTGTTGAGCCATTTGCCCAGCCCTTCCCTCATGACTTACCTGTCCCTTTACTTATGGCAGAGTGGGGTGGACTGAAAAGAGCGGGAGAAGAACACAAACTTATCCTAGAAGCTTCGGAAACAGGGCACGAGGAAGGCAAAGTCCCTGGATCTCCTGAGTCATAGTGAAATTCACGATGTCACAATCACGGGAATTGTAAACAAACACAGATCCCATCCAGGAACCCTCTTCCACGTGTTGGATGGACCTGGCTACTTGAAGCACAGAAAGCTTACTACTCCCAGGCCAAAACCACAACTCCCCCAAATTTCCACCCAGTAGCCTGAAAACAACCCCCTTTCTAGGTGAAGTCATGCCCTTGCATCTTCTGTTCCATGCAAAATACTCCCCCCCCCCCCCCCCCCCCAGTTTCTTGGGCAGCACGGAGTAGCAATCCAGGGAACACTCCACGGTTGTTTATCTGGAATAAACGACACAGTTTATTTATTGTTTCTTCAACAGATGTCTTCAGCACAGGGCCGGACAGTGTACACGGTGCACGCTCTCTGCTGCAGCTACTATCGTTTCTCTGCCTGCTTCCACTTCCTTCGGCTAGTCACCTGCAGTTAACTGTAGCCCGAAATTGTTACTATTTACTTAGCTTCTTAAAGAGGAAGTCCATACCTTCATAACCGTTGTTATAGTTATGATTGTTTTTATTTGATATAAAATATATTATTACTGTTACTCTGTTTTATTAGTAGTAACTCGTTTTGACCTCTTTAGGTGACTGATTTATAAATGAGTTACTGCCATAGGTATATTCTGAGAGGAATAAAATCATAGCATATATAGTATTCTCAGGGTTAGGACTCAGATGAGATCTTGAAACAAATAATGTAGGAGTGTGGGGCTCTCCCACACTCCATTCTATAGTTTTAGCACAAAGGGACCTTGGCTGACGTGTATACAGGTCGCTGTGTGCCTGTGAACCTTTGTTGACAAACAGGGGTAGACTTGGGTTTTAAAAAGTGGGAGTTCGTTGATCCCTAACTTAGCCAGTTCCTGCCCCCACATGGTTCTAGATTTTTCTTATTTTCCTAGTTCTAGAGGGACCACAGTGCAGATGCGGGTGACCAACACCCTGCACAACAGGCCTCTTGCTCGCTGGGGAAGCAGCCAGATAGAGAATGATCACACAGTGGAGTAGGTTAGAACACAGACAATTCCATGCCAGAGAATTCTGGCTCAGCTGAGCGCCATCTGTGTGTCCTTAAGCAGTGGCTCAGGGTAAGGTGAGCTTGGCTTCAGCCTTCTTTCAGCAACCACACTCCTGAGAACCCTCCAGCGCCCTCCTGCAGATGAAAAATGAAGCTTGTGTTGTTCTCCAGCCCAGGGCTGGGCACTTGGAAGCTGCAGACGTTGCTGTTTTAAATGACGATATTTCATTCAATTTTAATGCGACTGACCTTTTGGAGCCCCACACGGAGTAGTGACTCTGTTTAAAATTAGGTTTTGACCATCAGTCTCTGCCCTGTTTGCTCTGTTCCCTCCACCCTTTGAGTTGCCACCTGTTACCCAATTAACTCCCCACCATCCCGAACACCTGCACGGAAGCCAAGAGTGGGCGCCTTTCCAAGCTCTTGCTGTTGCTCCCTAACTTAGAGCCCGGGGCCACTGCCAGGCCGCACAGGTGTTTGCCTGCAGGAAACTTTCAGGTTTACTGAGCTTTCCCTGGGATGGGGGTTAGAGGTGATTAATCCAGATCTCTTTGCCGGAAACATCTCTCCTGGGCCTCCATCTGAAGAGGACCCTCTTTTGCTTTTTTTTTTTTTAACTTTGAAAGCATAATTTTGTTGAAAGAGAGAGACAGAGAGACAGAAACACACACACACACACAGACAGAGAGAGACAGAGAGACAGAAACAGAGAGAGACAGAGGCAGAGAGACAGAAACACACACGCACACAGAGAGACAGAGAGAGAGACAGACAAACACACACAGAGAGACAGCAGAGGCAGAGAGTTGGGGATGGGAGAACAAATTGAGAAGGAAGAGAAACAGGGAAGTGAGAGAGAAACACAAAAATGGCAGCAGGAGTTTCCGAGGAAGAAAAAGCCTCCTCCAGGCTGTGATCCAGGCAGTGAAGGGGAAGCTCAATGTCACCAACTTTAGACTCCGTGCTCCTCACCTTAATGTTTAAGTTCACGAAAGTGAGGAAGCCTGGGAGCTCAGGATCCTGCCTACAAAGTGAGAACCAGCGACTTTCTAAGTGGTGGCAGGCAGCTTGCAGGGTGCGCTGTGGTTGAGTGGTGGCAGGCAGCTCGCAGGGTACACTGTGGTTGTCACTGAGGCTTTTGCTGATGTGTACACTGGGTGTCTAAGAGGCTGAGAGTTTATGTTTCTTCCCTCACTTGCACAAATCTCTCATCCACTTGTTTGAACAGGAAGTTGCACCCTTGAGAATGAAGCAGAGCTCAGAGCAGTGCTTTTCAGGCTTAGCTTCGCATGGACACCGACCAGGAGGTCGTTGTTAAGATGCTCATGCATTTGAACCGGCTACCATGTGACCTGTGTTACTGGACCACGCGTCTATAGACAGACTATGACTGGGCAAGGGAGAAGACTCAGATGGTCAAGTGCTTGTCCCAAAAGCATGGAGACCTGAGTTTGGTCCCCAATAATACACATAAAAAAGGCAGGTGTAGAGAGGTGTGTATGTGTGTAGTCCCAGTGCCAAAGAGGAGGACAGAAACAGGGATCCCTGGAGTTCCTGGACAGCTTCCTAGCCATACTGAAAAAAAAAAAGACTGAGAAAGACACTCAGTGTCATTCTCTGACATTTACACCCACATGCAGGCACCAGCAAACACACACACACACACACACACACACACACACACACACACACACACATTTCCACTTCGGGTCAGTCTGAAGGACTACTGCTTCTAACACCACTTCTGCCAGACTTTTCTTAGCCATAGATATGCTGAATAATAAAGTGTTAGAGGTTCATAGAGCTGTCCCTGGACCGGGGGGTGGGGGTCATTGGTGCACTGAGCCTGCTCCCTGCGTCCAAGTGAGACTCTGGACCTTTTGCTATCATCTGGAAGCACTGATCACAGTCACGAGCCAATATTTGATCATTAGCTCATCCTAGTGAGCCATTTTCATACCCACCCTGTCACTCAGAGACCCTAAATCAAATGACAGCTTATTTTCCTCAGGACAGAATCTGACCTTGTTCTGAACTAAACATGAACAAGAAATTAAGCTGGAGGACTAGAGTTGAATCAGTCAGGGAGTGATTGGTTTATTAAATATTTATTATTAAAATATTTAACCTGGATGAGATTAAATATTTTTGTAAAGCAGGATAATGCTCCTATCTACTTTGAAGGAGTAAGAAAGCGTACCCCACCCCTGTCTACACGTGAGGATCATGTGTGGGACAGGGATCCACAAAGCTGTAGTGTTTTCAGACAAAATGGATGGACTTTCACTCCACCAGACTCCAACCAAAGGCGACATGTGACACTGTTCCATAAAAGTGAGAGATGAGAGGGGGAATCTGAGGAGCTTGTATAGGTCTGAAGAGGTTTGCTGGTAGTCTGGTTTTTCTTGTCTAATGATAAGGGTTTACAGTGGACATGCATTTTTGAGGTCGATGAAACTGGATGGTTGGGAACTGAAGTGTCTTGGAAAATCTGAACATTTGTTTTCTCCATAATTGTGCTACCTCTCTGCTTCCACTTCAGGAAGTTTCTTGGGTTAAGGTTATGGTGCTCCAGGGAGTTGTGCCTTTCGGAGTTGGCCTGGCTCTGGAGCTAGTTGCGCAGCTGTTCTCTGAGTCAGAGTATAAAATCCATGAGTCTGAGAGCCAGAAGGGTCCTCAGAGATAATCCAGCCCAAGATCCCTCTCTTCTTCATAGATGAGATACTGGCGTGGCTAGCCAAGACCACACTGCCTGTCAGTGGAGAGCCAGGGCTGGGTGTTCTGGCTTTGGCCTATGACCCAGTATCTTCCTAAGCATCAGGCTTTTGAAACTTAGGGGCAACTCCTGAGGAGGATTCTTCCTTCTGGGCAGTTGATTGGTCATTGAAAACAAAAGGTTACTATTTCAGTGGCCAAACTCGGGGACCACCTAGTCGCCAAGCTACTGCACCACTTCCCAGCAAAAAGCTGGAGGTGTCATCATCAGGAAGGTCAATCAGAGACTCCAGGAGGGTGGTAGAGATAAGGACAGTGAAGCAAAGAGAGTGGGGTCCAGAATTCAGTACTATTTATTTGTTTGTGGACAGCAACATAAATCATCGTTGCAATCACTGTTGGCAATAATTAGTATTCATGTAGTAGTAATAATAATGTTAGCTCCTTGCCAGGAATGACCTAGCAATTTTTTTTGAGACAGAGTTTTTCTGTGTAACAGTTCTGGATGTCTTGAAACTACTTCTGTAGATCAGGATAACCTTGGACCCATGGAGGCCTGCTTACCTCTGCCTCCCAAGTGCTGGGATTAAAGGCATGTACCACCATTACCCAGCCCGATTAAGTAATTTTAAGGTGTGCATGTGTGTATGAAGCATTTAGTAGACCAGAACTGATATAAAAAAGTTTGAGTAAAGAAAGTTTGTTGCAGCAAAGACAAAACTGTGGAAGGTAAATTCTTAGAGGACCCCTCACCATTCAGGAAGGGTAGTTCTTTTATAATATTCAAAAGACATTACTTGATCTTCTCTCATTAGCCACCTATGTGTGGTTAGATATCTAGAGAGGTAGGCAGGCATCCTTCTAATTTTGTTAAATAGAAAATTTGTGGTTCCCCCCTCCAAGGCAGAGTTTCTCTCTGTAGCCCTGTACTGAGACTGGGGTATTGCTGTGATAGACCTGGCCATGCTTTTGTTTGGAGGAATTTGAACTTTGGGAGTTTGGATTAGGAAAGCTGTGGAATGCTTTAAGTGCTGCTTAACAGACCATACTAGCAGAAGCATGGTAGACAGTGGTGCTGAGGGTGATTTAAACTATGGGGGCCTAACTCAAGATTTTTCAGAGGAGAAGAATTTTAGTATGTTGCCTAGAGATCCTCCTTGTGATATTTTGGTGAAGAATGTGACTGCTTTTTGCCCTTGTCTGAAGAGTCTGTCTGATGCTAACGTGAAGAGATTTGGATTTATTCTCTTGGCAGAGGAAATTTCAAAACAGCCTAGTAGAGACTCTGTCATGTGATTATTAGTGTTAACACTGAGGAAGATTTATAATGAAAAGGAGAAAGCTAAACAAGGAAAAATAAAAAATGTACAGTTTGAGGAGGAAAGGAGCACCAGGAAGTGAATAGAGCAAAGTCCTCTGTTTGAGGATATAAACAGATTAAGAAATAAAATAAAGGGTGTGGTGACCTCAGGGTAAGATCCCACCCAGCTAAGTTTCCAACTTGTGAAAAGGAATTAAAGAAAAGCTTAGAACTATTCATAACAGCATTGCTTATCATAGCCAGAACCTGGAAACAACCTAAATGCCTCTTGACTGAAGAATGGATAAGGAAAATGTGGTACATTTACACAATGGCATACCACAAAGCAGAAAAAAAATAATGACATCTTGAAATTTAAGGAAAATAGATGGAGCTAGAAGACACTATATTGAATGAAGTAACCCAGACCCAGAAAGACAATTATCACATGTACTCACACATAAGTAGTTTTTAAACATAAAGCAATGAAAATCAGCTGACAAATCACAATCCCAGAGAACCTAAGCAATAATGAGGACCCTAAGAGAGACATACATGGATCTAATCAACATGGGAAGTAGAAAAAGACAAGATCTCCTGAATAAATTGGGAGCATGGGGACCATAGGAGAGGGTTGAAGGAGAGGGGAAAGGCAGGGAGGGGGCAGAGAAAAATGTAGAACTCAATTTAAAAAAAGAAAGAAAAAGAAAAGCTTAGAGTCAGGTGTGTGGTACATGCTTTTAATCCCAGCACTCTAGAGGCAGAGGCAGGCAGATCTCTTAGTCTGAGGGCAGCCTGGTCTACAGATTCAGTGTCAGGACAGCCAGGCTTAGGCAGGGAAGGAAACCATGGAAAACAGAAAGCTAGTGAAGATGTAATTGAACAAGGGGGCCATGTTCTAATCCCAGCAAGAACTTGACAGCTTCAGCCACTTGGTTCTGGCATTAGAGTCAGGGACATAAGAAAGGGGTTATGGAATTTTCCTCTGAGTCTAAGGAAGGCTGCTGAGGCCACAAATGTGTCAGGAATGTCCCTGAATGGAGGCCTAGAAAGGCCATTGTAGAAACTGTGAAGGTGAAACCTGGAATTCTTTGGAGACCCCAAGATGTTGGAGATGCCAGAGCCATGGGATACCTACTGAGGAAAGCTTCTAAGAGGGAGTGCAACCTGCCCAAGAGAAAGAAGTGTGTTGCAGTCAGCAAGCTCAGAGGAATGGAGAGCTGAAGAGCATTTTGACATCAGACACGGAAATGAAGCGTTTGGAGTTTGCCCCGCTGGCTTTTGGTCTTGCTTTGGTCCAGTATTTCCTCACTATCCTCCCTTCACTCCATTTTTAAATGGCAGTGTATATCCTGTGCCATTTTTTGTTGAAATTATGTGATCGATCTGCTTTTTATTTTTCAGGGGTTTTCAGTTAAGAGATTACATGAGTCTCAGAAAAGACTTTGAACTTTAGACTTTTAAATAAGTTCGAGACTATCGCAGACTATGGGAACCTTTGAAGTTGGACTGAATGCATTTTTGCATTCTGATATGGCTATAAGCCTATGGGGGCCAGGGAGTGGAATATGGTGGTTTCAAAGAAAATGCCCCCCAAAGGGAATGGCACTATTAGGAAATGTGGCCTTGTTGGAATAGGTGTGGCCTTGTTGGAGGAAGTGTGTCACTGTGGGGGCTGACTTTGAGATCCTCTATACTCAAGCTATGCCCAGTGACATCATTGTTTCTGTTTCCTGTAGATCCAGATGTAGAATTCTCAGTTCTTTCTCGGTACCATGTCTGCCTCCATGTTGCCATGTTTCCCACCAAGATGATAATGGACTAAACCTCTGAAAATGTAAGCAGCCCCAATTAAATATTTTCCTTTATAAGAGTTGCCTTGGTCATGGTGGCACAGCAATGGAAATCTGAACTAAGACACCCTGACTGTCTTGGAACTTATTCTGTAGACCAGGCTGGCCTCACTCTGCCTGCCTCCCAAGTGCTGGAATTAAAGGTATGTGCCAACACTGCCCAGTGCCAGTGGTCTTTTTAAAGATGGATTGTTTGAATACAGCCTGTGGATGATTAGGAATTAGGTATAGGGCTGGGGAGATAGTTCGGTAGGTAAAGTGCTTGACTTGCAAGCAGAAGTGCCTGAGTTGAGTTCTGAGAACCCAAGTCAAAACACCAGGCATGATGGTACTGTGAATCCCAGGACTGGGGAGGTAGAAAGGGTGGATCCCTAGAACTCACCGATCAGCAAGGCTAACTTAGTTGGTGGGTTCTAGGTGGATCTGCCATCATTTTCTCGAAAAGCAATTTGGTGGGTTCTAGGCGGATTGTGGGAAAAGCAATGTGGATAGCACTGGGCTGAGTCGTGACTGTAACAGGTGACATTCAGATTGTGATGTCACTTGGAGGTGGTACTGACTACTTTTCTGTTGCGATAATAAAATGCAATGAAAAGCACTTGTGGGAGAGCTTATTTTAGTTTATAGTTCCAGAGGGATGGAGTGGATGTGGGGCAGCAGGAGCTGGAGGCCAGCCTGCCAGGGAGCAGAGTGATCATAGTTCACCCACAGCAGGAAGCAGAGGGGGCAGGGCAGGAAGTAGAATGAGGCTACTAACCCTCAAAGCCTGCACTTAGTGATGTACTCCCTCAAGCAAGGCCCTGCCTCTATAACCTCCCCAAGCAGCATCACCATCTGGGGACCAAGTGTTCAAACGCATTATCCCACGGAGACATTTCTCATTCAAACAACTACAGAGGTCAAGAGGTCTTTGGTGCTGATGCTGATGGCGTCTGTTGATTGCCTGAGACGGTGTCACTTGGGCTTAAAAGGTCTGCAATCTGGAAGATGCTAGTTATGCCAGCAGGTTAAGGAAGGACTAAGATGGAGAAGAATTATGCTGGTAAGTGGACTCAGGAGTGTTAGTAACCAGGAAAACCAGCCAATGCGTCTAAGAGCTGTCCCTCCAAGGGACTGAACCAGGTGTCCTGCGTTCTTAGTCTTTCAGATGTATCTCACAGTATCTTCGCATGGATATAACATTCTTCCAGGAACAGGCAGGTGCCCCTTGTGTTGGTTGCAAGCATGACGAGGGCATGGTGGTTTTGGAGTTTTACCGAAACAAGAGAATCAGCTGGTCTTGGGAAGCCTTGAGGGTCACTGAGCTATGATATAGTCTCATTAATGTATCTGGCTGGCAAGGTATAAGCATATGAATCAGTTTCACTCTGCTTACTCTGGAACCCACTCTTGCTGTGATTTCTTGTCCTATTAGCAGGATTATCAGCCAAAGGGATCTCTCTTAGGTAGAACGAGCCTCAAAAGGGTTACTGAGTACAGCTGGTTGTCAAGGGCAGTTTGGATATGGGCAGTAATGACGTCAATGGTACAGGTGTCTGGAATTATCCGGAAGATACTGAGACTCTTTAGGGCAGTGGTTCTCAACCTTCCTAATGCTTTGGCCCTTTAGTACAGTTCCTCACGTTTTGGTGACCCCCAACCATAAACTTATTTTGTTGCTACTTTATAAAGGCGATTTCATTATTGTTAAGAATTGTAGTGTAAATATCTGACAAATAGGACATCTGATATAAGACTCCTGTTAAAGGTTATTTGCCCCCCCCAAAGTTGAGAAACCCACAAGTTGAGAAACACTACTTTAGCCCACACAAAAGGAAGACCCCTGAGGACTTAAGGCATCTGGTAATATCTAAGCAGAAAAAAGGGTAGTTATATTATTTTCCAATTTTATTTTCTGTGTATGGCATTTCACTTGAATATCTGTGCACCATATGCATGCCTGGTGCCCACAGAGACCATTCAAGGGCCTTGGGGAGTTCCAGATGGTTGTGAGCTGCCATGTGAATGCTGGGAATTGAGCCCAGGTACTCTGGGAAAGCAGTCAACACTCCTAACCACTGATCCATCTCTCCAGACTTGGTGGTTGGTCAGTGTAGAGAAAGATGTTGTTGAGACATGAGCGGAATAAGAAATCAAAATCATTCGAAGGAAAGGCTGAAGCTGGAGGACTTGATTTGGGGGTGGGCTTTTATTTTCCTAGTCCAGGCAGAACATTTAGGGGTCATTAGGGTCCTTTGTAGCTCACTATAGAGAGGGGATCTGAAGGAATTTCAAAGAAGAGGTAAAGTCTCATCAAGGAGACAAGTCAAGACTAGTAAAGCCTGCTTTATTAAATTGAATTTTTTATTTAGACGTTCATCGGACATGCCAAGAGCACCTCTGCTGAAGCTCACATGTTGCCTTGGAATTGGTTTTTTTTTTTGTTTTTTTTTTTTTTTTTTTTTTTTTTTTTTTGCGACAGCATTTTTGTCTAACAGGTGGGTGAAATTATATGAGGAAAAAGCCTACAGTAGACTTTTCTCAGTGGCCAGTGACCTAAGAGGATGCCATGGAGATATGAATAAGAGAAATTTGCATTTATATTTGGCCGTGAGAGTGATGGATGTGGTCCTAAACCCAGCAAGATGAGGGTTCCATTGGGAACATGAATGGGTAGAGATTCTGGATTAAGTCCATTTGAATAGCGTGGCTGGGCAGGTGCTGCCAGTTCAACGCAGAGTTAAGGGCAAGCAGAGCCAGTGGTCTTCTGCAGGGGCTGATTGTGTGTTTGAGACTGTGAATGCTAGTTCCCGCCAGGGCAGCAGCCTGCCTGGGCCGCCACCGAGGCAGTTACATCATCACCGGTTGCCAAATGAACTCCTTCAAAGTGTCAGTGCCTTTCTTCTCTCTTACTCCTCTTGCTTTCCTGGCTGTCACTCCTTCTGTCTGCCCGTTTCTCTGTCTCATGTCCCCACTCTGAGACAGCCTCTTATTCTTTGAATTCCCCCTTTCTCACTCCTCCAGCAAACCTCTTGTGCCGGGCGATCTCTGTGCCGTCACTGGGTGATTTGGGGAGGATGGGTAAGAGGTATGGACTGTATCGGAAAGTCAGCTGAAGATGAGCCCGGAGTCAGGCCAGGGCAGCGTCCCTTCCTTGGTTTCTGCTTCAGCTGGATCTGCAGCTTCTGTCCTGGCTTTGCTTGGTGATGGGCGGTAACCTATAAGTTAAAGGAAAACCCTTTCCTTCCCAAGTTGCTTTTGTTCTTGGTGTTTCTCACAGTGGTAGAAAACAAAGCAGGATACTGGCCCGGGCTTTCAGAGGAGAAATTATCTAATGTGTCTTTAGGTTATGGGTTAATAACTCATTTGGTGTATAGATGCACAGTAGGACGATAGTCCTTTGGCCAATGCCTGTCTATAGAGGCGGGGGCTATCCCAAGAGTCCGGTGGGAAAATGATTCCGATAGAAGGCTGGGTAACCTGGGCAGAGGAGCTGCTTCCCAGCTTTGACCTAATCCTTTTGGGTTTATTTATTTTTGTTTGTTTTTAACCCCATTTAGCTCTGCTCTTCTCTTTCTGAGACAGTGTATCCTGGTTTTAGCCCACACTGGTCTCATATTTGATCTTTCAGCCCAGCATCCCACGCGCTGGGATTATAGTTAAGTTCCGGTCACACCAGGCATCCTGGTGATTTCAATACAGAGCAAATTTGTGCGTCACTGAAATGCGAGGAAAGTCCATGTCAGAAGGCATCGTAGAGTGGTGTTGCTGGGTTTCCTTTCGCTTCTGTTTAGATTAATTTCCGAGAATAAAGAGCGAGAAAGCTATGCAAGGTGCGCATTGGAGAAAGCGGAAGGAAGAAAATGGCTAGTGTTAGGGAAGGCACATGCAGGAGGAAGTGAGAGGGGAGAAGGGAAGGGAAACAGAGAAGGGGGAGAACTCTAAAGGTGTATTTCGCTAGCGAATACTTTCCCTTCTGAGCAGAAGGGCTTGGGATACCCTAGAAGACGGTGGGGCGTTAGGATGGGAACAGCACTCTTGGACGTTTCGCTGAGGGTGGGGAGAGACAAAAATAACTGCTGCATTGCAGGGCTCTCCTGGGGATATTTCTGCCCTGGAAGCCCGTTCTTTGTAAATAACTAAGGGAAGAGAACCCTTTCTGCTCTTCTGTCAGATGGGATTCATACGCCGCTGAGTCCATGTAACCATTTACTGTCACATAAACCCAATCCCAAGCATTCAGTCTGCGTGACTGTGTCCTCCCTTAGAAACCTGGGCCGTCCTCGCCTAGAGAAGCCATGGGAGCTTTCTTCTTCAGAGCTTTCCCACTTGGATTCTCCTGTTAGTACTAGTGACTGGTATGTGCTCTGGTGAGATTACCCCAGGCTGCCCCGGATTGCTTCAGGAGAGCTTCCTTGTCGGGGGCGAGAGGAGGCCTTGAACCAGACACAGACAGCCCCTACATTTGGGTGCCGGGGAATTGACTCCCGGTGGCACAAAGGACACTCTGTGTCAGTGCTGGTGACACACAGGGACTAGGAAGCATCAAGTCCTTCCAGAGGATGCTTGGACCAATTTCACAAGCAGGAGATGAAGGCCTGGCGCCACTGGGTGGCAGTGCCGAGCCAGCAGTTGCTGCTCTTAAGGCGGCATGCCACTCCTAGTGGGTCTACCGACACATTCCGAGCCCTGTGTGCGCATGCGTGTGTCTCGGTCTGGCGGTGATGACGACTTCCAAATGCCTTCTTTCTTCACAACGTCTATCTGTCCCTCTAAATAGCTGGGTTAGGGCTTTGTGCTATTAATATATATTATGATAATCATTTAAAAACCTACCCGAACAGTTACTGTAGAAAGTAATTTTTAGGATGAGGTGTGAAATATTTTGGCTCAAAATATTCTTAGGGAGAATCAAAGATTTTTTTTTTTTTGTTTGTTTTGTTTTGAAAGACCATCTGGGCGTTTTATGTAAGACAAATGCAGAGACCGCAAAGGTGGAAGTTATGGTAGAGCTGCTCTGCCATCTGGTGGGCAAAGTGGTACCTGCAGTCTTTAACAGCTTTCCAAGTTATGAATTACAAGCAGACAAACAAGAAAATACCACAAGACACCAAATAAATACAGAAAGTCAATGTATGATTGTCAACTTTATTTTTGCTGCAATTTTTCCATGTTATATATTCTAATCCCAGTTTCCCCTCCCACAACTGCTCTCAGGTCCTCTGGCTCTCGCCCTCTCCCCTATCACGTACCCAACCATATGGACTTTCTTTCTCTCTCAAAAACAAACCGATAACAACAACAACAACAAAATAAAAAAGTAGAACACAAGAAACACACACCACTCCCAAATCCATAAAATCACAGCATCAGAAACTATAACACACAAACAAAAGGCCAGTAAGACAAAAAAAAGTCTGCAAAAATACCTATACGTTTGCGTTGTCTTGGCCATTTACTGCTGGGTAGGGGCTGGTCCTTAAGTGTGATTAATACACCCAATGAGACTCCATTGGAGAAAACTAACTTTTCCTTTGTGAGCAGATACCCATTGGAGATAGTTTCTTGGTTAGGGATGGGAGCCTGTGTCCGCTTCCCTGTCTCAGTGCCGGGATCCCATGTCTGCCTTGAGCCTCTGCAGGTCCTGTGCAGGCCCTGTGCGTGCTGCTGCAGTCTCTGTGAGGTCACATGTGCATCATATGTTGTACCCGGAGGATGCGGTTTCCTTGGAGTCATCATCCCTTCTCACTCTTGCTCTCTTTTTGCTCCTCTTCTGCATAGCTCCGTGAGCCCCGAGGGGAGGGGTTGATAAAGACATCCATTTAAAGACTGAGTGATCTCTGCACATTGTCCAGTTGTGGGTCTCTGTGTCAGTTCACACCCACTACAAGAGAAAGCTTCTCGGATAATGGTTGAACAAGACACTGATCTGTGGGTATAGCAGAATGTGTAGGAGTCCTCTTATTGCTACGTTCCTTTAGCAGAACAATGCTATTTATTTCTCCCCTAGGCCTATGACCGATCTAGGCTCTGGTTCTCCACCACTGAGCAGTGTCAGGCATGGGTTCCATCTTGTGGAGAGGGCCTTAAATCCAACTACAGGGTGTGATTGCTTCTACAACATTTGTGTCATTATTGAACCAGCATGTCATGGAGGTGGGTTACTGTTGTAGGCCACGGGGTTTTAGCTGGGATGGTGTTTATCTTTCTTCTTTAGTAGCATGCAGAGTCTCTTCCAATACCATACCAGTTGGAGTTCCAATTCAGTACCGTATGAGCAGGAGCGAAGGCTCCAGGTAGGCACCAGCTCAACTTCTCTGCATTCAGTGAAATACATAAATGTTGTCTGCAGTGATAGGGCCTTCGCATCAGTTTGTGGAGGGAAACCAATAGCCTGAAATGTTTAGGGGTTTCCATGGGGTCCCTTTGGCTAATGATACAAAGAGATATAACCCTTCTTGCTTGGTACTGGAGGATTCACTTTGGGGGCAAAAGATGTCTAGTTGGGGCATTGTTTCTTCCATTATTTGGTAATTCTATTTAGACTTTAGGTTGGCAACTCCATGTATACATTTTAAGAAGCTTATACTGTGGTAGGTTTCCATATGACCCCTTAAATGGCCCTTTGCCTCTCTTCCATCCTCCTCCTTGTATAATTCTCCATCTCTGGTCTTCCACTGTCCCTCCCTAACTATATATTCTAATTCCCCTTCCTTGGGAGGTCCCCACCCCCCAGTCCCTTACTCTATATCCAACCTCTGTGGTTATGTGGATTATAGTATGCCTATCAAAAGCTTAAAAGCTGACATCCACATGTAAGAGAATACATACGATATTTGTCTTTGGGGGTCTGGGTTACCTCTTTCAGGATTATTTTTTTTTTCTAGCTCCATCCATTTACCGGCACATTCCATGTTTTTTTTCAAGAGCTGCATAGTACTCCATCGTGTGAATGTACCACATTTCAGTATCCATTCACATGCTGATGAAGATCCAGGTTGTTTCTGATTTCTGTCTATTATGAATGGAGCAGCAATGAACTTGGAGGAATAAGTATCTCTGTAGTAGGTTCCCAAGGTAAAGAGCACCTCCAGGTCTTGGTGCTGGATTGATGCTCAGTCTTGATGCTCAGTCCTGCCTCAACTTGATGAGCCATGTTTTGCTCAAGTCCATGGGAAGCCTGCCCCTTAGGGAATGGAGACTGAGGAGGAGTGGAAGGGGAGGGGGTAGGGGACTAGAAGGAGAGGAGGGAGGGAAAACTGCGGTAGGTATGTAAAATAAATGAAGAAAAATGTTATTTAAATGAAATAAAAAGTAAAGGAAAAAGCAAAATAGAACAAAACAGAATAATTTAAAAAAAGGATGGGGTATTGTAAGGAGGCCGCTTGTTTGTTCCTGGATGCGTAGACCCAAAATAATCACACAGAAACTATATTATTTTCAACACTGTTTGGTCAATAGTTTAAGTGTATTTCTGGCTAACTCATATCTTTAATTAACCCATCTGCATTAATCTGTGTATTGTCACAAGGCTCTGGCTTACAGGGTAAAGTTCCAGTGTCTGTCTCCAGTGGAGCTACATGGCTTCTCTCTGACTCTGCCTTCTTTCTCCTAGCATTCAGTTTAGCGTTCCCCACCTAGCTAAGTTCTGCCTTGCTGTAGGCCAAAGCAGTTTCTTTATTCATTAACCAATAAAAGCAACACATAGACAGAAGGACCTCCCACACCAATGGTGAGGGAGGAAGGCTGGGTCTGCAGATTCTCCAGGGAATGGAGCCAGAGGGGGAAGACAGGCCCCTTCAGGCAGTCTGCTACAGGCCTGGGGATGAGGAGGATAGGAACTCTCGATGAGAAAATGTTTTCTCATGGAAAAACAGTGGATGGCCTGAGAAATGGCATATTGAGCTTTGTGGAGCAGCCACTAAGTTCTTATTTGCATAGCTTTGTTACAAAGGGGTGAACAATTCACCACAGCTCAACTCTTGGGGTTGATATTTGAGATACATTGGTCTAAAACATCATATTTCATACATAGCTGAAGACTTTTAAATGGTTCCTCATGGAGTCTGGGATCTAAAGTATCATTCAAAGTTGTTTTTCTTATCCATTTCCAACCGAATATATTTTATTTATTTGTTCATTTTTATGTATATGAATGTTTTGCCAGCATGAATGTCTGGGCTCCCTATATGTGCCTGATACCCACTGAAGTCAGAAGACAAGATTATATCCCTTGGGACTGGAATTATAGTCAGCTGTGAGCCACCATGTGTGTGCTAGGAATTGAACCTGTGTCCTCTGGAAGATCAGCTCATGCTTTTAACTGTTGAGCTTGTCTCTTCAGGCCTCAAACACATTCTTAAAAATTGTCACAATCGCCCGTCTTTGGGGCCACAAAATCCCACAGCTCAGCCTGTTTGGGCTCTGGGGACCCGGAATTGAGTGCACCCAGGCCGGTGGGAGGTCCCCTCCTTCATTTGACTGCCCGGGGCAAGGTAGGCCTTTGTCTGAGAGCTGCTTGGCCTGCAAGGGGACCTCACAGTCTGCAGAAGGATCCATCATTCTTTGGGGTGAGTGAGGAGTGAGTGCCCGAACCGCGGCAGCTGCCCGGAGAGGGACCACCGACTCTCCACAACTCCCCCTGCCACCAGCACACTTCCTGCTCTTCCTGCAGGGGTTATTCTCCCTGGATACTGCCTCTCTCTTCCTGTCCCTTCCCAGCTTGCACCCAGAATCCTCCCCCCCTCCCCCTGCCTCATCCTCCCGTCTTTGGGGCCACAAAATCCCACAGCTCAGCCTGTTTGGGCTCTGGGGACCTGGAATTGAGTGCACCCAGGCCGGTGGGAGGTCCCCTCCTTCATTTGACTGCCTGGGGCAAGGTAGGCCTTTGTCTGAGAGCTGCTTGGCCTGCAAGGGGACCTCACAGTCTGCAGGAGGATCCATCGTTCTTTGGGGTGAGTGAGGAGTGAGTGCCCGAACCGCGGCAGCTGCCCGGAGAGGGACCACCGACTCTCCACAACTCCCCCTGCCACCAGCACACTTCCTGCTCTTCCTGCAGGGGTTATTCTCCCTGGATACTGCCTCTCTCTTCCTGTCCCTTCCCAGCTTGCACCCAGAATCCTCCCCCCCTCCCCCTGCCTCATCCTCCCATCTTTGGGGCCACAAAATCCCACAGCTCAGCCTGTTTGGGCTCTGGGGACCTGGAATTGAGTGCACCCAGGCCGGTGGGAGGTCCCCTCCTTCATTTGACTGCCCGGAGCAAGGTAGGCCTTTGTCTGAGAGCTGCTTGGCCTGCAAGGGGACCTCACAGTCTGCAGGAGGATCCATCATTCTTTGGGGACACCAAACACCTCCGCGCTCCTTTTGAAGGAAGAGATGGGCAGGCGCCAATGCAGGAGCTCCTCCAACAACATGAAAGGCAACATGACATCACCACAAGCCAGACATCCCGAAACAACAAGAATTGAACACCCTACCCCAGAAGATATAGAAGAAACCGACATTAAACAGTACTTTATGAAAATAATAGAGGACCTTAAACAGGAGGTAAAAAACTGCCATAAAGAAATGGAGATGACAAACAAAAAGGTAGACGAAATAAATAAATCTCTCAAAGATACCCAAGAAAAACAAGAAAAACAAGAAAAAGCAATCAAACAGGTAAGGGAAACAGTACAAGACCTGATAAATGAAATGGAGGTATTGAAGAAAACACAATCTGAGGGACGACTGGAAATGGAAACTCTGAGTAAACGAACAGAAACTTCAGAGACAAGTATTTCCAACCGAATACAAGAGATGGAAGAAAGAATCTCGGACTCTGAAGATACTATAGAGGAAATAAACTCACAGATTAAAGAACTAAACAAATCTAACAAATTCTTAACACAAAACATTCAGGAAATCTGGGACACCATGAAAAGACCAAACCTAAGAATAATTGGGGTAGAAGAAGGAGAAGAATTACAACTCAAAGGCCCAGAAAACATATTCAACAAAATTATAGAAGAAAACTTCCCCAACCTAAAGAAGGATGTTCCTATGAAGGTACAAGAAGCCTACAGAACACCAAATAGACTGGATCAAAAGAAAGCATCCCCACGCCATATAATAATCAAAACACAAAACATACAGAATAAAGAACAGATATTAAGAGCTGCAAAGGAAAAAGGTCAAGTAACATATAAAGGGAAACCTATCAGAATTACACCTGATTTCTCAATGGAAACCATGAAAGCCAGAAGAGCTTGGATAGATGTGCTACAGACACTTAGGGAACATGGATGCAAGCCTAGACTATTATACCCAGCAAAGCTTGCATTCACCATTGATGGAGAAAACAAGATATTCCAGGACAAAAACAGATTTAAACAATACGCAGCCACAAATCCAGCCTTGCAGAAAGTAATAGAAGGAAAATCACAAACCAAGGAGTCCAACAACGCCGACAATAACTCAGGCATCTAGCGACCCTTCACCAGCACAACTAGAAGAAGGGAAACACACAAACTCTACTACTAAAAATGACTGAAGTTAACAACCACTGGTCATTAATATCACTTAATATCAATGGACTCAATTCACCTATAAAAAGGCACAGGCTAAGAGACTGGATACGAAAACAGAATCCAACATTTTGCTGTTTACAAGAAACACACCTCAACCACAAAGACAGACACCTACTCAGAGTAAAGGGTTGGGAAAAGGTTTATCAAGCAAATGGCCCTAAGAAACAAGCGGGTGTGGCCATACTAATTTCCAACAAAGTTGACTTCAAACTAAAATCAATCAGAAGAGATGGAAAGGGACACTTTATACTCATAACAGGAAAAATCCTTCAGAATGAAGTCTCAATCCTGAATATCTATGCCCCTAATATAAAAGCTCCCACTTATGTAAAAGAAACACTTCTAGAACTCAAGGCAGCCATCAAACCACACACACTAATAGTTGGAGACTTCAACACTCCTCTCTCACCGATGGACAGGTCAATCAGACAGAAACCTAACAGAGAATTGAAAGACTTAATGGAGGTAATGAACCAAATGGACTTAACAGACATCTATAGAACATTCCACCCAAATAGGAAAGAATATACCTTCTTCTCTGCGGCTCATGGAACCTTTTCGAAAATTGACCATATACTTGGTAACAAAGCAAACTTCCACAGTTACAAAAAAATATTAGTAACCACCTGTGTCTTATCGGATCACCATGGATTAAAATTAGAATTCAACAACAATGCTACCCCCAGAAGGCCCACAAACTCATGGAAACTGAACAGTCAACTACTGACCCACACCTGGGTCAAGGAAGAAATAAAGAAAGAAATTAAAGTCTTTCTTGAATTTAATGAAAACAAAGACACAACATACTCAAACCTATGGGACACAATGAAAGCAGTGCTAAGAGGAAAGTTCATAGCACTAAGTGCCCACTTAAAGAAAACGGAGAAAGCACTCATTGGTGACTTAACAGCACACCTGAAAGCTCTGGAAAAAAAAGAAGCAGACTCACCTAGGAGAAGTAGAAGACTGGAAATAATCAAACTGAGGGCAGAAATCAACAAAATAGAAACACAGAAAACAATCCAAAGAATCAATGAAACAAGAAGCTGGTTCTTGGAGAAAATCAACAAGATTGACAAACCCTTAGCCAAACTAATCAAACGGCAGAGGGAGAAGACGCAAATTAACAAGATCAGAAATGAAAAGGGGGACATAACCACAGACACAGAGGAAATTCAGAAAATCATTAGATCTTACTACAAAAGCCTGTATGCCACAAAATTGGAAAATGTAAAAGAAATGGACAGTTTTTTAGATAAATACCATATACCAAAGTTAAACCAGGACCAGGTAAATGCTCTAAATCGTCCTGTTAGTCGCGAAGAATTAGAAACTGTTATCAGAAACCTCTCTACCAAAAAGAGCCCAGGACCAGATGGTTTCAATGCGGAATTCTACCAGAACTTCCAAGAAGACCTAATACCTATACTCCTTAAGGTATTTCATAATATAGAAACACAAGAGTCACTGCCAAATTCCTTCTATGAAGCTACAGTTACCCTGATACCTAAACCACACAAAGACTCAACCAAGAAAGAGAATTACAGGCCAATCTCACTCATGAACATTGACGCAAAAATTCTCAATAAAATACTGGCAAACCGAATCCAAGAACACATTAGAAAAATTATCCATTACGATCAAGTAGGCTTCATCCCAGAGATGCAGGGCTGGTTCAACATATGAAAATCTATTAATGTAATCCATCATATAAACAAACTGAAGGAAAAAAACCATATGGTCATCTCATTAGATGCTGAAAAAGCATTTGACAAAATTCAGCACCCTTTTATGATAAAGGTCTTGGAGAGATTAGGGATACAAGGGTCATTCCTAAATATAATAAAAGCTATTTACAGCAAGCTGACAGCTAACATCAAATTAAACGGAGAGAAACTCAAGGCTATCCCACTAAATTCAGGAACATGACAAGGCTGTCCACTCTCTCCTTATCTCTTCAATATAGTGCTTGAAGTTCTAGCAATAGCAATAAGACAACGTAAGGGAATCAAGGGGATTCAATTTGGAAAGGAAGAAGTTAAACTTTCATTATTTGCAGATGATATGATAGTATACATAAGCGACCCCAAAAACTCCACCAAAGAACTCCTACAGCTGATAAACTCCTTCAGTAACGTGGCAGGATACAAGATCAACTCCAAAAAATCAGTCGCCCTCCTATACACAAAGGATAAGGAAGCAGAGAGGGAAATCAGAGAAGTATCACCTTTCACAATAGCCACAAATAGCATAAGATATCTGGGAGTATCGCTAACCAAGGAAGTGAAGGATTTATTTGACAAAAACTTTAAGTCTTTGAAGAAAGAAATTGAAGAGGATACCAGAAAATGGAAGGATCTCCCCTGCTCGTGGATTGGGAGGATCAACATAGTAAAAATGGCAATTCTACCAAAAGCAATCTATAGATTCAATGCAATCCCAATCAAGGTCCCATTAAAATTCTTCACAGAGATTGAGAGGACAATAATCAACTTTATATGGAAAAACAAGAAACCCAGGATAGCCAAAAAAATCTTATACAATAAAGGTACTTCTGGAGGCATTACCATCCCTGACTTCAAACTCTATTACAGAGCTACAGTATTGAAAACGGCTTGGTATTGGCATAAGAACAGAGAAGTTGACCAATGGAATCGTATAGAAGACCCGGATCTTAAACCACAAACCTATGAACACCTGATTTTTGATAAAGGAGCCAAAAGTACACAATGGAAGAAAGAGGGCATCTTCAACAAATGGTGCTGGCATAACTGGATGTCAACCTGTAGAAGAATGAAAGTAGATCCATATCTATCACCATGCACAAAACTCAAGTCCAAATGGATTAAAGACCTCAATATTAATTTGAACACATTGAGCTTGATAGAGGAGAAAGTGGGAAGTACTCTACAACAAATGGGCACAGGGAACCGTTTCCTATGCATAACCCCAGCTGCACAGACTTTAAGGGCAACATTGAATAAATGGGACCTCCTGAAGTTGAGCAGCTTCTGTAAAGCAAAGGACATTGTCACTAAGACACAAAGGCAGCCTACTGACTGGGAAAAGATCTTCACCAACCCTGCAACTGACAAAGGTCTGATCTCTAAAATATATAAGGAACTCAAGAGACTAGACGGTAAAATGCCAATTAACCCAATTAAAAAATGGGGCGCTGAACTGAACAGAGAATTCTCAACAGAAGAAGTTCGAATGGCCAAAAGACACTTAAGGTCATGCTCAACCTCCCTAGCTATCAGGGAAATGCAAATCAAAACAACTTTGAGATATCATCTTACACCTGTCAGATTGGCTAAAATCCAAAACACCAATAATAACCTTTGCTGGAGAGGTTGTGGGGTAAGGGGCACACTCATCCATTGCTGGTGGGAATGCAAACTTGTGCAACCACTTTGGAAAGCAGTGTGGCGGTTTCTCAGGAAATTCGGGATCAACCTACCTCAGGACCCAGCAATTCCACTCTTGGGAATCTACCCAAGAGATGCCCAATCATACAACAAAAGCATATGCTCATCTATGTTCATAGCAGCATTATTTGTAATAGCCAGATCCTGGAGACAGCCTAGATGCCCTTCAGTGGAAGAATGGATGAAGAAACTGTGGAATTTATACATGCTAGAATACTACTCAGCGGTAAAAAACAATGACATCTTGAATTTTGCAGGCAAATGGATGGAAATAGAAAACACTATTCTGAGTGAGGTAACCCAGACCCATAAAGATGAACATGTACTCACTCATATTCGGTTTCTAGCCATGATTAAAGGACATCGAGCCTATAAGTTTGGGATCCTTGAGAAGATAATAAGAAGAACCTCCACCTGACGATAGATGAAGAAAATGACAGAGCCCCACCTTGGAGCACCGGACTGAGTTCCCAAGGTCCTGATGAGGAGCAGAAGGAGAGAGAACATGAGAAAGAAAGTCAGGACCGTGAGGGAACCTCCAGCTGGCGACAGATGGGGAAGGTGACTGAGCCCCACATTGGAGCACTGGACTGAGCTCCCAAGGTCCCGATGAGGAGCAGAAGGAGCGAGAACATGAGGGAGAAAGTCAGGAACGAGAGGGGTGCGTTCACTCATGGAGACGGTGGGACAGAACTAATGGGAGATCACCAACTCCAGTTGGAATGGGACTGATGGATCATGCGACCAAACCCGTCTCTCTGAGTGTGGCCAACAGCGGGGGCTGACTGAGAAGCAAAGGACAATGGCTCTGGGCTCTGATTGTTCTTCATGGACGGGCTCTGTGGGAGCCTTCTCAGCTTGGTCGATCACCTTCCTGGACCTGGGGGGAGTTGGGAGGACCTTGGTCTTAGCATAGAGTGGGGAACCCTGATGGCTCCTTGGCCTTGAGAGGGAGGGAGGGGAGGTATGGGTGGAGGGGAGGGGAGGGAAGGGGGAGAAGGAGGGGAGAGAAGGGGGAGAAGGAGGGGAGGGAGGGGGGAGGAGGAGGGAAGGAGATGGAAATTTTTAAATATAAAAAAAAATAAACCATGAGAAAAAAAAATTGTCACAATCCCATTTCTCTTTGAGACTTGGGGGGGTCCTGTGGGCTTGCCACCTTTGTTCCCTTTACTCTGTTTAGGAAGGAATGTCTCATATGGACATAGTTACAGCATTTTCCTGAGGTGCATGCTTCTTGGGGGAAGTTATCTCTAGAGGCTGACTGGGCAAATCCAGTTTGAGTGCAGGTCATTTATTAGATCATTGCAGCCAAGCTGACTTTGACCTCATAGAGACCCACCTACCTCTGCCTTCTGATGTCTGGATTACAGGTGTGCACCGCCACACCCCACCTGGTTACACTCTGCCTTCTGATGTCTGGGTTACAGGTGTGCACCACCACACCCCGCCTGGTTACACTCTGCCTTCTGATGTCTGGATTACAGGTGTGCACCGCCACACCCTGCCTGGTTACACTCTGCTTTCTGATTTCGGGATTACAGGTGTGCACTGCCACATCCCGCCTGGTTACACTCTGCCTTCTGAGTGTTGGGATTACAGGTGTGCACTACCACACTCCACCTGGTTACATGTTTTTGAGGCATGGTCACACTGTGCAGTCAAGGATGATCTTGAGCTCGCGGCTCTCCTGTCTTACTTCTCCCTGTGTATTTTTTTTTTTTTTTTTTGGTTTTTCGAGACAGGGTTTCTCTGCGGCTTTGGAGCCTGTCCTGGAACTAGCTCTTGTAGACCAGGCTGGTCTCGAACTCACAGAGATCCGCCTGCCTCTGCCTCCCGAGTGCTGGGATTAAAGGCGTGCGCCACCACCGCCCGGCTTCCCTGTGTATTTATGAAATGTGCACCAAGGATATTATAAATCATATGTAAACCAGAAGTTGTTTGTCTTAGGGTTTCCAATGCCGAAAATACTGTGACAAAAAGCAACTTGGGGAGAAAAGGGTATATGTTTGTCTTACAGCTTATAGTCCAAGGCAAGAACTCAAGGCAGGAACCTGGAGGCAGGAGCTGATCTAGAGGCTGTAGGAGGGTGCTGCTTACTGACTTGGTCCTCATAGCTTACTCAGCCTGCTTTCTTACATCCCCAGGACCACCTGCCCAGAGGTGGCACCACCCACAGTGTGCTGGGCCCTTCTGCATCACTAATAATCAAGAAAATATCCCACAGACTTGTCTACAGCCAGTTCTTAGGGAGGCATTTTCTCAACTGAGAGTTCCTCTTTCCTAATGACTCTTGCTTGCATTTTGTTTGTTGACAAAAAACCAAACAAAACAAAACCAAAAACCAAACAAACAAAACCCACAAAACCCAAACAAACAAACAAACAAAAAACAAAACTAGTGAGCTCAACCTTCAAATAAAAAAATAAAAATTCAAACTGAAGTTCTCCCTTAGCTCCCTCTGCTCTGCCCCCCTAACGAGCCTCACCGTGCACTTTGAGGCTCCCTTTCTGGTCCCACTGGAGTATCATACACTCACATTTACTATATGTAGCTAGTCTTATTGATTGCTTTGGCACTCCTTATCTGAATCCATTGGTCCATTGCATACTTATATTTTCTCATTCTTCTGCTTAAAATTCATAAATAGCTTTCTTATATGAAGATCTCATTCCATAACATGGTACTTAGAACCTGTGTAAGACGGGGCACATAAACATCCAGCCATGGATGAAGGGTTCATTGCACACTTCCTCTTCATGCCGATGGGGATCACATTGAATCTGTAAGTCACTTCCAGTACTTTAACCACTTTCCCAATGTGAGCTTTGCCCATCTGTGAGCAGGCAAGGACTACCTTTTAGCATCTTCTTTGGTTTCTCCAGTGTTTTGTAGAAGTTTTCAGTTTCTTCATTCGCCTCCCTGCTTGTGTCTTCTTTGAGGTCATTTTTGCAAATGACATTTTGAGTTCTTTCTCTGGGACTTCTCTCATCTTGGTATCTTTGGACTCACTAGTTGAGGAGTTATGATATTCTGGAGGAGTCGGGCCAGCCTGGGCTACACAGCAAGTTTCTGGTGGCTTGGCCTTGGTATCAGACTGTCTTAAAAATAAAATGAACTAAAAGGAATAGCTCTGGTTCTCTCTCTCTCTCTCTCTCTCTCTCTCTCTCTCTCTCTCTCTCTCTCTCTCTCTCTCTCTGAGTGTGTGTATTTTAGACTCTGTGCTGAGCATTATGAGGCCATGCATTGAATCTCAAAAATACAAACCCAAACAAAAGCAACAAGAAGAAAAAAAAGAAACGAAAAAGCTAGCTTTTTTTTTTTCTTCAAATTCAAGTTTAAGACTTTCTGCTCTAAATGAAACTCCCCTGAGTGGTAGAAATGTGTTCTCTATGGAGGGAAGGCATCCTTATCTAACAAACTTGGGAACACTTGCATTATACCAAGTGGATTTAGGCCAAGTCAGACAGGTAACTTGTGCTGCACTTCGAGGGTTGGAGAGAAGGCTATTTGAGGAGGAGTGTGTCTCAACTCACAGTTTCAAGTCTACGACTTTCTGTTTCCTCAGAAACATGCTCATGCTTCTGAATGCTCCTGCATCCTTTGTCTAACACTACAGTGTAGACAAATAATAAAAACCCAGAGACAGATACGGGGGTTAAAGCTGAAGATCAGAGAAGCAGAGCAGTAAGCCACTGGAGAGACCTTTTTACCTGTACCAATGCTCAGACCGAAGGGGCGATCCTCAGACTGTCTAGACTGTACTGTGTGTTCATCAAACCTCAGGCTCCATACTCCATGAGTTCCTGTCTCTTCACCTTCACATTCTTCTCTCTGCCCAGCCATATGGCTCCTGTCTCCACCTCCCTAGTGCTGGGATTAAAGGTGTGAGCCACTACCACCTGGATCTGTTTTTAGATTGATTTTGTGTAACCTAGGGTAGCCTTGATCTCACAGAGATCTGTCTGCCTCTGTCTCCTGAGTGCTGGGATTAAAGGTGTGTGCCACCGCTCCCTGGCCTCTAGTGGCTTAGTTTTATACTCTGCTCTTCAGGCAAGTTTTATTTTTTAAAATACAAATAAAAATCTGGGTGGTGGTGGCACACACCTTTAATCCCAGCACTCAGGAGGCAGAGGCAGGCGGATCTCTGTGAGTTTGAGGCCAGCCTGGTCTACAAGAGCTAGTTCCAGGACTGGCTCCAAAGCAACACAGAGAAACCCCATCTCAACCACCCCCAACAACAAAAATACAAATAAAATATCACTCCACTGCAGTGTAATTTTGCTATGTAGTTATTCCACCAAGAAACCAGATAAAATATGAACACTGATAATCTCACTTGTCTTTTGAAAGAGCTAACCCACACTGTTTCAGCTAGGTTTTGGGGGGGCATAGGGAGGGGTTTTGGGGGGGCATAGGGAGGGGAACTAACTAGCTCAAGATCACAGAAGTTATGACCACTATGTGCCAAGATTCAAAGCCATATGGGATGCATTTTTAGCCTCTACTCTGTGAGCTTGTTCAGATTTCCATGCCTCCATGACATGTGACATGTGAAAAACATATAAAAAAGTAAGCAACCACAACAATGTTTTAAAAGATTTGATGGAACTATGAAACCACACCCAATAATAAGTGCAACTAATACTTATTAATACAAGTTTAAATATTTGAAGCATTTTCTTTTTATTCATTTTATTGTTTTTATTGAGCTATATATTTTTCTCTACTCCCCTCCCTGTAACCCCCCTTCCCTTCTGTCCTCTCCCATGCTCCCCAAGCTCCCAATTTGCTCAGGAGATCTTATCTTCTTCCCATGTAGATTAGATCTACGTATGTCTCTTAGGGTCCTCTTTGTTGTCGAGGTTCTTTGGAATTGTGAATTGTAGGCTGCTTTTATTTTCATTTTAACAGTGGTACTTAATTTTCCTTCTCTTCTTCCTCTTTTTCCTTTGTCTGATGGGGACTGAACCCAGGACTTATACATGGCAAACACACACTCTGACATTGTGCTACATCTCAGCCCCCGGAGTTAGGAGACTGAGTCACTGCCTGTTATCCTAACCAGAAGGTTCCGTTTAAGCCCAGTATTTAAATTTTACACAATCAATGCAGTCGTTCATATCAATGTTCAAAACACAGTAAGGTACAAAGTCTTTCTCCACTTCTGTTCCCTAGTTTCTGTGTTTGGAAGCAAATAACACTGTAAATCGGCCAATCTCTTATTGTTCTATAGATTCCATTATAAAATGCCTGAGTGGAGGTTTTGGTATTTTCCTTCTTCTAAGATTTTTTCAGACAAATAGTGTAAGAGTAGAACTATTCTTGCATGAGTGTTTGATTAATAACTTGTCTAGAAATCCATTCCATACTAACATGGGTCAGGTTTCTTCATTCTTCGTTGATGGATGCTAAATATTCCATTGGCTACATATACATTAATTAAACCAGTATCCTATTTGCCAGACTTGTTGTGTGAAACATTTTGCTACTTCAAATGCTATTGTAATATGCAGCTCTGTGATTTTTGTCATGCTCACATGTAGAGAATAAATGATAGTCTTCAGGAGTGTTTTAAAGTTTTTCTGCAGCGATTGTACAAAATTCTTGCTCTTTGGGTATTAAGATTATACTCTGAAGTATATATTTTTCTACCCTCTTATTATATTCTTTGTTTTTTTAAATATTGGGAAATATGTCCAATGTCTTGAACATGCCAGGTAACTGCCCCACCAGTAAGCTATATTCCCTGAATGCTAGTATGTGTGTGTGTGTGTGTGTGTGTAGTGTGTGTGTTCATGCATATGTTTTAGCACCACTAAGGTCTGTGTTCTAGTTGTGTACTCATGTATCTTTATAATGTTGGTTATAACTTCTTAGATGATTTTTTTGAACTTTATAGATGCATATCCTATTATCTACAGAAAGCAAAGTCCTCACTTCGTTTCCCATATTTCTACTTCTTATTTTCTCTATCGTAATTAGTATTAGCCAGAAACTCTGAGCTCGAGGCTAACAAACTGAAGCACAAGGCAGTGCGCCTAGCCTGTCATCTATATTCATAGAGAGCCAGAAGATCAGAGCACAGCTGATGTGGGAGGTGATATATGCTGTGAATATGTTTTATTGCCATTGGTTAATAAAGAAGCTGCTTTTCGCCAATGACTTAACAGAGTAATGCCAGGCTGAAAGAGAGATATATAGAGAGAGTAGGTGGAGTCAGGGAGAAGTCATGTAGCCGCTGCCAGAAACAGACGCCTCTGTTGGAGTCCACTGAAACTTTGCCAGTAGGCCATGACCTCATGGTGATACACAGACTAATGGAGATGAGTTAGTTTAGGATATAAGATCTATCTAGCAATACACTTAAGCTATTGGCCAAAGAGTATTGAAAATAATATAGTTTCTGTGTGATTATTTTGGGTCTACGCAGCTGAGAACGAATAAGCAGTCTCCTGCAACACACAGCCATTGTGATTTTGGATTATTTGTGCTTGGGCAAAACAGAGGCATCGAAGCTTGTAAAGCCTCGGCTACACTAGGATGTCATCAGATATTCCATTTTCTGTGCCAGAATAAGGTCATCAGAACTAACAGTGGCCACCCTTGCTTTGATTCTGACTGTAATGTGAATATTCATATTACTGCTGATTCCTGCTTACTAAATATGATCTCACGGGGTTGTTTAAGGCATATTTGCAAAGTGACACTGTCCCTGTAAGAGGTACAGTCTATGCAACATCCTTTTGCGTTTCAATAGACCTTTAATGGCCAACTTAAGAAAATCCTCTTATTTTTCTTAACCAGCTTAGCAAATGGTATACCTGTTACTCTCTTCTGGGATACTCACCTTGGATGTCTTTACTGTCCTTAGAGCACAGAATTCTGAGGTCCTTCCACGGAGACTTCACATGGGAAGAGATGTCCTGGCGTCCAAGATGTTGCAATTACAGGCGTTTCAATAGCCACAATATTGGTTGCCATACACTGTGATAAAAACGTCTTGGCAAATGTTCCCAAACCCAGCCACTGATGACTGACAGAGACTTAGCTACTGAAGCTCAGGTAAATTCTAGATTGGGAGCAAAGCAAATAATTGTTATTGTTTTAAAGTCACTATTTTTTTTAATGGTTTGTTATATAACAACAGAGAAACCAAATGCTGAGTTTTCTGTAGAGTTATGTGTGTCATAAAATTGAGAAGGACTCCTGTTAGTAACGAATTTTTGGATAGAACTCAGATGGTCAGGCATAGCAGCGCTCACCTTTACCTGCTGAGCAACTTCACCTGCCCTATAGTAAGGGAACTTTATAAGCTCTATTGTACCCAGTAGAGTGCTGTTTGAAAACATTTTGCTTAGGATTATGAACATCAGTGTTCATAAGTGTAGTGTTGGAGCCCACAAGTATTATATAGTGAAAGTACAGCCAACTGACCAATAGACAGATCCACGGGAAGTGTACGTAAGCTCCATATGCAGAACCCGTTACAGAGCTTTGGGGACACTCATCTTTTGGATAGTGACTGTCGGTCCTGAAAAAATCTTGTGAGATCATGACGTCTCTCCCTTTCATTGTATCCCAGCAGTGTATAAATCATTCTTTAAACCTGACTTTTCCTGTACAGGCAACTGGTTAACTTTTCCTACACTGTGAAGCCTGGGTGTGAAAGCAATCACTCGGCCAAACCTCTGTCCTAATAGTCAAATATACAGAAGTTAGTCCTCCACAACTACCTTTGCTAATAGACCGTGTGGGAATTTCAAAAAGTTAGGAAGACAGAGTGCCTACCCTTACCAGCAAACAGGTCTGGTCTTCCCAAAGCCAGTTGTCACAACAGAGATTGGGGTGAAGGAAGTGGAGTTCGGGGACCTCTAGTAATCTTATCTAATAGTTTGGAATGTATGGTATTTCCCCTTGGATGCTGGCCCTTCCTGGGTGGTGCCATCTTTTCCTGGAGTGCTGCTTTTTTTCTTTGTGTGTGTATGTGTGTGTGTGTGTGTGTGTGTGTGTATGTGTGTGTGTATGATTCTGAAATGCATGTTGATATCATTTTTTTGACTATAAAATTTTAAAAACTATGTCTGTAAAAACAAAAAACCTGGTGGAGAATGCCACTTCTCTCTGTTTCTTCACCCAAAGAATAAAGAACATGCAGAGGTAACGTGCTTGAGTTAATTTATTTCATTTACCCTCAGACCTTAGGAGTCAGAGTTTTGCTTGCTATTGATGTCCTGCTCTGAGCCCAGAGAGGGTGCTGAGGCTGGTACTGGAGGCCTCTGATAGTGTAAATTTTAATTGTTTAGCTCTTTAACATTTTGGTGATATTTCATTGCATTTTAATAAATAAAGCTTGCCTGAAGTTCAGAGAGTAAAAGAGCCACACTGATCAGCCTTACAGACCAGGCAGTAGGGACAGACACCTTTAATCCCAGTATCCACACTAGTTTGCCATAAAAACTGGGCGGTAGTGGTGCACGTCTTTTTTCCCAGCACCAGAGAGGAATATAAGACGGGAGGACACAGATCTCACTCACAGGTTCATTCTGAGATTCCTGGAGGCAGGATCGCCATTTAGAACTGAGGTAGAGTAAGAGCAAGTGGTTGGCTGACCCCAATTTCTGTCTCTGGGATTTTGTTAACCATGCTACAGATATTTATTTATTTACTTATTTTAGTGTGTGTGTGTGTGTGTGTGTGTGTGCATATTTGTGTGTGCATGTGCACATGTGGAGATCAGAAGACAACTGTGAGAGTCAGTTTTCTTCTATGTGTGGATTCTGGAAATCAAATTCAGCGTGTCAGGCTTGGCATCTGAGTTTTGTTTCACTGGGAACAGAGTCAGGTTTTAAGCAGTCTGGCATTTGCATCATTTGAGAAGTATTCTAAGAGAAAGAAAATAAAACCAAGAACATGATTTTTTAAAGCAAGCCTTTGGAACGAGTCATTGGCCAGTGAGGAACACGGAGATACAAGCGTCTTTGGTTTTTATTAAAAACCAAAAGCTGTTGCCGTTCTTGTCCGCGCAGAGGCGCTTAAAAACAGTCTGCTTTCATTGACTCCAGAATGTCAATCACGTCAGAGACATGCTACCAGGAACTGTGGCTCAGTAGCAAAAGACGGAGTATGTGTTTCATGGCATAGAGTCAGCAACAAACCCGCGCACCTTCGTAAGGCAGTGGGGTGCATGCTGTCAGGGATGAAAGAGTATGACCCCATCAAGGGACACAGGGGGGCCTTTTCCTGAATGGGTGGGACAGCTGGGAGGGAGGGGGAAAATGAAAGGTTTTCGGAGGCGGCAGCATACTGTTAAGTCAAGTCTACTTAGCTAAAAGTCACAGTGTACTCAAAGGGCACCTTGGTGTCCTTCAGTCCTTCCATAAGACATAGTTGGTAAAGGCCTAGGAAGTATCCAGCTCAGCGCAGCCTGGCCCAGTGGCAGGAAGTCAGACAGCTGCTCAATGTAATATTGTAGAAAATTGAGGCTTAAGCTGGAAGGCACAGTCAGACCTGTGGAGAGGTGTGGGGAAGGACAGGGCATGGTGGCCTGTTTAATAGGTTTAAATACTTCTGCTGCAAGGCTGTTTCAACCTTCACAGTCCTTTTTTTGTTTTAAAGAAACATTTCAGTAGAGTCTAAAATGAGGAGCCACTTCATCAGGCTATGGCTGAGTGTTTGCTCTGACCCTGTATAGATCTGTGTTTCCCAGAGCTGCCCCTGAGATGCAGAGGGTCCGGTGATGTTTCTTGTGGTTCCTTCTTATGCACTCAGTTAGTTGGTAGCTGTGCTATGATATGGAGGCTTTGAACTAGGGAGGCCTGGGTGTAGAAGGAATGGTGGGCTGTGTCCCGCCGCCCGGCTAGCTTTACCCAAAATAATTACATGGAAACTGTATTCATTTAAACACTGCCTGGCCCATTAGTTTCAGCCTCTTATTGTCTAATTCTCACATCTTGCTTTAACCCATATTTAGTAATCTGTGTAGCACCACGAGGGGTGGCTTACCAGGAGAGATCTTAACCTGCATCCATCTCGGAGAGGAGAGGCATGGCGACTAACTATGGTGACTGCCTGAAGCGTCTCCCCAACTCTGCTTCCTTTCTCCCACAATTCTGTTCTGTCTACTCCACCTACCTAATTTTCTATCTTCTTAAAGGGCCAAGGCAGTTTTTTTATTAATCAATGAAAGTAACACATAGACACTCCTCCATCACCAGGGCACTTTATAACCACCTGGTTCTGACTCAGTTTCCTCATCTGAAGCATTAGACATAGTCAGTGTGAATGCACACGGGTACGAGTGTCTTGCAGCTATGTTGAAAGCCCATGTTTTTTAGTCTTCAATCTTGGGGATTAGAGGAGTGAGACTTGATGACCCAGTAATGTTCTGGGGCTACACTCTACTCCACTAAACTACCTAAGGCCAAGCAGCTTCAGGTTCATTTTATCTAATCTCACTTTTAGGGACTAGACTAAAACAGAGCCATACTGAGCGGAGACAATCTTTCCTGTGCCCTGGAGCCCATCTACTGTGTCCCCCCCCCCTTGCCGGCGTATGCTTTGTGCTTTAGTAGGAAGGTTTCTTGACATGCCGGCCACCTGACTTCTAGGGACTCTGCTCAGAAAAACTAAAGATCCAGGGATTGTGTGGAATTCATTGTCTTGGAAAGGAACAGATTGAGATGTGGCTGCAGTGGGCTGCTAAGGAACTTGCCATCGCCAATGCAGTAAAATATGCATCCAGTGGTGGCCTAGACATTTCTCATGTCCAGCCTCCCCCCACCCAGTTGGCTTTAGGAATGCTGAAACCAGTTAATAACGATCTCAGCCATGGTCCATCTGACCTGCAAAGCACGCAACACCAGGCAAGGTTTCACTCCATATACCAGTGTAGCCCAGAACTCACAACGCTGCTTCGGGGCTCTGAATGGTCAGATTAAGGGTGTGTAGCACCAGATCTGGCAAGAAAGGCCCTTTTATGCCCAGTAGCTAAGATGTGGGTCAGTGGGTAGTCTGAGGGAAGCAGAGATTGTATGCCAGGCTCTGCACCAGGTCCTTAGGAGGTACTGTGTGAGTTAATGCTCTCAAACACGCCACACAAGGGCAGTTTAATCAAGGCTTGCCAGTTGAGAAACTAAAGTTGCCGGGACACTGGGGGAGTCAAATGAAGTCACACAGTTGTCTTGGACAAGGGGCAGATCGGTGGTTGGAGCACAGGGCTAAATCCTGTGCTATTTCCACCTTCTTCTTTTTTTACAGAAGGGGGCCTGTCTTTGCTCCAATTGTGTCCAAATCGAAGCATGTGTGGCAGCCGGTGGTTGAGTCCGAAATAAATAGCTCGTTTCAGACTGTTGAGACAGCCAAATGCTTTCAATATGCTCCCAAGGTTGGTGACGGGGTCTCAATAGAAGCCAGATGTTCTGGATTCCAGAATTATTTCCTTGCATACTTGTTCTTGCTCTCCCAACCCCCCAGTCCTCCATTTAACAGAGGAGGAAGGGAAGGTGAGACCGGACCCATTTTGCTTCTCCCGTCTTTCTTTATAGAGAGTAGTAGAGGTGGTAGCTGAGCTGGAGTGGGCTGTGACCTGGGGTGGGATGGAGATGGGAAGGAAAAAGGGCCCTGTGCTGCCTGATCCTTTTGTATTCCTTCACAGTTGACAGCCCGGACTCAGCTTCCCGCTCGGAGGAAGTGCCCTGCCGTTAGCCTGTTGATTGCTATAACAGAACCAAAGCAGCTCTTGTCAGCTCTGCATCCTCCATGCGTGTTGGCAGGTTTAAAAAAAAAAAAAAGGTCCTTGTTTTATTACTGTTTGTCAGACTAGGGAACCTTTGAAGTTCTTTACAGATCCGACTTTTATTAGAGAATGTAGGAGCTGGGGGGTGGCGAGTGGGATGGATGCAGCCCATCAAAATACTCCGCTGTTCATCCAGCTAACTCACTCCCTGCCACCCTGTCTTTGTCTGAAAAGGTTTTTGACATGGTGTTTCTATACGTGGCCTGCCTTCCAGATGAGAGAGTGACATCTATTGTCGTAATAGAGGGAGGGAATTATGATTACTTAATGATAGCGTGTCACTGCTTGTCGTGTCTTTATTTTCCTTTTGAATCGTTGCTGTGACAGCAACACACAATCAGCCTTCAATCCTGGGACTGAGCTGGGGCCTCGTGTGGTACGAGGTGGTGTGCAAGGGAAGCAACAAAAACGTTGCGGTCTGGCTTGGCTCCCTGCTCCTCTTGACTTGGTGTACGCAGATGCCTTGCTAATGTGTGGCCTGTGCTTTGTATACGGGACCTGAAAGTCTGAGTCTAAGCTCCACAAAGATGCCTGAAGACTTCCAGATCCTCACGGTCAGCACTCCTTCCCTGAGTCTGGAAAACATCGCTCACAGAAACAGGGGTCGGAGGTGAGAGCAAAGCCAAGTCTCACCTGGCTGGTGGACGGCTTCATTCTCTTCTCTCATCCGACATAGCTTTCTGAGCCATGGAATGGACTCAGTGCTGATTGACCATTAACTGTGCATTCCTTTCTCCAAGTAAGAAAATACAGAATACTCATTGGAGCATGTAACATCTTTCATTCCCAAGCTGGCCCATGTCTAGCAAGGTCTACCTCTCAGCCACCTTGAATGCTCTGTCCCAGTCAGGCACTCATCATTTCCTTAAAAAAAGGAGTGACTATCATCTATCTGTCTATCTGTCTGCCTGTCCATCCGTCCATCCATCCATCCATCCATCCATCCATCCATCCATCCATCCATCCATCTAGTGTTTATGTGACGAGTGTGCTTGGAATGTGATATGTGTGTGTGTCAGGTGTGCTGCGGCCAAGTATGGTTCTTGGAGGCCAGAGGAGGACATTGGGTGTCCAGCTCCATCATTTTCCACCAAATTCCCTTGAGAAAGCACCTTTCACTCAATCTGTAGCTAGTCTGACGGTCAGCAAGCCGCAGACATCCCTCTGTCTCTGCTGCCTGCAGTGCTGCGGTTACGGGTACATATGGGACCGTGCGTAGTTCTGGGGAATTTGAATTCAGGTCCTCGGGGTTGCGCAGCAAGCGCCTTAACCCCATCACTCACCTCCACAGCACCAATCCTCTTCCCCACTTTTTCTTTTTCTTTTTTGAGACAGGGTCTCATATAGCCCGGGCGAGCCTTGAACTGACTAGCAGAGGCTGACTTTGTACTTCTGATCCTCCTGCACCCTACATCAGTGCTGGAATTACAAACATGCTACACCACGACTGGCTTTCATGTTGTGGAATAACCTATCTGTACACTATAAAGATGCATCTTTTCCAAGGCACCTTCTGATTGGTTTAATTAAAAAGCTGGAATGGCTAATAGCTAGGCAGGAAGTAGTTAGGTGGGACTTCTAGGCAGAGAGAGAAAGAGAGAGAGAGAGAGAGAGAGAGAGAGAGAGAGAGAGAGAGAGAGAGAGAGAGAGAGAGAGAGAGAGAGAGAGGAGATGGATCTAGGTGCTGGAGAGGTGCAGGGGACACGGAGAGGAAACAGGAGGTGCAAGATGGAAGAGAGGTAAAAAACAATGAGGCAAAATATAGATTACTATAAATGGGTTGATTTAAGTTAGGAGAGCTAGTGGGACAAACCTAAGCTATAGACTGAGTTTTCACAACTAATAGGTGCCCTTGTCATTTTCTTTTGTGAGCTGGCAGTACAAAGAAAGACTCTCTACAGCTTAAAAGTAATTTAAGTCATGGAACATTTGTGATCTTGGAAAGACCTAGATACTTGTGACCCTATAACTCATGACACTATAATAATCTGGCTAAATCTAGGAAATATAATCAGTATAAAAAGAAAATTGAAAACTAAATATGGTGAGATATGACTCACATAACTTAAAACATACAAAGCCCATGCTGTCTCCACCTCACAGGTGTTTATTACATGTTGCAGCCCAGTTCATTTATATACTGCCCCCCTGCCTGCTCCAGTCCCTGACTTACTGAGCAGAGTAATGGCTCCTCTTGGGGACTTCTGGTCACTCTCTGATGTGGCTGCTTCAAGGATGACTATTTCTGTTTTACATGGCTTCCCTCACCGAGTCCTGAGCCCTTAAAGGCAGCAACTAGGTTCCATTTATCTTTGTGCAGTAGGGACAGGAAGTCACAGAGTTTTATGAAACCTTAGACTAAAATGTCATTAAAAGTCAATAACTTGATCTAACCATAGGCACAATAGTGAATATGGTAGCAACTGGCTCTTAAGTTTTTGGGGACGTAAAAACTTTTTGCTTTCTAATACATCAATATTTTACTTTATTTTAATATCATACCATTGCCACTCAGAGCTGGAGATCTGGAGATTAAACACAGGGACTTGCACATACAAGGTACATGCTCTATTTCTGAGTCAACCCCTACCCCCTGCTTCCTTATAATACATTTGTTGTTGTTTGCTTTTTAGACAAGGTCTCTTTATTATTTATATATTTATTTATATTAGAGCGCTGGCTGTCCCGGATTAAAGTGTCAGTTACCACACCCTGCCATCCTTATAGGAGTTTGAAATATGTTATGCAGAGAGCACTGACACTGAATAAAAGAACACATGATTCAGAGAGATTAAATGACTTGTTTATGACTCCATAGGTCCTAGGGTTGACTTCCAAGACAATACTGTGTGTGTGTGTACATGTATGTGTACATTTATGGTACATGTACATGCTTATGTGCATCTCTGTATGTACATATGCATGGGCTTTTGAACACATATACAAGTGCATGTGGAAGTCAGAGATTAACACTGAGTTTTTTCCTTAATTATTTTCCAGTTAATTTTTTGGGGTGGGGGGTACATGGCTTTTTTCATTGAACCTGGAGCTCATTAATTTGGCTAGACTGGCTGGCCATTGACTTTCAAGAATCCTATCTCCCTCCATCCTTCCACTCCCATCCAGGGTTAGGATTACAGATGCTTATCAGCAAGCCTAGCTTTTAACATGGGTGCTAGGGATTCGAACTCAGGTCCTCAATCTTGAGCCACAAACACTTTATTGGCTGACGGAGCCATCTCCTAGTCCCATGATCATGCTTTCCTATTGTGACTTTTTGAATTAGAATAAATTCCAAAATCAGTTCATCCTTCCTTTCTGCTGCTCTTCTTCTCTCTTTCTCCCCATTTACTCCTTCATGTAGCAAGGATTAATTGAACACGATTTTTTGGTGCATTCTATTATCCATGAGGGCTAAAATAATAAGTAAAACTTCCCGGCTGTGGCACCTGCGTAGGTCGCAGTCCTTTGGAGAAAACCCGAAATCCTCAACAGTGCACAGCAGGCGAGCTGGTAAATGTTTGGTGACTTCTTGCAAGGATGCGTCGTGCTAGAATAGTGATAGTAAGATGAAATATTTCCTGGGCCTTTGACGGAGTTCTCCTCACTTGGAGATTTTTCTGAAGCTAATTGGGAAGGGTGAGGGGACGGCTAATTCACTTTGTTTAGTTCTTAAGAGCTCTTCCCTGTGTAGTGAATTGCCTAATGGTGGAGGCTTTGATGCAGGCAGGTACTTTTAGTAGAATACGACTGCTATTGCCCTCTTCTGCAACCTCCACTGTTGTGTGGGCAGAACCCAATTAGACCTAAATTAATTAGCAAGAAAATTATGGGCCCACTTGCTGAGACATTCACAACAGCCTGTGAGGAACAGCCTTTGTAGGATGCTACAGGCTTCTGCTGAACCCTACTGATTGAAGTACTTCCAAGCATGGAAGTAAATTCAAGCAGTTGCTGGAGTAAGTGGTTTACTTCTTTTAACCCATGAAAGTCCTTAATTCAGAGGCAAAGCACAGGACTTGGGACCTCGTGGCTCTTTGCGAAGCTTTGGGCTAGATAGACTTAGAAGACAGCCTGAACCATTACGTCGTTTCACCTTTCAAGGCCCTCAAGAGTTGAAGAAATGATGGCTGAAAATCACACAGGGGCCAGTATTCAGACAGAGAAGAGTCAGTATTGAAACAAGGACAGCATCCCACTGAGTCGGCTGCAGGGCAAGCCCACTCTGTGTGGTCTCCGCAGACTCCTCGCTGACACCTCTTCCTCTGCCTTTTTCTTTACCAGGGTTCTTAGTCCCAGGGTTCCAATCTCAACTAATGGCTCCTCTGTGGCCCCCCCATCTTCTCTGACATCATGTCCAACATTAACCACTTCCCAATAAAGACCACACAAATTCCATCCTGAATCCCAGCTGTTCACAGTTCTTGTCCTGGGTATCACACTTGCATTTTACGCATAGGAACATTGCATGATCAGATGGGTAGTCACATAGGAAATTAATAACGCATGCCAGGTCTGTGGCCGTGTGGACGTTTCCAGAGAGGACTCACTAACAGGGAAGACTTACTAGGAGGGAGGACTCACTTTGATTTGGGGACCAGGTGGAATAAAAGGAAGAGAAAGAAGCCAGAACAGGTTCATGCTCTCTGTTTCCTGGCTACTACGAACAAGCACTTTTCTTGGCTCCCTTCTGCCATGATGCCCAGCCTCATTGCAGCCCCAGAAACACAGACCTGACCAGTAACCAAAACCTTTGAAACAACCTCGTGCTACAATAAACCATTCCTCCAATGAAAAAGTATCTGTCCGATGTTTTGTCATAGCAATGGAAAGCCCAGCTTCTGCTATTCTTATTCTCCGATGTAGAAACTCCATTAAACCCTACTTCTCTCTATTCCATTGTTACTATATTAATAGAGGGGATTTTTTTCTGATTTTTTTCAAAACCCACTTTTGTGGTGATATTGCGTGTTGTTTTGTAATTTTTTTTGAGGGGGGGATGATGGGAATTGAGCCAATACCTGGTATCTACTAAGCTTCACCATCCTCAAATCCTGCTTGTGAATCTTCTAAATCATTTTTATGTAGCCAGATTGATCTCTCAGGGACTCTCAGGGTGGTCATTGTCACTCTCAAATCTTAAGACATTCATAGCTCTGCAAAGCTAAAGGATAGTGTCTCACTTCCAACTTCAGCCTGGCAAGGCCCCTCGCGGTCCTGACTTTGCCATAGTCTGACTCCAGCTCTGGCTGCTTCTGTTGGAACGCTCTGTTCTGGCTTTCCTGAGTTGATTTTTCCTGTACATTGTTTCAACCTCCAGCTGATGGCAGATACATCCAATACAGACTCATCTGTCAAACCCTGAACATGGAAGCCTCATTATGCAATGTGACTACCTGTTACTTGTCTGTCTTTCACATGGATGGGGAAGTGTCTTGTTCATTACTGTGTTTCCAGAGAAGGCAGAGGGGAGTTGGTGATTTTAAATTTGAATCCAGTTGTCTTGTAGACTTTCCTCCCCTAAGACTCAGCCTACTTTAGCTTGTCTTCCATACTGCTCGAGGGTGATTTTTCTGAAATGCAAATGAATCCATGCTGCTCCCAATGAATCTTTCAGCAGCTCCCCGCTATTTGAGAGAACGTGGGCTATGCTCTTTGTCACGGTCCTATGTTGCTTTTGCCACACAGCATCCACTTATATAACTTTTGTCCAACTACATTTTCATTTCGGCTTGGTCTTTGACTCTGAGACTCAGACATGATTCTAGTCGTCAGGGTCTGTGCTATTCAGGCTAAGCCAATACTATCATGGCTGTTTTGGCCACAGTGACAGGGTTAGGAATGTACAGGTTAACCAAAGTGGCTAGTGAAGGGTTCATGGGGGTATTTTGGAAAATGACTCTTAATTAGATCTTGGTACCTAGGCCAGGCCAGAACTTAGTTCAAAATGATGTAAGAGCCCAGATCTGGAGAGAACATGAATCCTGGTTACTTCATTTGACCTTTGACCCAGTAGTGCTTGAAAGAGACCTTCCCATGTGATTTCAGCCAATACCTTTTTCTGCTTGCTTGAACCAGATGTTAGTTCATTTACTTATGTATCCATTGCACGTAGATCCCCTGTACTTTGGCACTGTTCCAATGACAGTTCCAGGTCTTATGGCAGAGAACAGGTAGACCAAATCCATTTTCAGTGTTTAACAAGAGACCCAACTTATCCATAGTCTACAAACATACTACATGGCCATGTTCATGGTGTCCCTTATGCCACTGTGTCCCAAGCATAAGTCTGGTCCCCTCGTGACTGTGCAGAACCAGAAGTCCCCCATATCCCGATCGCTCCTCTGCACCCCGCCATCACTGAATTTGTGCCCGCTAGCATCTTTTCCCTATGCCAACCCCCTCTCAGCATCTTTGTCTTCTATCACAAACCATTTCCTCCTTTCACCCACTGCACACCACACCCAGAGCCATCCTGGATCAATGTTTCCCCTAGACACTCACCTGGGCCTCCAGGGCATCTCTTTGGTCCCTTGTCTAGTAACTTCAACACTTCCGCTGCAACAGTTTCCTTTGATACTGGCCCTAAAAACCCCACAATGCTGATTTAGCATGCATCTGCTGCCTAAAAACGCACTCCCGTTCTTCATAAAATTTGGGGGGAAAAGAGAAGAACATTGGGACCAGGGCCATAGCAAATGAGTACCTTCAGTTTCTGTGGGTCTTCGGTACTGCTTATAACCTTTCTGTGTATTTCTGGTCAACAACTTCCTTTTCCCCTTTCAGCTGTGGTTTCAGACTTTTGCTTTTCCATCCAACGTCTCTCATCTAGCTCTCAACCGAATCACTTAGTAATAAATAGGTGTGCATTGAGAGCTTGCTATGTAATAGATCTACGCTGGGTGTTTTCAAACACGGCGGCGTTAGTGGAAGGGCGGCAGTGGACTGGGATGGAACGTAACCCGGGAACATAAACTGTCTGGAAGGGGGTCTGACAGGACTTCAAGTGACATTTCATCGTGAAGGGCAGATTCCAGGTGACAGCGAGAGAGTGTGGGAGCACAATGGGGGAGAATTGACAATAATCCAGAGCCCAGAACTCAGGGGGAATGTGGCCCTTCCCTCTGACACTCTCTCCCCACCTTCTTCCATCGTCCCCCTCTCCCCCCTGCCCCGTCTTTCCTTTGGAATCAACAATGCTGTGAAATGTTCCCTAAGGAGCCTCCAAAGAAGTCAATGGCAGCGCCCCCTGGAGTTCTCCATAGGAATTTCCGCTCAAGTGAAGCCAGGGTTCTTAACTTAGAAGCAGAAAAGACTGAATTTGTGTTTTATTAAGGAAAGGTTTTTAGGCTGAGTGTGGTGGTGCTTGCCTCTAATCATAGCACTTGGCGGGCAGAGGCAACGGGGACTCTTTGTGAGTTCCAGCCTAGCCTGGTTAATGTAGTGAGTTCCCAGACAGCCAGGTCTACATGAAGAGCCTGCCTGAACAAACAAGGTAATTAACAAAAACCAGCAAACAAATAAACTAAAAAGCAGAGGTTTTAATGGTTGTGCCATCAAATGGCCTTCTGAATATATCCATATGTCCCAACCTCGGTCAGAAACACTTCTTTCCTTAGGTGGGCAACCGTTAGTATGGATGTCCGTGACTGGTCAAAGTGCTGAGAGTGAGTGAGTAAGAGCTCAGCCTCAAATGGGACACCTACCTGTATGAGCCACCCACGCCTAAGGCACAGGGAAGATGGCAGAAGAGGAGGGTAAGAATATCAGAGCTGGAGGATGAATGCCGTGAAACACTGTCTTCTGAACACGACGTGGTTACCACACCCATGAACCCACAGTCGCTGAGCTCACCTGTGCATAAACAAGCCAGCCCCGATCCCAGCATAGATGGAGGAGCTGGCCTTCAGGCCCCACCTCTTACTGAGGAACTTTTGCATTGAAGGGTTTGCTGGTCAAGGAGGGACCACCATGGAAGGTTTTCCAGGTTTCAGTGGGTGGTCCCACACCTATGCATGTGTGGACATTAATAACTGGACTTAATGGCTTATTAAAAACAAAAAGGAATTTAAAAAAGATATGAAGTTGGGGAAGGCATATTAGGAAGGAGTGGGGAGTTCAAAATTGGGAAAGAGTAGTAAATACGATTGCATCTCACTGTAAACATGTATGAAATTCTAAAAGAGAACCCAAACAGCTCTAGAGAAAATCCTAATTCACCCATTTCTGAATAAGAGTTTCTGTGTAGAAGAAAAAGGAGTTTTTAAAATTTATGGATCTGTGTGCATGTGCCTGTGTTAGTGAATGCCACGTGTGTACAGATGTGTAGAGGCCTCAAAGGGCACTGAGTCTCTTGGAACTGGAGTTATAGGTGGTTGTGAGCTGCCTGATGTGGGATCTGGGAAATGAACTTGGGTCCTGTGGAAATAAGTATTCTAAACTGTTGATTCATTCTTCATTTCTCCATCCCCAAGCAAAGGGTTTAACGTAGATTAATCATTAAAAGAAGAAGAAACAGAGGGAAGGAGAGGGAGGGAGGGAGGGACGGAGAGAGAGAGAGAGAGAGAGAGAGAGAGAGAGAGAGAGAGAGAGAGAGAGAGAGAGAGAGAGACTTAGAAAAAGGGTAGTATATAGCCAAGCAAAGAGCTTTGGAGTCTCAAGAGTCCTCCAAACCACAATTTCCTCCTTTCCCTATAACCCGGTCTTCATCTTAAATCCCCGATGTCACAGAGTGGCATCTCCCGGATCAAGTTAGTCATTGATGTGTTGTGCTCCTTCCTTATTCTGTGCCCTCGTCTACACTTTGCTGATTGGTGTTCAGAGTCGATGGAACCCTCACCCGGATTTTTGTAAAGGTCCCCCATCATCTTCTAGTGCCTTTGAGGAGCCTCCTGTACACGGCCATCCAAATAGTAGTGCTGACATTCAAACCTGCCTGCGCTGATGGATGCTGAGAATAGTTCAGGCACTCATACTAGGTTCAAGTGAAGTTCAGACTCTTGACATCCCATATTAGCCACGTTCGTGAAGTAAACAACTCCCAGGAAGAAAGGTATTTCCGGGGTTTAAGTTCAGCTGGCCCTGCCGCTGTGGGCCCGAGTTGAGGTGACACTGGAAAATTATGGCAGGAAGCAGGTAGAGGGAGAGCTGGGGAGCAGAGGGAGACAGAGAGAAGGCACAGCCTCGGCAGCTCCCACCCTCTAATCGGACCTCACCTTTGTGGTTCACACCTCCTCCCAGCAGCCCACTGGGTGCGGGTTACAGTGAAGTGGCCCGTGGTAGTTAGTGCACGCATGGTCCGCGCTTATGGTCCCACGGTCCAATCACCTCTCAGTAGTGCTGACAGCTTCTAATCAGAACTCCCAGACGTCTAGCTCTTGCCCCCCCCTCCAGGCTCAGTCTCCACCCTCGCTATGTTCTTTCTGCCTCCGTGGACTTGCTGTTTCCGTCCAGGTTTCTGTTTGTTCTTGAACATTCTGCAAGACTCAGCCCAGGCCTTAAATATAAGTTTTCTTGATCGCCTCCAACAGAAGGAGATCTCCCTCCACCTGGCAAACTTCTCCAACTCCCTGATCTTGGGACTCTCTGTAGCTTCACGGTGATGTGCCTGGCCTGAGATCCTCACAAGCCAGCCAAGGGCTCCTAATGTCTGTATCATGCCCAAGGCAGGGAGATGTGCAGGCTGCCTTTGTCAAATGACTCACTAGTGTAGCTTATTCCATGTGCAGGTCTGGGATGACATACGGCCCAGTCTTGAATACTTTCTCTAAATCATACTATAAACATTTCACATGACATAGAATTGTAAACAGTTTATAAAATCACTCATCCACTACTTCAAACCACCTAGGCCTTGGCCTGTTTCCTGTGACAGAGGACCCCGCCGGCGAAGCAGCCTGCTCACAGTTCCACCCGTTCTCTGTGCTTATGGTTTATAGCCGGAGAGACCCGCTCTAGTCTTTGATTTCTGTGGCTTTTGTTCTATTTATGTGCTCACCGTTTCAGATAACGGAGCAGAGGAGATGAGTTATTGAGTCATCCTTGGCTGTGTTGTTTCTGAAGCATGCTTTTGTTCTCCCCACCTCTGTTTAAGTCAGGCTTTAGAGCAGCGCACGAAAAACAAATTAGAATGAAAGGAAGCAGATTTGACAGATTTCTGCTAAATTTCCTCTGTCTTTCAGACTGGTGGATGCTGTTTGCTGCTGTTCACGCCGCCCTACTCTGTAGACCATCCTTTATTAAACATAAGCTCGCACTATGCTAATATGCTTTCTGCATCTTAATGTACACAGGAAACCTGTGAAGAATTAGTGCATGAAAGCATTTGAAAACCAGAGAGGGCTGGACTTATTGCGTGAGCATGGGAGAGAGAAGGGGGAAGAGGGAAGCTGGAGACCCAAGCAGATGCCGTGCCATAACAGTCCTGTGTACCAACTCCACCAGTCTGGGCTTTCCTCCAACAGTGGTGGAATGTCATAGGCTTGTGACCTATTAGATGTGGGCTTTGTACGGGAACTCTAGATGCACAGCGGAGAGTGAGGCACTGTGACCAGTTAGGCTATTCCAATAGTTCAAGTCAATCACAAGAGTTGCTGACACCATGTGGTGGGAACATAGGTTTAAGAGACACCAGGCAAAGAGGCAGGAATGTAATAGAATAAGACAGTGGATCCCTGGGGTGAGTGTCCATGGCAGTTTCTCAGAGTGTGATCCTGTAGGCATCTAAAGCAGCTTGCTAACAGCATCCTCATTTACAAAATGAAGCTGACAGCAGTAACCATCTCTCAGCAGCCTGGTGAATGAGGAGGTAGTGTGTGTAGCGGGAACCAGATTACTGGACTTCCCAAGTGTATCCACACCCTACTCTTGAGAAGTTTGGAATCGATGCTGTCTTAGAGACAGAAGATGCTTTGCTGTTGTGAATAAGGTCAATCAAAGATGAGAGAGATTATTTCTGATTATTCAGGTGGACCAGTCCAACTATGCAAGCTCCTAGCAGGAGACTGTCTTTGAAGAACCTTTGCTGGCTACAGCCAGAAGAAGATGTGGCATCGGAACACGTGCAACAATTACACCAGTGGAATAAATTACAGTTATTATATTGATGGCATTGGAGATGAAGGAAGGAGACCATGAGCCAAGAACTGGGAGTTTCCTTTAAGACATGGAAATAGATTTGCCCCAACCTGTACCCTTTGAACTTCTCGAATAGGCAGTAGTACTGGCAGGATTCTAATTTCAGCCAGCAAGGCTTGGGGTATTAGCCTGAAGAACTCCAAGACAATAAACATATGCTATTTCAAGCCTAAAATTTTGTAGTCATTTCCTTCAGAAATATTGGAAAGCTAATGGGTGTGTAAGGGCTTAGCCTAGAGATGATACACTGAAGAGCCCTTGAGGAAAGTGAGTCAATGAGACATTATGGGGCAGGAAGGGAGGGAAATCCAGCATCCACACTGTGGCCAGGGCTTAATTTGGGATATTCAGGCTTCTAGTTCAGTATGTTGTTGGATATGGGAAGTGGAACACAGGAGGAGATCTGGTGGCCACCAACATTGTAGAATTGTCATCATAGAGTAAATGCAATTGCTTCACTCCATCACAGCTAATGGATATTTGGGAGAAGCAGTTTTCTCGGGGTCTCTGGTACCTCAAGCTGACTTCCATATAGTTGAGGCCAGATAAGTGCAACTATACTGACCACTTGGGGTTAAAATCAGTGTCTTAAATGTTGTCATCTAACCCAGGAGGAGCCATGATTAGATGTCACTCTCCATCCTTGAAGCTACAAAATCAAAATGGGACTTTTCATATGTGGCGAGCAGCACGGGTCTTGGATCCTGGTGTCACTAGCAGGTGGCTGATGCTAGGTGGGTGCTCAGACTGATTTATAAGGACCCGAACAGCTCATTCAGCTGCCAGCAACCTTGACTAAGAGTTAGTATCTGCTTTAAGAATTTTTATGTGATCCTGGCTGTCCTGCGGGCTAGGTCTTTGCAATTGTCCTGGTTGTCATAATGTTGTAGAATTCCCTTATGGGTTTCTTTGTCCCGGACTCCAGCAACAACACATTGTTGAATGAGGACGGCCGATGCTCTCCATGGATGCCATTACATACCCAGAAAGGCCTTGCACTGCTGAGCTGGATGTAAGCCTTCATCTACGCAGTCTCACTACAGTGTAAAGCTCTCCAGCCAAGCCCAGTCCTGGTTCTTGCATTCGCTGGATAAGACCGTCTACTGTGCTGGTGAGATGCCTCAGCGGGGGAAGATCGTCTACTGTAACTGCTGGGATGAGTGGTCGCTCAAAGTCCACCGAGAGAAGGCACATGCTGCTGTCATTGCCACAGCTGGTGCTTGTTGGAGGCCGTGTTTGCTAGGTCTTTTTTTTATTGCTAACTTGACACAGGGTAGGGTCATCTGGAAAAGAGAAAACTTCAGTTCCATCAAACTGACCTGTATGCAAGTCTTCGAGGGCATTTTCTTGATCAATGATTGATATAGGAGGGTCCAGCTCACTGTGGGCAGTAGCACCCCAAGGCAGTTGGTCCCAGGTTTTATAAAAAAAACAAAACAAAACCAAGTTGAGCAAGTCATGGGGAGCAAACCCGCAAGCAATGTTCCTCTATGGCCTCTGCTTCAATTACTGCCTCTAGGTTCCTGCCTTGAGCTTCTGTTTTGACTTCTCTACATGAGCATTGTGATCAAGATGCAGAAGTTAAAGAAACCCTTTCCTCCTCAAGATGCTTTTGGTCATGGCATTTATCACAGCAGCTGAGAGCAAGCTAGCACAGGGGTTCATTATAATATAGCCATAAACATGGGTTCCCTTTATACACAGAGCTTCTAGACACCTTCGAGAACTAAAGGACACCTTAGAGAACTCAAGCGAATTGCTCAGGCTAACGGACTGGCACAGCCAGAATTCAAGACCACTTTATCTCTTTCCCCAATTCACAGTCTTTCTAACACTCATGCTAGCAGCATTAATAGGAAGAAAAAGGGGCACATCTGAGAAAAGGAATGTTATGCTACTCCTATCCAACATCTCCAGGAATTTTCTAACTCCTCATCCTTGAGGAGCTTACTGTTCTCTGATTCAGCCAGGGCTTATTGAGCGCTGAGTCTAGACACTGTGCTGGGTGAGGATCCTCAGGGAGATTGCTTTCTCATGGGGCGACTGTTTCACTAAACAGATAGGTCCCCGCTGCTGTGTTTAACTGTTGCTGTGCAGACCAGCAACTCTCGCTGGGTTCCTGGATGGAGATCCTTGTTCCCTCTACAGCAGGCTGCCTGCTTCTCTCACACCGTCTATGACCTGTTGTAGAGGAATTTTCTGCATTCCTGAGATTGTATTGATGCACATCCTCATGGCTTAAGCCACTGTCCATCTCAGCTATCAGTGAGTCCCCTCAAGGGACAGATATCTCTTCATTCATGATAAGTTATCCAGAAGGGTCAGATTCCAGAAAATCCAGCCAGTATTTATTATCCGAGGCTGAAGAACAAACAGGCTGTCATTTCCTAGCTGCTCAGAACACATGTTTAAATGGAGAGTGGGGCCTCATTGGCCCCTCTAAGGCTTCCGGGATCTTAGAGCTAGATCTTCTGAGCATCTTCACTGGATCTCCTCTCAACAGTGAGGACCTTATAAAATTAGTCAGGATTCAGCAAGATGCAGTTCACAAAGACACTGTTTGACATCTCCATTCTCCTATTGGGCCATCTCATTTCCTATAGTGCTGACATTTGTCTCCGTTCACAACTGCAGCTGGGTGGCTGTCCCTCTTGTGTTTTTGTCTTCTGCTTTGTGCCTGGCCTGTTTGGTCACTGGCTTAATGACTTGGCTTCATTGCAGTGGGTGAGATTCAACCAACCCATACCCCTGTGTATCTGAGGACCACTAATGGGCAGAAACCTGGTTTTTGATTTTAGCTTGTGCTGCATGTCCCTCTAGTTCATGCCTGAGCTTATTCAGTCTAAATATTGCTTCAGGTCGGTAGTCATTGAAGACTCTGATTCCAGAGCCAACAGTTTGGAAGATCTCCCCTCCTGGTCTCAGTTGTGGTCCAGCCTTCTACCTCTAGGCTGTGCAACATCCAATGATAAATAACCCAGTCAGTGTGGGCCAGTGTGGATGGCTCCTTGTCTCAACACACTCACTTCTAGATAGTTATTTCAAGCCACAAATGGGCATCATCCCTTCTTTTCCATCTTAAACCATTTTAGCTACCTCATTAACTCCTATTCAACCCTCAAAGGCCCATCCAGAGCCCCTCCATTTATTCCGACAGAGTCTCTGCAGTTTTTGGAAGACCAGAGTGATGACTCCCACTTGAGACAAATATAGTATTCCTTACCATACTCATTGGCAGTTGTTTCTCTGTGCACACCCTACTAGTCTGAAGCATTCAGAACTCAGTAATTAGGATTGTTTGCATGTGAAGGGTACCCCATATTAAGGCTCATGTGCTAAGGCCTCCAACCTCAATGCAAATTCAATAGTCGAGCTTTGGGGAAACAATTGGCTCATGAGGGCTTTGAGCTAATCTGTAGGTCAGTCCATCCATGCACTCACAATTTGATGGTATTATTGGGAGTTGGTATAAATTAAGAAGTAGGGCCTCACTGGAAGAAGCAGGCCACTGTGGACATCTATTAGGAGGATGTACCTTATCTCTGTTGGGTTCTTCCCATCTCCACCTCCTGTCTGTCAGAAGGAGGGCCACTTGGTTTTTTGCTCTAATGTTCTGCCTCACCACACACGAGCTCAGAAGCAACAGATACCAATGACAGTGGACTTAAAGATCTAAAGCTGTGAACTTCCATCCAAACAGATACAAAACCCCTTCCTTTCTTATGCCTTTTCCTCGTGTGTTTTGTTCCAGTGCTGAAAATGTGACTGCCACTCCACACCTCTCTCATCCTTTACCTAGAACCCAGAGCACAGCAAGTCCCTATAACGTTGCCATATCAAGTTGCTTCTTAAGACAAACACAACAGTATTGATGTCCTTGATACTCTATATTCTGAAGACAAAATTCATTCTGCTAGGAGGGACGATCTTGAACGTGCCCCCCAAATGGCAAGCTCTCATCTGACATCATCCCACAAATTTTATCGGGCAGAGAAACGAAGAGGTCATTTCTAACAGAGGAATTAATACGAGCCACTTGGGCATGGGCGGGGGGAGATCTGGAGTGGATTAAGAAGTGAGGAAGTTGTATCAAATGATGGGCAGTGGTGGCCAGCTCCTTCGAGCCTCATGGGCACTGTGGACTGGAGACTTTCCACTGACCACACCTACGCTTCTTAGACTCAGCAATTCTGGGGTCCGTCGTTGTCGTTGCTGATCTTTTTTAGATGCTGTATACAGGATTTCTAAGAAATCCTCTCACATTATGTTGACTGTCTTCGAAGGAGGACTGGATTGTTCTGAGACACTGCAGATATTTTTTTGTCTCCTAGCTCGGCCACTGGAGGTCACTGTTGTACCATCGATATGAGGGCGAAGCCCCGCCTGATGCCCTTTTGAAGTTGGCTTCTACCGGTGGTGAATACAATGCCCCCTGGGTAGCTAGGAAGTCCCGAGATGCAGGCCTCTCCCTCAGTCTGTGGAAAAGTGGCCTGGTGACCTGTAAAACACTGACTTCGGAAGAGCGATGTCCGTCTGGAGAGGGGCCACGGGGTGGGAGAGCCGTGCGGGAGGGAGACGTCTGTATCGCATTAGCTTGCGTCTGGCGGGGAGGGGCTGGAGGCCCCTGTGGGTCAAGGCAAAGGCTCCCCTGCTGCTTTCTGGCGCAAATCTGGTAGTGATTAGAGAAGGTTATTGTCTTGGAAGTCCACAGAGATCCAGGGCAACGCTGCTTTAAGCGTTTCAGACCCCAACTTAGAGGGCTATGTGGAGATTGGAAAAGGCCTCTCCCATGCCTCCTCTGCTGGGCTCTGACCACATAGCTGCTTGGCAAAAAGGACAAGGGAAACTGAGGCACACCTACTCCAGGAGGAGTACAGAAAAGAATTCATACACCCCTAAAGAGGTACTCTAAGCTCTCTATTTTTCTCACCCACTCTTCCTGATCGCATAAATCCATGGGGGTGAATATCGTTTGCTCCATTTGTTATGCGAAGAAACAAGGCTTGGAACTGACATTCGAGACCCCAAGTCTCTTGAAATATAAAGAGAATGAATGGTAAATCAACTACATGTGGTCCCTGGCTAAACATTCTGTCCTTGAAAACTTGGGGAAAGAGCCCCTTGCTGTGCGGCCTCGACGATAAATCATTCCAAAGCAGGCTGAGACGAGAGTACCTTCTCGCAGAGCAAAATAACTTTTATCCCCTCTTTTTTTCCTTCTCTTTCTCCACATCTCTTCCCCTGGGTTTCACTGTGTAACTCTGGCTGACCTCAAACACTCAATCCTCTCTCCACCCCGCTCCCAAGTTCTGGGATCTCAGGACGGGGCCACTTCTAGATCAGAGTGGCTTTCTAATAAGTCATAACCTATTTAGAGTCATTCATAAAAGCAAGTGCTTCTGCACACACATTAGCTAATTTGGCCCTTATAATAACTGTCTTATCCCAATAGCCGTAGGAATTAATTTGCCCAAGGTAGTACAGTCAATGATAAAATTCAACTAAAGCTGGAAGTACAGCACCCGTTGACGGCTAGCAGTTCGTGTCCAGGAAAACCTTGGATGAAGGAGTGATGTAAAGCATAACCAAGTTTGCTATAAATTGTATTTATAGTTCAGGGAGTATAGCATTTTACCTCTGAAGATGAGGCTTCAACCCAGGAGGGTTACCCTGGAGACCCTGGGGCAACAAGATGGGCAATGCCTAAAAGTACGTGATATGGTACGTGAACACACACACACACACACACACACACACACACACACGCACGCACGCACGCACGCGCGCGCACGCACGCACGCACGCATGCACGCACGCACGCACACATGCATTGATTGTGTGCGTTTGTGTATGAGTGCTCACATGTCTTGGCTGGTGTGTAGAGGTCAGAGGACAGTTTCCAAGAGTCTCTTCTCTCCTTCCACGCTGTGGGTTCCAGGTCATCAGACGTGGCAGCAGGCCCCTTTACCTGCTGAACCATGTAACTGGACTTCGAAGAATTTTCAAGAAGACAAAGATTACAACTTCATTTTAATTTGTTTATTTTTGCTGAAGTCCATCCATCTCTGGGATGAATAGTACATTGTCTTCCTATAGCAGAGGGGCCAGATTTAGCAGGTAAGAACCCAGAGCTACTAGAAACAGATTTCTTGAGACAATTATACTAAGAAAAGCCAACTGTTTATCTGAAATGTAAATTTAACTAGCCACCCTTGTGTTTTAGCTGTCAACTCTATTCTACATTCAAAAAGAGAAAACTAAGTTTGATTTTTTTTTGAGCATGCTTGAATTTTGAAATGAAGTATTTTTTTAAAGGTCAATTTGAAAACACCCTACCAATGTGCAAGGAATTTTCATATTCTTTACTGCAGTTTTGCCTGCAACCCGCTGAACTGCTTTTTCCCTGGTATCCCCTAATGGGATCATGTTTAAGTGTATCCTAAGGAACAGCACAATGGCGAAGCAGTTTGAAAACACAAAGGGCTTCAGGACAATTGTGAGAGGAAGCAGAGCAGTTCATTGTACCAACTACCCCAGGGAAACAGCATCATGGAAAGAAATCCCTGAGGAGGGCCGAGTGGAAGATCCTTCCTAGGCACACCTTTAATCAAACTTCAAAAGGAAGACAGCTCATTCCCTTTGGAAGCCATTATGTAATGAAGACAATCCTGCTTTCTACTCCCAAACTAATTACTGGATTTATTCTTCTTGCTCAATCTACTTCCAGGTATTTGAACTAAAGAAAATGCTATCCTTTATTACTTCACTAAGACAAACAGCAACGTAAATAATGTCAATTTGTCCTGACTAGGTGTACGCATGCAAATGTTAAAGCTGGCTTTCAGAATTTGTCTGTCAAGGACTCATCACATTTCTTAAATAAAATCCATTGTTGCACACAGAAAGGGTTTCTTAATCTAGCACACATCAAAGTGAACCCAGGTCTCATAAAGAAAGATGAGTGTATTCTAGAAAAACAAGGCCCATGGCTCTGCTGAGACAAGGTCTTACTTTGTACCTCAGGTTAGCCGGGGACTCACTAGGTAGCCTTGACTAGTCTTGACTATGTAGCAATCCACCTGCCTCAGCTTCCTAAGGACTATGATTACAGATCTGACTTATGACATCCATCTTAGATGGTTAGGTCTTGAAGTCTTAAAATCAAACACTGAAAAGTGGTCAGTACATGTCTACACATTAATGAACTATCACCTAGCACCTGTTAGGATGGGAATAACTAAACACATATCATAGAAGTATTGGTGATGTGGGGAGCAAACCCTGTGCATGGCTAATGGGAACGCTCCATCTGAGTATGTAGCCAAAGGGAATGAAATGAGTATCTTTTTTTTTTTTCCTGTAGCTTTAGAGCTTGTCCTGGAACTCGCACTGTAGACCAGGCTGGCCTTAAACTCACAGAGATAAACCTGCCTCTGCCTCCCGAGTGCTGGGGTTAAAGGTGTGCTCCACCATTGTCTGGTGAAATGAGTATCTTAAAGAGGTGTTTGTGGCCTGGTGTTTGTTGTACCAGCATTAATAGAAGCTACAATGTAGAATCAAAAGCTGGATAAACAAATAAAATGTGATACGGATATATGTATATATCTATATCCTTATAAAGATGGATTATTATTCTGCTTTCGAAGAATGGGGGATTCCCATCACTTGTGAGACATTGCACCATGAATGAGCCTGGAGAACTCTACAGTATATGAAATGTGAGACACAGAAAGTCAATCCTGTGTGATCCCATTGACATGCAGAGTTGAAAAATATTGAACTTGTAGAGAAGTACAGAGAACAGCAATGGCTTCCAGGACTTGGAATTGGATGAAAGGGAGCATGTTGGCCAAAGAACAGTTATGCAGGATGAATCAATTCTGTAAATCTAATATACAGTCTGGTGACTATATTAATAGCAATGTAACGCACACTCAGAATTTGTTAAGAGGATTAATCACAGGGATTTTGATCAGTTATATAAAGAGTTAACTGAAGTAATAAACACTAATTAGGTCTACTATGGAAAGAATTTCACAATATATACATACCTCAAACTTCATCATATACATCTTAAATGTATACAATTTCCATCTGTCAAATATTCTTGAATACGGCTGGGTTGTATTTCAGATAGTAGTCTGGTTGGTTGCTTGGTATGCACAAAACCCTGGATTTGCTCTTCAGCATAGCACAAACCAGATGTTGCTGCACACACCTGGAATTCCAGCAGGTCTGCGATAAAGATAGGAGGATTGGAAGTTCAGTATCATCCTCAACTACATAGCAAGTTTGAGGTGAAGTTGAGATAAATGAGATTCTATCTAAAAAAATACACATTTCAGTGAAGGGGAAAAATAAAGAGTTTTTGTATTCCTTACCACTGCATAGAGACTGTCACACTGACAGCTGGACAGATGGCAAGCAATAGTACTTGCCATGCAAACATGCGGAAATGAGTTTGATCCTTAGAAAGCATGTAGAAAGAACCGGCGGTCAACCAGATGTCTCAGTTGGCAAGGTGTTTTCTGCCAGGCTTGACATGAGTTTGATCCCCAGAACCTATACGGAAGAAGGGGAACTGACTCCCACTAATTGTTCTCTATGTGTGTGATGTGATATGATGCATATTCACACACATACATGCGTATACACTCAGACAGATATACAATTAATCAATGATTTAAAAAACAAAAATGTTAAAAAAAGAGCCCCGTGTGATGGTGTGTATTTATAATCCCAGCACTGGGGAGAAGGAGGCAGGAGGGTCCCCGTGCTCTCTGGACTAGTAATCTCAGCCTATTTGACCTCCAGGCCAGTGCAGAAACCTTGTCCTCCCAAACATGGATGTAACCTGAGGAACAACAACAGGTGATTGACCTCTAATCTATACAGGCACACATGTACAGAGGTGAAAGTCACAGCCCAGGTCCTCAGTATGCTCACAGCTGGAGTAGGGAGCGCTACACACATAAACAGGGCCAGGGCCATTAGTAAGTGCAAAAGCGTAGGTGAGAAAGCAATCAATTCTGCCTGGAGGAGATGAGGGATATTACATCAGGCAGAAGAAACACTGTTTACAAAGCAGGGGCCTGTGACACATTGGTGAAGGACAACAGCTTATGCTGCAGGTGGAGGAAGTGCCACAGGGTAAGAAGCTAGCTAGGGCCCATCTCAGGGTGGTCTCTGTGTGCCAAATGGAGGGATTTGGATTTAGTGAGAAGTCCCTGGAAACCTTTAGCAGGGGACTAAATGCAGCCAATAGGATTTGAAGAGGAAGGCGAGTGAAGGCAGCAGGACAGGGTAAGTCAGAGTGGGGAGAGACTAGGAGACATTGCTTCCAGTTAGCATGTTAGTATGTTCTGGGGGGCAGCTTGGGCTTGACAAAAGGGAAGCAGGAAGGCGTGTTTTCTTTGTTCTTATTCTACCTTTGTTGTTTGCCTCTTGCCTCTTGTTATCCTTGAGTTCTGTAGAACTCAAAGCTGAAGTTGAATCAAATCGTGTAAGTATATGTCAATTAGTAGAAGTGTTCACTGAGAGGGAGGGCTGGGACTGCCCACACAGAAGGCAGTCAGGGATGATGTCTGGTAACGTCAGTCTAAGCCCAACCTTTAGCGTACGTGTCACAATCACCCAAGGATAGAGCCCTTGTTCAAATGTGTAGATGCCAGAGACCTGGAAGGAATAGAAACTACACTGAAGTCTAGTGTAACTATAATTCAAAACTAAATTCCAAACAGATATCTAAAATATTACAATATTGTATACATCTTCTGAGATAGAATGTAGTAAGCATAAAGTTCTGCCGTTTGATAAAAGAACATAATTGGAGAGTGGTAGAAATCCATTTTTAGTTAGTGTAATAGTGTAGAACTCTGCATTCCAGTAGCATGGCATAACTGGGGTTTATTTCTGACTCGCGTATCCAATGAGGTGCTCCTTGTCTTGTGTGAAGATTCAGGTCCAAGTTTTCTTTTGCCTGATGGGTCAGCTTTGGCCTCGCTGTTGCAGATGAAAGTGTAAAGAACAGATTATTCAAGAAAACTATAGCCCAGAATATTATGTATCACTTCCTATCTCCTTTATAGTAAGGGAGACTAGACTGGCAGATAGTGACAGGTCTGTATCATGAAGCTGGGTCGCATGTACTGATGACTTTTTCTGCCATTCCTGCCTCTGTGACATTCAGAATGGAGACAGTAGTCTTTAGTAATGGTTAGCACATGAGACGGGCTGATAGCAATAAAAAAGCAAAGTGAACTGGGTAGAGGATACAAAACAAAGATCTGCAGGTGACTAGAGAGAGGAGCATGCCAGCGGTGCCAGGCTCCCTCCCTCCCTCCCTTCCTCTCTTCCTTTCTTTCTTCCTCCCTTTCTCCCCCAGTATCTAGCCCAGTCAGTGTGTGGCGTGAAAGCTGTAAGTATCTGTGACATGGGCTCTCATGTGGAAGAGGGAACATATTCTTGTCTTTCTTGAGATGAAAACTCACACAGTACAGAGTATCAGTAATCTTTGACCTTAGGTGGTAATGTGTCAAAGTGGATGGATACTCCAGGAACTTTCTGCTCCTTTGGGGCACTCGAGTTCTGGCTGGAATAGCCACCTGGTCAGGCTCTACAGTAGGAATTTAAGCAACTCTCCACAGGGTGGTTTTATTCTGTAGCATCCTAGTAAGCCATTGCTGTCCATGACTGTAGGTCTCACATATTTATAAAGCAAGTACATTTTAATCACTTATTTATATGCTATAAGGAATAACAATAGTCCAGAAAGACCTTAGAAAACCTGGTCGGAGTAAAAATGACAGATATTCTAGTGGACTTTGGAAAACCAGTAGCCTTTTAACAGATGCAGCCCCATTTCCCCTCTTGTGTACACTCTATATTCCCACAGATGACCCAGGAAAAGGCATTAAGGTCTGGCGGTTGGGATATTTCAACGAGTACCCACGATTCTGTTGTGTTACCTTCTTCTGTTCCTCAAATATTGACGTATGTAAATCCTTAGGAAGAGTGACAGAGGTGAGGACATCATGAACATGTCTTTAAAGGCCCCAGCTATTGTGTTGACATTTGCCCCTATTTCAAATAATTAGAACCTTTTTTTGTGTGTGACCCTAAATTGTGAATCATTTGGTCTGGCTTTTCTGGGACAAACTTTAGAATCAAAGCATTAGATATACAAAGAGAAAGTGGTTTGTCCACAGAAAAGAGATCTTTTCTACATTTGTTTCCCAAGACAAACTTTGTATAAAAAGATGCAACTCACGAAGCATGGTCTTTCACGATATGACCTTTAAGCTCCCAGAAAACTGGCCTTGGGATATCCAGGAGGCCTATTTTCCCATCAGTCATTAAGAAGGCACCCCATTTTTCTCACAGTGATGTGTGTGTGTTTTACACTTCTCTTGTGTGAGAAGCAGTTTGGTCAGCCATGTGTGTAAGCTCTTTGAGTGGAAGTGTGTTGTTCATTATTCAATGAAGAGTCTGACATAACAGGAGCGATATCAGTGTCTGATCTGAATACTAGGTGCCTCAATTTGAATTGTAGACTCTTGGCTGTCATTAGGGGCCTTTATCTAGATCAGCAGTTCTTAACTTGTGGGTCTTGACCCCTTGTGGGTCCAAAGACTCTTTCAAGGGAGTCTCCTGAGACGATTGGCAAACACAGATATTTACATTATGATCCCTAACAGGAGCAACATTACAGCTATGAAGTAACAATGGAAATAGTGCTATGATTGGGGGCCACCATAAATGAGGAACTGTGTGTTAAAGCGTTAGGAAGGTTGAGAGCCACTGCTCTAGATCCAGAAATGAGGCCCCTAGACAAAACTACATTTACACTCTTTCTGACAGAATACTCTCTTTGTTCTGGGAGTCTAGATATTCCCTCATCAGTAGCTGGTGCTTCTTCATTGGCTCTGATGTGCTTGAAGAACATGACTTAGACCTATTTGAAGCTCAAATCTGGGATCGTCACCTACACGTTGCACCAAGGAACTCTTCCTGAGTCACAATGCTGTGTACCCCACACACGTCTCTCTCCTCCCTCCATCAAGCCTCCCAGTACAACAGTGGCCTGCTAAGCATGCTCAGTGCAGGAATAGGCTTCTCTCCATCACAGCTCCTTCCAGAATCCCAGCCTCTCACCGGCACTTTTCTACTCCCAGTTATCCTACAAATATCACAAATTCAATTTTCCTCCTGACTTCCTTCTATTCATGTGCTTAGGAATCCATGTGAACTCCCCATCAGTTCCGGAATAAACTCACAGCCCTGTATGTGCTATTCAGGGCTGCACAGGACGGTCTCAGTATCTCTTTCAAGTTTTCCCCTCAAAATTCTCTGTTCACAAAAATCTCTGCCACCTGGAGCTCTGTTGTCGCACTAGAATTGGGGGATGGGGCATCCTTTGGCGTGCTTTTGCTTATATTGGTTTGAGGCTCAGATTTCCTTTTTCTCCTTATTTTATTTTTTTCAGAATATAAATCTTTTTTTTTTTTTTCCATTTTGAGACAGGGTTTCTCTGTGTAGGCCTAACTGTCCTGGAACTCATTCTGTAGATCAGGCAGGCCACAAGCTCTCAGAGATCCTCCTGCCTCTGCCTCTAGAGTGCTGGGATTAAAGACATCTGCCACCACCACCTGGCATAAATTTGCTTTTGCAGGCAGCTCAAATCTATTTCTTTGCTTATGTATCTATATTGATTGTTGCTCTGACGACATAAATTCAGGAAGGAAGAAAGGGTTTATTTGAGCTCAATTTGAGGAGATAGTCCGTCATGGTAGAGGATGCACCGTGGCCAGCTTGCTTTGTCTGGGGAGCTAGGAGCTCCTACATAGTCAGGACACAGAGAAGAGTGGGTCTGGGGAAGCTCAGCTGCATTCACCGTTTTATTCCACCCAAGACTCCTGTTCATGGGACAGTGCCACCCACATTCAGGATAGACCTTCTCTCCTCTTTCTGAAGTACTTGTTACCATACCTTCCTTGTCCCCACAGCCCACCACGGTAAGTTCACAGGCACCACCAACACAGAGTCCTGGCTGTTTCGGCTAATTATAAACTTGGCCCTCACCAAATATGGCCTCTATGTATGCAGATGCATTTCTTGTTTCCCCATCAAAATGAAAACCCCTTGATTGAAAGGACAGAGTTTTAGGGACACTGGATCCTCATTGCTTACAAGTCTATATTTCCATATTATTCTGAACAAACTGCTAGGCAGGTATGGATTGTATGATTCACTGGTTATTTATATTTCTGTCTTCACAGGTAAGTTATGAGCTTTTGATGAAAACAAACTCTCTCTCCTTCTCTCTGGGCCAGCCTCAGGGCCTGGGGTAGGGTAGATGCTTCCTAAGTGCTTGCTGAAGAACGAGAGCAGAGCTGGCACTGCCAGAAAGAGCTGGCTGTGAACAAAACATAAATTGAACGGTATTGTGATCAGTCTGAAGCAGAAGGTGACTGCCTCCGAGATGCTTCCTTTCTCCGTTCTCTCTGGCATGTTCTCTCTTCAGAATGAAACCTGAGCAAATAAAGCAGGACTGCAGCTTGAATCCACAAATGACCCTGAGCCTGAAATGATGCTGAGCTTGGAAGCGATTTAGTTCGCTTGCATTTTATTTGGAGGATAATGTTTTCCTTCTGGGAAGAGAAACATTAAGGAAAAAAAAAAGATCACCTCCTGACTGTAATACATAAGTAACAGGAATTTGGCCAGAAATCCGATCTTATGAAAACTCTCCAAGCAAAGCTTCTCATGCCCCTGTCTATGCCTCTGGATTGACATTCCCATGTTTGCCTTTCTCTGGTTTCCAGAGATCGGGCTAGAGAGAGGCGCCAGGGTAACAAGCCAAATAGGCCTATTATGGGATGTCATGCTCACTGGGCATGAGTGCTGTCTCCTAGGACGTTTATAGCTCTTATTACTCAGCCCAACTTTAATAACACATGGACAAGCCTGGGGCAATCTGTAAAGGATCCCGAAAGTTTTTTTCTTTTCTTTTTCTTTTTTTTTCTTTCTTTCTTTTTTTTTTGTTATAACTGTCTGTATTATAAAATTAGTGAGTCTTGGGATTGGACTAGGTTGGAAAGATGATCTCATCAGAGGGGCCTCAACTTTACTGGAGAAGAGCTGTTTTCAATATTCCAGCATTCTGACTGGGCATGGCACTGGGTTGCGCCTGTAAGGGTAAGCTGGCAGATGGTAACTGTTAAGTGGTAAGACAGAATGGAAATGGGAATGCCACTGCCCTCTAAGTCATGGAGATGAAGCAGGGCAGGAGTGACCAGCCGTCCTAAACATTTTGCTGAGATTCATGGAGTTAAGAATGTGCTGCGAGACAGTGATATAAGAAAAAAAATCTTGTAGATAGATGCTTTTCAAAACTTAATATTCACCAGATGACCTGGAAACCAAGTTGAAGCTCATAACCAGTGGGGATCCCGATGCTCCACAGCTCCAGTTCCCAGGTGAGGCTGTGGCTGCGGACACGTGAGCCACCCCTCGAGCAGCAAGATTTTAGAGTGTGCCACAGTTTATTACAGATGAAAACAAAGGCAGATGTTAACCATCCCCAACATAGAGAAGCGAACTCTTAGCCAATAATGCTGTAAACTCAGTAATTAGGGACCCTCAGAGCTGAAACAGATCTCAAGTCATCCAGTTTATTAGTTTCCAAACCTTCGCTTTTGTTGCTTAGGAAGAATTCCTTTAATTAGTTTTAAAATTACGTGTGTGTGAGCGCGCTCTCGTGCACGCACGCATGCTCATGGGCCGTGCTGGTGTGCAGAGTTTGGAACCTCTTCTTGTGTGTGGAGGTTGGATCCCTAGTCTTTCATTCTACTATGTGAGCCCCAGAGATCAAACTCAGGTTGTCAGACTTGCAGCAAGTGTTTTTCCCCTGCTGAGCCATCTCACCAGCCCAGAAAATTCCACTTAAATGTTACATTATATGTATACCCTCAATATAGGAAACAAATAAAACCTACAATGAAAACTGAACAGATTGCACAGAGGCTAATCCTCCTCTTCCCACGCCCTTCAAAGATTCTGAAGTTATTTTCTTAGAGCATTAGCTTTCTAGGTAACACTATTAGGAAGTCAGTAACTTTATTTAATGCACTAGAAAATAAGAAAAAGAGGCCTAGCACCCTGGAGAGCAAGACAAGATGATGCTGAGTTGGAAAATGGTCTGGGCTGCATAACTAGATCTTTTTTTTTTTTTTTTGGTTTTTTTGTTTGTTTTTTGTTTTTTGTTTTTCAAGATGGAGTTCCACAATGTAGTCCAGGCTGTCATGGAACTCACTCTCTAGAGTGAGCCTGGCTTCAAACTCAAAGAGATCTGCAGGCTTCTGCCTCCCAAGTGCTAGAGTTAAAGGCATGTGCCGCCACTGCCCAGCAATTAGACCCTTTTTTATTGTTTTTATTGAGCTACATATTTTTCTTCACTCCCCTCCTTTCTACTCCCCTCCCCTTCTACCCTCTTCATGATCCTCATGCTCCTAGTTTACTCAGGAGATCTTGTCTTTTCCTACTTCTAATGTAGATTCCATTCATGTGTATTTCTCTTAGGGCCTTCTTTGTTGTCTTGGTTCTCTGGAATTGTGAATTGTAGCCTGATTTTTCTTTGCTTTATGTCTAAAAGCCACTTATGAGTGAGTACATATTGTATCTGTCTTTCTGGGTCTGGGTCACCTCCCTCAATATGATGTCTTCTAGATCCATCCATTTGCCTGCAAATTTCAAGATGTCATTATTATTATTATTTACTGCTGTGTAGTACTCCATTGTGTAAATGTACCACATCTTCTTTTTTCAGTTGAGGGGCTTTAAGTTTTTCCAGGTTCTGGCTATGACAAATAATGCTGCTAAGAACATAGCTGTGCACATGTCCTTGTGGTATGATAGAGCATCCTTTGGGTATATACAGCTATATATGCTGTAAACCCTGCTTTAAGAGGTAAAATAAGATAAATAAAATGGAAATAGAGCTGAACTCTAAGCATTCTGGCTGATCGTCTACTGTTTCTTCCAGCATGAGATTTATTCACAGCACTGTGATTTATTCTTTATTTTGGTTTGGAAGCTGAATGTTGCTGATGTGAGCAACCTCTGGTCGTTGGGCTTTGGCCGGTTTCTGCTGCAATGCACTGTTTGTACCTATCACTAACTACGTGGACTTAAGAAAACCATCCAGTCTTTTCCAGTCTCTGATTTCCGATTTGCACAAGAAAGAAATTTATAATGTTTTGCAAATGTGCCACAGGAAGAGTGTGCAGCCCGTCATCACGGGAGCTCAGTGAACACACACTGAGCACGGAACAAATGAAGGCAGGGATTGTATCTTCCATAGCTACCATTGTCATTCCCACAAAGGCCTTGCCTGTGCCCACCATGAACAAGTACTCGTTAGGTATCTGTAAAGTAAGCAATATCTGTTGCTGATGACATTAGAGGCAGGAGAGCATTTTGAACTGGCAGGTGTTACTAACATGAGAGGAATCATTAGCATTGCCCTTATAACCCACTGCACTCCGAGGCTCTAAGCTATCTGTGGGTTTCTGCTGAGGACTGCCGGAAAGGTTCCCTGCTGCCTCTGTCTCTGGCATCTTGTTTGCAACTTGCAACAAACAGCAACGAAATACGTACAGGGCCTAGTAAAGAACAGAACACAACCGTATGAAACAGACTCAGAAAGGAAGTATTTCACATAATCTGCAGACATGGGAAATGTATTTTAGACTGAAGACCAAAGGCAAGTATATTTTGGGTAGAAAGTGAAGACAGTAGTCACGTTTATTTTATTTTATTTTTCAAAGGAGGCAAGGCAAGGAGATTTTGTTAGCACTCTTTCAAGGAAACGGAAACGGCATCACGAATGAATAGAAATTCTCAGAATTTTGCTGTTTTCACCTCTTTAAGTACCAGGCTAAAATGTCTACGTGAATGGAAGCCAACTGCTTCTGTTTCTTGTTTCCAGTTGATAGCCAGGGATGGCAGGAGATCACACTCCACCTGGAGATATGCATAGCACTGGCAGACACCCTCTGCCTCCCTGTCACGCTGTTCACTTTGGCGGAGAGCAGGAGAGTTGGATCACAATGCACAGATGTGATCCTCTGTGAGGTTAGGACGCTGCAGCAGGCATGCGGGTTCTGAGCAACAGCTCCAGGATCCATTTATCTTCATTTCTTATTTACAAAACCTCACCGAAAACATCCGCTGGTCCTGCTGGAGAAAAGCAACTTCCCGAGACGTGATGTAATTCTTGCAAAGGGGAAACACATGCTGAGTCCTGCCGTACAAAGCAATATCGAGGTGCTGATAGCTGGGCTGTCAGTCACATGACAGGATACAGCCATAACCAGGCAGCACCCAGGAGTCCTTGGAGTGTGGTATTGTGGGGGAGGAGGCAAGAGTCTCTGATGCTTTCCAAATGCACAAACTCCACTAAGTTTCTAAGAACCCCAGGAGAAGCTTTTCTGGTTTAGATGTAACAATCTCCTTCCTCATAATACACATCCCTCAAGCTTCCTTTCTGTTCAGAAACAGAAGGAACTTGTGAGACTGCTGGAAAGAAAAAGCTCCACAAATCTACCTCTTAAAATTCAGCAAAATAAGTGACAATTTTATCAGTAGCGTCACTTTTTTTTCCTGGTTATAGAATAATATTTGTAGTGATGAGGCGAGCAGGCCTGCTTTTCGTCCTGCCCAGTTTCTGCACGGCTAACTCTATACCCAAAATAACAACACACAAATTGTATTCTTTTAAACACTGCCTGGCCCATTAGTTTCAGCCTCTTACTCACATCTTGACTAACCCATATCTAATAATCTGTGTAACACCACGAGTGGTGTCTTACCCGGAAAGATTCAGCATGTCTGACCTGGTGGCTGGCTCCATGGCATCTGACCCAGAGAGGAGAGGCATACTAACTTCCCTTCTTCCCAGCATTCTGTTCTGTCTACTCCACCCACCTAAGGGCTGGCCTATCAAATGGGCCAAGGCAGTTTCTTTATTAACCAATGAGAGTCCTCCATCAAATATTATCTAAGTTTCAGAGGCTGGAGACATGGCTCAGTGGTTAAGAGCACTTGCTGTTCCTGCAGAGGGTGAGTTCAGTTTCTAGCACTCACACAGGATAACCCATAATCACCTGTAACTCCAGCTCTAAGGGATCTGATGCCCTCTTTTGGCCTCTGCGGGCACCCACACTCCTGTACATATACCAGCATACAGACATACATGTATACATAATTAAGAAGATAAATACATTTGAAAAAATATGGATGTTTCAGAGCAATGAGCTTGCTACATTGGCATAAGAGCCTCAAAGTGACTTTAGGTTTTATTTTTCTTAAAACAGTTAAAAATTGGATGCATATCCGTAAGTGTCAAGAGATGAAAAATCAAGGCTTGACTAAGAATCAGCTAGCAGGATAGCCCTGAGTTAGATGCTATGAAAGTTACAAAGGTAGAGCCTAGTAAGAGAGATGACATGAATTTCATCATATTTTAGCTAGACCACTTGCTAAAAATGCAGTTTCCAGGCGATTCATAATTGCATTCAAGTTTGAGAAATACTGGTATGAATGGGATATTATGGGAACCTAAAAGAAGAAATTACTCCTGGAAGGCTGACAATGGGAGACTTCAGGAGACATGAACTCTGAGATGGGCCTTCCCAATGGGCAGCTGGACCTATGTATAAGAACTTGAAAGCGATACAATGGGGAACCAGAAAAAGAGGAACAATGCAAAGGCAAATTGCATTCTGGGTGAAAATAGATGAATTTTAAAGGTCCCTTTGAAAAGATTAGCATATTAGAAGATTAGAATTTTATATTAAGTCATATAAACACACAATCCCTTCATGTGTAAATGATAATAACTGAGTCATAAGAACAGTAAAATTAAAAATAAGGTTTCTTAATTAAGATCAATATTTTATTAAATTCTATGAATACATGTATTGTTAGGTTTTTTTCTTTGTTGAGATAAGTTCTCTCTGCAGAGTCCCGGCTGTCCAGAAATTCACTGTATAGACTACACACAGGCCTCAGACTCATAGAGAGCTGCCTGTCTCTGCCTTCTGAGTGTTAGGAATCAAGGTGTGTGCCACCACACCCAACTTAACATGGTCTATTTTTATACTCTTTGGGAGACAGATTAATGAAGAAATAAGGAAAGGCTTTATTTTAGCTACATAAATCTGCTTTTCATTGTTTTTTTTCTTGATTTAGTTTTGGTGAAATGTCTATAAAATTGTGTACCCACTCATTTAAGGATATATAAAGTCATTTTTCTCCTCTGTGTGCTTTGTTGTTTTTGTTTAAGATAAGGTTTCTTGTAGCCAAGGCTGTCCCTTAATTTGCTGTGTAGCTGAGGATGACCTCCTGACCCTCCTGTGTGTCTTTCCCAAGCAATGAGATTACAGATGACATCTTTGATTTCTTTCTCCATTTGTGTATGTTTTCTTTTAAGTCAAGGCTTAGTAAACTATGACTTGAGAGCCAAATCTAGCCAACTGCCTGCTTTTGTGTGCAACTTGTGAGTTAAAAGTAGTTTTTAATTTATAAGGAAGGAAGACAGACAGACAGAACAACATGAAAGGATACTTTTTATGTCCCAGAAACCTTAAAATGTTTATTATTTGGTTATTTATCAAAATGTTCTTGTAATCTCTATTTTGTCTTTGATTTTAATGAGTATTTTTGAATGTGTGTTTTTCAAGGGATCTATATCTATCTGAATATATATATATACATATATATACATATATATATGTATATAAAATTTGTGTGTGTGTGTGTGTGTATCCTTATCTGGATTTGGTATCAGGGTCATTATGGGTTTGTAACAATCTTTCAACTTTATAGGATAGCTTGAGAAACATTGGTAGTATTGTTTATTTATGTTTTTTTTAATGATCTGGTAGGATTTAGTCATAAATCCATTTAGGTCCTGGATTTGTCTTTTTCTTGGAAGTTTTTTTTTGAGTAATTCTTGCTCCATTTCATAGCTTGTTATTGTTCTAAGTTGTTTATATCCTTTTGGTTGAATATTGGTAGGTAATATAGTAACAAGGCCCCAGACCTTAACATAACTAACTTCGTGATGGAAGTGCCATTCAGACTGTGAAACTCAGCACGTAGACAGTGCCATCTGACAAAAATGAAAACAAAGATCTAATCCATCAAAGTCCATAAGTATGGGAAAGACTCTGAATGTACTAACCTTGCCTTTTGGATTCTTTTATTTTGTTTGCTTGGTTTTTTTGTTTTTTTAAGACAGGGTTTCTTTTTGTAGCTTTGGAGCCTGTCCTGGAACTTACTCTGTACATCAGGCTGGCCTCAAATTCACAAAAGATCAGCCTGCCTCTGCCTCCCGAGTGTTGGGATTAAAGGTGTGTGCAACCAACACCTGCTTCCTTTTGGCTTCTATAGTTCTGCTTCTGGCTAATAGTTCTTGCTAACTACAGTACAAAACCCAGCACCTTGTTTTTGTGCTTCAAAGCTCACGCTGAGAAAGGCTCCGGCTGCACTGATATCCCAACTACACCCAGTGTAGTTGCTGGTCACTAATAAAGACTTTCTTTTGACTTAGACCCATGTCTGAGCAGTCTTCTCTGGTGAATATCCTGCAGCAATACATATCTAAAAATTTAATTATGTCTCCCAGAGTTTCAATTTTTTTCAAATATAGATTTTCATGCAATGATCTGATGAATTTCATTGATGTTTCTTGTAATAGCTATTCTTTTAGTCTAATTCTGTTAATTTGAGCTTTCTTTTTCCTTTGTGTTAGCTAAGAATTTGCCAATCATGCTTTTAGTTGGCAAGAACTGGCTCTGTTTCACTGAGTTTTTGTATCCGTTTCATTTCCATTCATTGCTTTCTACCCTGATTTTTGTTATTTCTTTCTGTTTACTGAGTTTGGATTTGGCTTGTTCTCATTTTTACTAAGACAATAATAAGTTGAATCCTTAAGGTATTTATTTAGGATATTTAACATTTTTTTATATGCAGGCATTAATATCTCTGAACTTCCCACAGATTTGTTACATTACATTTTTATTTTCATTTGATTTTAGGAATGGAAAAAATTTGCCTTCTGATTTCTTTATTAATCCATTAGTCATTCAACAGTATGTTCAGTCTCTATGAAGTTTTATACATTATGCAGGTTTTTTGCTGTTGCTTCTACTACTAATTCCATTGTAAGCAGATTATATAGAATCAACTAATTAAATTTTCTTGTACTTGTAAAGATTTACTTGGTGTCATAAAATGTTCAAGTTCCATAGGCAGGCTAGAAGAATCTATGTTTTACTGTGTTGAAGTATTCTGTAGATGTTTGTTAAATTCATTTTAATCTATAATATCATTTATTTATTTCAGTGGTTCTCAACCTGTGGGTTTTGACCCCTTTCACAGGGGTCACTTAAGACCACTAGAATACAGATATTTACATTATGATTTACAACAATAGCAAAAAAAGACAGTTATGAAGTAGGAATAAAAATAAATTTATGTTTGAGGTCACTACCACATAAGAAACTCTACTAAAGGGCCGCAACATTAGGAAGGTTGAGAACCACTGATTTATTTATTTATGTGTATATCTGTGAGTGTGTGTTATATGTACACATATGCAAGCTCATGTGTGTGTGTGTGTGTGCGCGCTTGTGCGCGTGTGTGCGTGTGACGATCAGAGATTGATACTGTCTTTGTCAATCATTTTCCACCTGATGTTTTTGAGAGAGGGTCTCACTCATCCTGAAGCCTGTGGATTTGGCTAGAGTGGCTGTATAGAGCTTCCAGTCTCTGCCCTCCCAGTGCTGGGATTACAGATGTATCTTTCAGCTCTTATTTTTGTTCTTGTTTTATTCTTGTTTTTTGAGACAGAGTTTCTTTATATAACAGTCTTGACTGTCCTAGAACTTACTTTGTAGACCAGGCTGGCCTTGGAATCATAGAGACCTGCCTGCCTCAGCCTCTGGAGTGCTGGGATTTAAAAGTGTACACTACCACCATCCTGTCCGCATGCTGCTGCTTTGTTTGCGGGGTCTAAGGATTTAAACTGGGGCCTTAGTGCTTGTAAGGCAGGAATGATATTGACTGAGCCATCTTCCCAGCTGGTATTTGATGCTTTCCTAATTCCCTTATTTGTTGTTTTAGTGCAGTTTCTCCATTCCTGAGTCCTCATGGATGTGTGTAGGCAAAGATTCTCATCAGGATGGCCAGCTCCCCAAATAATCGCACAGAGATTTATTATTAATTATAAGTGCTCAGTGGATAGCTTATATTTGTTGCTGACTAGCTCTTTCAACTCACATTAACCCATCTTTCTTATCTATGCTCTACCATGTGAAAATATCTTTTTTTTTTTTTTTTTTTTAGCATGGCATGTTTATTTTCTGTTACCTTCTGCATCTAACTGGTGATTCTGCCCCCTTCTTCTCAGCATTCTCTCATTCTGGCTTTCCCACCTAACCTTTTTTTGCCTAGCTGTTGGCCAGTTGACTCTTTATTAGACCAATGAGAGTAATACATATTCACAGGGTACAAAAGGATTATTCCACAGTAGACATGCTCATCTTCTTTGTAAACAAGAGTCCTCCAAGTGTCTTTTATAGCATTGGCTTAGTGATTATAAATTTCTCTGGGCTTTGTTTATCATGGATGATCTCTTTTCTTCGGTTAGGAAGGTCAGCTTTGGTGAGTCTAATAATCTGGGTTGGCAATGATTGTCTTTTAGAGTTTGACTCCATCGTTCTGTGTCCTTCTAGGTTTTAGAGTCCCTAAAACTTCAGAGCTAAGGAACTGTTGCTCTGGTGAGATCACGTTTGTGTGTGACTTTGTGTCTTTCCCCTTGCAGCCTTTAATCCTTTTTCTTTGTTTGGTATGCTTAATATTTTAACTACAGCATGACATGGGGTGCCTTTTTCTTTGTTTGGTATGCTTAATATTTTAACTACAGCATGACATGGGGTGTCTTTTTCTTTGTTTGGTATGCTTAATATTTTAACTGCAGCATGACATGGGGTGTCTTTTTCATGGCCGTGTCTTTCGAGTGTTCTAAGTGCTTTCTCCATCTGGTCTCTTCCTCCAGATTGGGAAAATTCTGTTATGATTTTATTAGCTATATCTCCCACTCTTTTAGCTTCAGTGCCTCCCTTCTTCTATGCCCATGGCTTTAAATGACATCCTATATGTCTCAAACATTCTATTTCTATGCTCTCGTTATTTTTACCTCTGTTATCAACTGAATGTCTTAATTTGGTTACCTTGTCTTCAAGCCCTGATATTTTGTCTCCCACTTCTATGGCACTGGTGAAATTTTCCATTGAGTTTTAAATTTTAAGCTATCTATTTCCAAAATTGGATTTTCTGAGTACTTTCTGCCTTTGGACTGAGTTCTCCTCTCACAGTCTATGTCAGCTTTCTTGTTTCCTCTAGCTGTTTGTGTGTGCTCTTGGATTTTTTTCAGGAGCTTGTCTTGTCCTTTTCGATTTTGTTGACCATTTTCATAATCACTTTTTAAAGTTCTTTACTGGAGGTTTTTCTAATTCACCGTCATTGAAGTCAATGGATTAGTCAATTTTAGAGAAGTCATGCCATTTAAATTTTCAGGTTTCTTGGTTTTCTTCATTGGAACTTATATATCAAGGCTGAGGATATTGTTTTTCTCTTTTCATCTGTATTTCCAGTGGGATTTTTTGCAATCTTCATGAGGGACTATATTGTCATATAGTTGAGGTGATGTCTCTTCTCACTGTACCAGAGCTCAGTGGCTAAAATTCTTCACACACACTCTTGGGACAGTGGGATCAATCTCCAGCAGTACTCTGAAGGTCAATGACTCTCTGATGAAGTGACCAGAAGTATTGGCTGGTCCTCTAGAGCAATGCTGTGAGAACCAATTTAAAAACCATCACCTCTCCATCTCTAATAATTTTGGGGCAGTGAAGGAGAAAAGATAATACAGTTTGTATTAAGATATTAATTAGTAAGGAACTGAGCAGAGTAAGATAAGTGATCACTATTCAGGCAGGAGAGAAAAAAAAATCAAGAGGAAAAGATGAAAATAGGAGAAGGGGCAGCTTCAGATCAAAGTAGAGAGGAAGAAAGAAAGAAATACAGTCATCCCGCATCGTCCCAGCATGCAATAGTGCAAGCAGAAGAACCTTCAACTTCAGCTCCAGGTTAACCTGTGCTCCTTAGGAAGTAAACAAACCAAAAAGGGGAAAAGACAAGATGGGGTTGGGCCTCTGAGTTGAACTTGGTATCAAGTAAGAAAAATAAAAAACTAAGGAAGGGGACTGGGTGGGAGCACAAACTCTATATGCGACCCCTCACCTGGGTATGGTAGCTAGGCAGCTCTCAGAATGACCTCATCCTTCATGCCTCTGTGTTGTCCCTCGTGTGCACACGTGCGTGCCTTTGTGTGGGGCTTAAATCAGATTTCCACCCCATAGTGTAATGCTAACTTGGAGTTTCCCCATCTCTCTAGAGGTTTTCCGCAGCCCAGGTATCAGAATACTGTCCTGCAGCATTTGCCCTGTGCCCTAGGTCCTCATGATAAGGAGAAACCTCAATCTCCAGAGCTGTCTTTTTGGTGACTCAGTACGTGTCTTTTAAAATGGCTTCTTGCCAGGCGGTGGTGACGTAGGCCTTTAATCCCAGCACTCTGGAAGCAGAGGCAGGCGGATCTCTGTGAGTATGAGGTCAGCCTGGTGTACAAGAGCTAGTTCCAGGACAGGCACTACAGAGAAACCCTGTCTTGAAAAATAAAAATAACAAAACAAAACAACAACAAAAACAATACAACCGAAAGGCTTCTTTTCATGGTTAATGTGCAGTGCTAAGAAGAGTATTTCCCTAGCAAGGCCTCTTCCTCTATGCATGCAACTGCTCCATATATGAGTCTCCCCTTTCTCTCTCTGTCTTCTAGATGGTTTGTTACTAAATGTGCAAAGAACAGTTTCTGAGGCTCTGTGTTTGCCTCTAGTCACGGTTTGCTCCCTCTGCAGTTACTCTCCTGCTGGGAGGAGGGCAGTGTCCCTGGGGGGCTGAGTCCTGGTCCATGGGCTCTGGATTCTCTCTTCTGTCCTGGGCTCCAGTTGTCTTTCTTCCGTTGCTATTGATAGCATAGCATTTTCCCACGATCGCCCCTTATAAAATGATTGCTCCCTGTCTCTGGTTTACTCTCCAGAGATGCTAGCAATGGTGCATGGCTGTGACCAACCATCTTCCTGAGCTCAGACAGAAAACAAATCATAATGAAACAATAAGAATATCTCGTCATTGAAGCAGTCAGCGGTACCTGCAAGAGTCGTTTTTTCACACTTTCTGTCCATAGATCTCCTTTCGTTGTGTCTTAGGTTCTGTCCCAATTGGGGCGGGAAAAGGCCGGGGGTATAGTCACCCTTTTGTATTTTTATGTTGCTTTCCAAAAGACCACTGGGAATGTTTGTGGCTAGAGTTAGTTGGAAAACCTTTTGGCTACCCCCATGGCGATAGGAGCAAACGTGGCACACAAAGCTCCCAGGCAGAAATCTATTCCCAAGATGATTGCTCCGCACACTCAGGGCGGGGCTGATAGTCAGGGCTGGGATGTGTTTGGGTCCCTGGCACCCTTTGTGAAGCCCAGCTGGAGGGTGGCGAAGGGTTATGAAGGGGCACTTGGTGAGCACGTGTGGTGCGGTGGCGGGCAATGATGGTCTGTGTAGCTCATCTCCCATGATTTCCGTGTTGGAAACTTAGCTCTCATACGTGTGCCCACTTATTCTTGGAGCTCCTGAAGCAGGCTTCCTGAGCTGTTAGGACAGTTAATTTTTTTAAAAATTATTTTAAATTATGTGTCTGTGTAGGGTTTACTTCACGTGCGCCCTGAGGCCTTTGGACTCCCTGGAACTTGAGCTACAGGTAGCAGTACCTGGTGCAGTGACTGGGAACTGAACCTGGGTCCTCTGGAAGATGAGTACAGGCTCTGAACCACTGAGCCATCTCTCCAGCTCTGCTGTTATGATCTTAAAGGGAGGTGAGTTCCGAGTCCTCATGGGTTGCAGCCCGGCCTCCCACTACACAGTTCTCAGTGGGTTAGTTTTGGGGGCACCCCCTGTACAAAACTGGGGCCTATTTCCTATCAACCCTATTTTGTATCAGCACAGGCATGGCTAACACACACAGAAAAGCTCTCACCCCAGAGATCACGAGCATAAAACAAACAGACAGACAAGCACCAAAAAAGACACCTTTGTGTAGAATGTGCTACAGAAAAGGCAAGACAGTCAGTTAGGATTGGCTTGGGGCAGACACCACATAATGGCGAAGCATATGTTACCATTTAGGATAAGTGGGTTGCTTCCTTACTGAAAATTAGGTTAGGTTACTCTGTATTCTGCCAATAATTGCTTCCACTGGCATAGCCCTAATTGCTGTTCCTTCCCACTCTACCACTTTGTTCCCATCACAGAGGTGCTTCAATCAGACCAACTCCACTCTTTCCATCCATCTGTGACTCCCAGATGGTCCACGCAGGAGACGCCTGCATTTCCTAGAGGAGGACACCAGAATAAATGCCCAGTCAGCATGTTGAGGAGGGAACAGAATAAGACATGTGTACCAAAGGGATATCTGGCTCAGGCTAGGACTACAGCATCAGCAGAGAGTGTTCTACTCTTGCTGGTGCCTTGGGAGCTCAGGGCAGACACACCCTCTAGTGCTGGGACTCAGATATTTGAGATGGCTAACGGATGCCATGGAGTCCTGAGAGGCTGTGAAAAACTCAGATTCTGGAGCAGTTGTAATGGGAATTAACTGCTTCTGCTGGTGAGTTGAGAAAGCGCTGAGAGAAACAGCAAATATTTTGGGAGAAAATGGTGCCCTGAATGAGCCGTATAGCCAGTTGGGATCCACTGGCGATGAAGAGACAAGATTGCACGAATCTTTACCCCAGCATTATGTATCAAAGTGGTGAAGGGCTTGTCTGAAGCTAAGAATCAATAACCTAAAACTCAGCATATCAGGATTTGTGCATAGTGTATGTGACCCTATGACCTCCTCCTTATCTCCTTGGCTCTGAATTCGAGATTCTTTCATGTTTACAAGTCCCCTTCCATGCTATAATAGTCATTGGGCGCCATGTGTACAGCTGTGATCTTTGGGATTTTCTCTTTGATGGGATTTTCTCTTTGATTTTCTTAGATGCATGCAAGCGAAGGGCAGCTTGATGTAATGCATGCAGAAAGGGGTCCTGTGCAGACGGCCATACTGTGAAGGGTAAGGGAACAAGAACACTTGAGGGCTTCTTTCTGAATCTGCTCTCTTAAGTTTTCTGGTCCTCGTGTATTGTAGCATTTTTCTTATGTGTGTGTTTCATGGAAGCCTGATCTCAGAGTCTCATCACTGTGTAGGAACAAAGAACAGTGTTTTCTCTTTCTTAGCCTTATAGTAAACAATTGTTAGCAATTCTGATTGGCCAGCTTTGTCCTGAGTCCCATCATTACGCCAGAAGATTAGGGAATGTGCTATAGTTTAGCTTAAGTCTTATGTCCACTCCTATGAATTGGTGTGACCTGAAACAAGCAAGCAACAACAAGAAAACATGAATGACTATCCGAAAAAAAAAAAAAAAAACCCAGCGTTTATGTATGGTACTGTCGATCCACTGTAGTGGTTTGACTAAAAGTAGCCCCCACAGGCTCAAAGATTTAAATACTTGGTCTTTAGGGAGTGGTGCTACTTGACAGGGATTAGAAGGAGTGGCTTTGTGAGAGTAGGTGTGGCCTTGTTGGAGAAAGTGCGTCACTAGGGGTGGGCTTTGGAGTTTCAGATACCCAAATCAGGCCCAGTATCTCTCTTTCTGCTACCTGTCAATCTGGATCTAGAACTTTTAGCTATCTCTTTGGCACATGTCTGCCTGCATGCCACCATGCTTCCTGCCATGGCAGTAATGGACTAGACCTCTGAACTGTAAGCTAGCACCAATGAAGTGTTTTCCTTTATAAGAGCTACCACGGTCAAGGTATCTCTTCACAGCATTAAAACGTTGACTAGACACCTACTTACACAATTATAGACAAAAGCTCCTGGGTTATGCGTAGAAAGCTGGGTAGATGGAGTTTAAACATAGACAAGGCTACTGGAGGCAGTGTCTTGTCTCCATTGTCACGGTTGTAGATACCACAAAACCATAAGTGAAGATCACATTGTCTAGGGACCCTATGCTGCATATTTGAAAGATAATATTCTCTCTCTCTCTCTCTCTCTCTCTCTCTCTCAAGTGTAAATGTATAAATGTTTTTTTTGTGTATGTTCTAACCTCACTGAGGATACCTAATCAGTCTTATTAAATCTTAGATATTAAAGGATGGGCTGCAGGTAAGGAATAGCAAGTTCTCAAGAGAAGAACATGGGACAGTATGCCAGACACAATACAATACTGACAAAGAGATAAGGAATATGTAGGCTTAGTCTCTCATAGGAAAATGATATAACTGAGATTAACACATCATTTATTTATTTATGGAGCAACCTACCACTGGGGGTTCTAAGTTACCCCATCTCTGAGTCCCCAGTGCTGCTTATTCTTCCTTCATCTCTTCTCTCTCTTCTTCTCTTGCCTTCTGTCTTCAGTAACAATGACTATTAGGTTCATCCACAGAAACAGAGCCAGGAGGAGATGCTAAAAAGTGTAAGAAAATATTCTATAGTAGTGTGAGGATTGGTTAGGCAAGCCTGAAACCCACAGGGCAGACGGGGGATTGAATAAAGAAGAGTCCAGTCATTCTTGCCTCACATAACTTGCTCTCAGGACCACCTTTCTCTGCGTGTTCTTTCAGGCTTCCATGATTAAGCACTGGGACAGCCTTTGCTGCATCCCACTTTCCTGTGTCCTGTGTGAGTTGGTACTCAGGGCGACTGTTCTTTCTAGGAAGCAGTTCTTACAATGCCGATTCCTTTCCCTACTCCCTTGCACATCTCTACAGTAAGCCTGCGTCTCTGATTCCTAGACGAGATTTTAAGCTCCTATGAGGAGGTCTTTGTCATTCCCCATTATTCTTCCTTTATAACGCTGTGTGGTTAGTCATAAAATGCTATTTTTATGAAGATACTCCTTAAACAAGATTATTCTCTAGCTATGAACAATATATTGATGCAAATGGTGTATGACGTACATCATAGTTTCAGGCTGAAGAAACACATAACAGAATACCATGTTTAATAATGGTCTATGTTTTAGTGAATCACATCTCTGTATTGGGGGACACCTGTGTATGGTTTCATGAGCACAGAAATTAAGATGGACAAGGATATACACTGAGCCATCCCCACTGCTCTATTGACCATCTTGGGCAGTGGTTCTCAATCCTGAGTTCATTTTAGAATCTACTGAAGAGCTTTAAAATTGGCTACAACAAGAGTAGGATTAGCCTTGACTTGAAAAAAAAGACCTTTATTTCAGTGTTGAGAAGCCCCTGACCTGACATCGCGCTGTATGAAGTGATTCAGAAGTGTGCTTTATGTTTAAGAAACCATGCACTCAAATGTACTCCAAACCACATAATCTAAATGTGCTTCTGGCATTACTTAATTGTGTAAGTAGAGAAAAATGGTAACTTAGCTGAGAAATGTATTTCAGATGATCTGTACTAGTGAATAAATAGAAGTTACATGTGTATATACTACATATAATCTATGTGTATTACACAGTGATATACATGCATATAAGTGTATATGTTTGATATATAGGTGTAGTATTTCTATAAGGACCATATATGGTTATTTTGGAGGGAAGTGAGTTTATATTAATAATGCCTTTGCCTGTATTTTATACCTTTCCTTTGCTTTTTCTAAACAAAAGACATCGGCCCGAAGTCAACAGCCAGGGCATGCTTCTCTGGTACGGACCAGAAGGAGGAGGTCTTAGAATTTGCCTCTGGCTGGGACACAAGCTTTGGTGATAAGGATGTGGGTGAGCGTCATCTGGTCATAACTAAGTCATATTCCAGGTTCTTGGGATTTCCTCTCCTCAAAGCCAAAAAGATAGATATGGACCTTTAAAGAGGCAAACTTGAAGTATATTCTACAAGGAGAAAATGGAAGTGAACCAGCCAAGGAGCTATTGGCCTTGTTCTGGCAACCCTGGCAACAAGGACTTACGGCTATGAGGGCTCAAAGTTACAGAGAATAGCGGCTGAGGGGCCAAAGGCATATTCCCTCCTCAGTTCAAGTTTATGTTGATTCGTCTGCTTTGGTCTGGTCACTGCATCTGACAGATGAGCCCTACAGTGGGTGAAACGTGATGGCTCAACGGTAACACCTGGGTAAGGTCAACTGCCCAAGAGTCAAGTGATGGAAGACACTGGATGAGCACAAGTGATCTGGTTTTCATTTAATTAATAATTTTTGAGAAAGAGCTTTCACTCTGCAGGCCTGGCTGGTCTGGAGCTCTCTATGTAGACCAGACCGACACAGAACTCACAGAGAACACCCTGCCATGGCCTCCCGCATATTGAGATCAAAGGCATGTACTCAGCTAGCACAAGTTGCCTGTGTGGATGAACAGGCTGGCTCCTTCAGTTTCTAGACTCTCTTCCCCACTTCACTTTCAGAACTTATTCCTGCCATTATCATTGTCATTATTAAGAATCAGATTGCTTGGATGTATTTAGTGATGAGGTAGGGTTAACTCATAATGGTGCCTAAATTTTAGGGATTCTGCCCATTATTTGTTAAACATGGCTATTGTTAAAAAAAATTAGATGCGTGTACACTCACAGTGTTACAAACTATATTAGAAGCAAAATGATAGGGCTGGTGAGACGGCTCAGAAGGTAAAGGAACCTGCCACCAAGCCTGATGACTTAAGTTTGGTCCCCAGAACTCACATGATGTCCTCTGACTTCCACACAGGTGCACACATCAATAACTATCCCTCAAGTATCATTTCCTGTTAATTTTATTACATTTCACTATTCCCTGTCTGCTTGAAGTTGCTTTTACAGAACAGTGTAGCATAGATATTATTCAAGTTCTCCCAAAATCGTGATCAGAAATAATCACATTAGCAGCCAGAGTCTGGCCATTCTGGGCCGGAAGGCAGCATGTCAGGCTCACAAGGAGGTTGGCACGCAGGGAATTTGGCTGTGGCCAAGCAGCTCAGACCAGCAGCTGAACTACTGTTTGAAATAGGCTGCAGGCAGGCCATTTCCCTCTCATTTTCACACTGCGTGTACAGGCTTAGCAGTGTGTAAGACTAATCACAAATATGGCTCAGGGTCATGCAGGCTCATACACCAGAAAGGATGTGCAGGAGTGGATGCCTAGAGCCCAGTTTGGCCTGACTCTCCTTATAGAAACAAGGATAAGAGTTTGCCAAACTCTATGAATAAGCTCATGCTGAGCATCAGGGGCTATATAAATTATTATGATAAACAGTATTATATTATTATTTATACTATGCACGAGAATAGATTTACACATTATTTGTACTATTTTATTATTATTTGTAAATAGTTCACTATATTATAGCCTTTGTGTCAGTAACATTTTGATAGACCTTTATTTTCTACCTCTACCCTATCATCAATCTATCTATCTATCTATCTATCTATCTATCTATCTATCTATCTATCTATCTATCTATCTATCTATCATCTATCTATCTATCATTCTATCTATCTATCATCTATCTATCTATCTATCTATCATCTATCTATCTATCTATCTATCTATCTATCTATCTATCTATCATCTATCTATCTATCTATCATCTATCTATCTATCATCTATCTATCTATCATTCTATCTATCTATCATCTATCTATCTATCTATTTATCTATCTATCATCTATCTATCTATCATCTATCTATCTATCTATCTATCTATCATCTACCTATCTATCTACCTACTTATCTATCATCTATATCCACATACCCATCTAAATACCTCTATTAAAAAATCTGTTAAACATCTATCAGGACACTACTGGATGTCTTCCACTAGAGAGTTTCTTGCTCACAAGGTAGCCTGGGGTGCAGCGAGAGAATTCAGAAAAGACAGACTGTCTCAGTGGGTTCTACCCTGTGAGTGCCACTGACTTCAAAGGAAAAAAGGAGCTGCATATCTGATTCGGGGGACCCAGTGCAAGACAATATAAGCTCATTAGCTTGTTGGAAGGCTATCTGAGGTCCACACACTTCCTACCTTTAATTTCCCTACCCAGAGAGGGAATCTCTGAGCGTTAACATAGGCTCTGCCCTAGAAGCATGAGTTGCCAGGAGCAGCAGCTATGGGGAGGAGCAAGGGATTGGAAATGAAAGCAGAGTCCCCCTTGGTTCCCCCCCCCCCTTTCCTGCAAAGTATCTAATTTACTTGTTAGAGCCAACCACACATTGTTCGTCCACAATGTCTATTTTTTAGTCTTAATTGATACTAATTAAAATCAAAATAAAATTACGGCTGTAACACTGGGCTGGGGATTTGATCTGCTGCCAGCACGCCTGAAACCAATGCGGGTTTCTACATGAGCACTCGCGTTTGGAAACTCCAGGTATTTTAGCAGTGATTGCACATCCAAAAAAAAAAAAAAAAAAAAAAAGAAAGAAAAAGAAAAAGAAAAAAGGTGGCATGCCTACTCTCTAACTCTTTCCAAGCTTGTATTCTGAAACATAACAAAAATAAGGTTTAATTTTTTTATTAGGATGTAAGTGCTTTCATTCATTTGCAATCAAAAGGTACACTTGATACATGTGAATGAGCATGGATAGGGACCTAGGGCAGAAACTAATTGTTTATCTGTCGAGCTAATGAGGCCAGGCTCCTAGGTTCTGCCCCCACCCCCACCCCATAAGCTAGTTATCTGGAGAGAAACTCTGACCCATAATTACAGAGGGGGAGACAATGGGTGGGAGTACCTTGCAGCTATGGTAATTACTCATTTGGGGATAGGGAAAGAGTGTATGAACAACTCAAAGCAAATTAGTCCTTGCCATTCCTGGAAGATAACTCTAAGGATTTTTTTTGGAGGTTAGTTCTTAAGTATTTCCTTTATTGTGTTGTAACGCAATTAAGATAGCTCTGAACTGGATAAAGCTAAATAGCTTAAATCTTACCCAAAGGAGACACACAGGTCGAGTATCTAACTATATAGGGTGACGCCACGAACTAACAAAGAGGTGACATTCTGAGTTAGATGAAGGGGTTCAACCACTATGCAAGATTTAATACTTATTACTGCATGTTAGATAAAATGCTAAATGCATTGTATTCTCTCACAAAATCTTCATAAAAGTCTATGAGGTAGGGAATGCCAAGACTGCCCCCATTTAGCATCTATTGTCTGTAGCAGAAATTTCCCTATTTTGTTGTGAACCACCTACCTGATGTTTCCACCAATATATTTTAAAAGTGTCCTGATTCATTATTTTCTTTATTTTGTTACTAATAAGATTGTTAAAATGGCTACCTCATCAGAACATGAAATTTGAAGTGACCTAAATCTGTATTCCTGAGCCATGGTCACTTATTCTTGATCTGGAATAGAATATCTTTTATCCATTTATGCTGTCACCCAAGGGTCATAATAATATCAACTTTGATAAAGGAACCTAGTGGTAGAATAGTATTTCCATGGACTGTTTAAAAATACTATTATTATTATTATTATTGAGAACTTCATACATGAGTATATTTATGCCAGTTCTACCCACACTCTATCCTCTAACTCCTTCCCTATTCTCTCCTCCCATTTTCTCTCAACTTCATGACCTTTTCTTCCTTAATTACTGTATATATATATATATATATATATATATGTAGATAGATTCACATATGTGTATGTAAGCCCAATTGCTGTGCCCATTTAGTGTTGCTGATAAGTGTATGTGTTTGGCAGTGACCACTTGAGATTTGATAACCCATTGGGGACTCATTGTCAGAAAACACTAATTTCTTCCTCTTGCCAGCTTCACTTGTAGCTCTCATCTAGGGTGGAGACTTGTGCGAGTTCCCCTGTTCATGCTGACGTTCAGACCGGTATAGTCATCATGCGGGTCCTGTTTAGTCGACTCTGTGAGCAACCTTTCAGCTTCCACGTCACATGTAGACTCTCTCGCACAGCAGATAATCTGATCTGGCTTTCACCGTCTTCCATGGTGTTCCCTGAGCCTTGGGTGGAGGAGTTGTGCCATAGATGTCATCAACTGGAGACGGGCACCCTGCAGCCAGGCATTCTCTGCATCTTGAGGAGCTGTGGATATCTGTGCACATCTCCATCTGCTACAAAAGAAGCTTCTTTGGTGAGGGGTGAGAGCTGCACTTATCTGTGGCTTTAAGGACAGGTATTTAGAATGCAGTTGGTAATGATGCTGATTTTGAAAAGTGGCAGTGGTTGATATTCTCCTTGGGTCCATGACCACACCAGGCACAAGCAATTGTCTAGGTTAACAGGACCATGTATGGATTCCCATCTATTAAAAGGTACTTATACCCAGTTAGATGGCTGTTCGTTACTCCCAAGATACAAGTGCCACTCACATATCCTTGGGTATGACTCCCAAATGACACAGGCTATCACCACTGCAGAAGACACCACACTTTAGACACAGGATTTAGAGGAATGGAGCTGGAGCTGATCTAGGACTCCTGTCTGAGAATTAGCTTTTATCGCATCTGAAAAGGCTGAGTGAGCTTCTGAGGGGGGAAACAATAAGTCCTCCTCATCTGTAAGGTCTGCAAACCACAATGTCCAGCACAGCAAGCTAGAGTCATTTGCTGCTTTAAAGCCCGTTCCTGCTGCTCTTGCTGTTCTTACCAGCTTCTGCCTCTAAAAACAAGACATTTGAGAATAACAGTACCAGAAAAAGTAAGTTAAGTATTTCAAAGGGCAAACAAGTGGACTTGGATCTGACTTTGAGTCTGCATCATTGAAAAACCCAGCTCCTCCACCAGCGTTCTATGAGCTAACTCCTTAGCACTTCAGGGAAAATTGCTCACCTTCTCTAGGACTTGTTACTTCCCTTATATGATGACTATGATGATCAGCTCACTTAAAAGCTGTGAGATTCAGGAGAGTGTCTAGGAGGAGTATAAAGGCTTGTACAAACATAAAATATTATCATTCTAGTGATGATATATGTTATAGGATGGGTATTATAGATGTCGTGAGTACCAGAAAACATAGATGGAGTCATTTGTTTATAAGCTGATTAACAAAACAAAACAAACAAAACAAGGTTTACATTGGGCCACTTAAATGCTGCAAGTAAAGAGCTGGCTTTGGAGTCAATCCTTTTGGAAATTTGTTCTTGTTTTTCTTGTTTTTGCTGCGAGGCAGGATCTCTCTGTCGCCTAGGTCGTCTTCAAACCTACCAACTTCCTTCTTCAAGCTCCCTAGTACAGGAAATACAGGTGTGCACCCTCATACCTGGCTTCTCTTTGAAATTCTGAGCCTTGTTTCTTAACCCCATCAATCAGTAGCTGTGGGGATTTGACAAATTACTCACACTCGCAGAGCCCCTACAGCAAGAGCTATTTCGGGAATGGTGGCAAAGGTTAATTAGGACTCAACAGGTGTTCAACAAACACACAAGCTTCTTTGCCTGGCCTTGACCCTTGCTGGGGTATCGTGAAATTCGTGAAACTAGCAAGAGACAAGTAACACTGTAATTTTAGAATTAGAAGAGCCTTCGAGCTCATCTTATCAAAACTTCCGATTTTACAGAATGGAAAGATGAAGTTAAAAGGGATGGAGTCAAGATCACATAGTCAACTAATCACAGACCTGGAAACAGGCCTTCTAGCTCACAGCATTTGGGTTAGTTGTGGTACCATGTAAACTGGCTTCCCGTCACTGTGATGAAATGCTCAAGGCGATCAATTTAAAAGTAGGAAGTGGTTACTTTGGCTCATGGTTTGGAGATTTCTGCCCGTGGTCAGCTGGCTCTGTGGATTCTAGGCTAGATGAGGCAGCATATCCCTGCAGAGTCCACGATGGAGAAAAATTTGTCTACCACGAGGCACCTGGGAAGTGAAGCGAGAAGGAAAATGGCAGGCCAGAGTTCCCTCTGGGTTACATGCCCAGTGGTTTTTCTTCAAGCTCCCTCTACGCCCCAGCTCTTCAAAGTTTCCACCACCTGTCCCTCAGAGGACCAAGCCTTCATAGCGGGCATCTCAGATGGATTAAGTGCAACCTTCTTATCCCATCCCAAAACACAGACACAGGAACTTTCTAGGAAAGTGGTTTGGAGATGTAATAGTGAGCCAGACTTTTCTGAACCCACACAGGTGACTCCAGAGCCATTTCTAGTTGGAAGGACATACATGAATGATTTACCCTTGTCAACTATGCTCATATTTATCTCTCAAGTATTCAAAATCTTGAGTCTTATTTCCTAAGAACTTCCTCGATTTTTGAAGGAAAAATATGAGCACATGAAAAAGTTGGAGCATCCAGAATCACCTGCCAGGCAAAGGATATGGAGAACTGTAGGTGTCTCAAAGAGATGGTCATCTCTGCACGGGTATCTCTGGGGGGTGGGGAATGCTTTTTAGGTTTTAAAAATATATCTTCTGCCTGAGTTAGTGGGAGCTCTCGGACTATGGACTGACAGCTGGGGAACTTTTATGGGACCAACTAGACCCTCTAAATGTGGGTGACAGTTATGCAGCTTGATTTGTTGGGGGAAGGGCCCTGGCAATGATACCAGGACCAATCCCAGGTGCATGAGCTGGCTTTTTGGAGCCCATTCCCTATGGTGGGATACCTTGCTCAGTCTTGATACGGGGTGTGGGGAATGGGCTTGGTCCTGCCTCAAGTTGGTATGCCAGACCGTGTTGACTTCCCAAGCAAGGCCTTATGCCCTCTGAGGAGTGGAAGAGGGAGGGGGTGGGAGAAGGGAAGGAAGGGGGAGCTGGGGTTGGTATGCAAAATGAAAGGTAATTTTTTTTAATCAAAAAAGAAAAAAAGGAATATGTTTTCTGTTTGTATGTATGTGTGAGTGCAGACATCCACATAACAAGGAGTGTATGGAGCCAGAGGGACAGCCTTCTACATTGGATGAGGGATAAGTTTGTGTATGCTAGGTTGACTTGCCCACAAGCTTCTGGGTGGGTAGTCCCCTGTCTCCACCTCCCATGTTGGTATATGACTGCAGGGATCACAGACTCACTACAGAGCCTGGTTTCTCGTGGATCTTGGAGATTTGAACTGAGGTCTCTATGCTTGCAGGCCAGTGCTTTATTCAGTTCTGGATGTGAAATTCTCAGAAGTAATCAAAAGGAAGGGCTTTCCATGCAGGGATAGGAGTATGTAGGGTGTGTGAATTAACAAATGCAAGAGAGTGAGTGTTGGGGACAATGGTAAGGACCACTATTTTGGGCCACTTGGAAATTAGGTAGGAGAAGTAGATTGGGACATTACAGAAGTCTTTGAATATTGTATAGGATGTGTGTTCTACAGAGAGTGGTGATCTTCTCAAACGTTATCAGCAGCGGAGCACCAAGGAAAATTTCTCTGGTGGTGCTGTTGGAGAAAGGCTGCATCTAGGACATGTTAGATCTGATTCAAGTAAGCTGCTAGGATGAAGGGCAAGAGTGAAGCCATTGAGCGACTTGAGAAGGATGGTATAGAATCCCCGGTGAGTTACAGACCAGGAAGACTCATGGGTTATTTGTCAAGTGGGTGACAATAAGACAAGCCACATTTCTTTGACAAAAACAGAACACAGCAAAAGGATGTGGTGGGAGGAGATGGCGGGGACTTTGGAATGACGACCTTCTAGACTAAATGATGTTTAATGTGCTGGCAAAATGGAGACGTCCAGGAGGGCAACAGATACAGAGATGCCAACTACAGACCCTTTGGTGCCAGCTTGAAATGTGAAACTCAGAGATTCTGAATAATTTAGAAACCCCAAACACTCTAACGTATAAAATCCCACCTGTCACTAAATTTTATTCAGATTTGATTTTCCTCTCAAGATGAACTGAGCAAGGAATCCGATTCCTCACTTATTTTTATGAGTGGGAAAAAGAATGGGTTCAAAAGTATCATCGATTTCTGAACGTGCCCGGCAGATGTTTTATATAGTGAGGAACATCACACACTGTAAAGTATAGCATCTAATGGCCTCTTTTCATACACAGCTGCTCATGTATACACCACCCAGATCTGGATCTAGAACTTTGCAATATCTCACAAATCCCCTAGAAATCTTTTCCCCGTACCACATCCCCAAAGATGGCCCCTCATCTATATAGATCATTTTTGTCTACTTTGAATTTTGCATGAATTGGATAAAATAAAATATACTTGTTTATTTTGACTAAAATTCTTATAGCTGAGCATAATGTTACACACTTTTAATCCTAGCATTCAGGAGTAAGAGGCAGGTGGATTTTTGAGGTCAAGGCCAGCCTGGTAAACATAGTGACTTCCAGGACAGCCAGAACTACCTAGCAAGAACCTGTCTCAAAAATAACCCCTCAAAAGTAAATAAAAATTAAAAAATAATTGTCATAATTTCTTAATGGAGCAATTTTTCATGTAAGTGAAAAAAAACTTTAGAATAAGCACGCACATATTCTATGCTCAAATTCTGCCATTAGTATTTTATTATAAGAGATTCTCTTTGGAGCCTATTTTACATTTTCTTTTTTGAGCATCTCATACATGAGTATTGTATTTACCTCATTTCTACCTCACACTTTACCCCTCTAACTCCTCCTGTGTCCCCCTCCCCGACTCCCTCTCAAGTTCATGGCCTCTTCTTCAATTATTACTCTTCAGAGTTAGCGTCTCTTCTTTACTTTTCCTTCCTTGTAAACTGACATCTTCACAGATTATTTATTTGTCTGTATTCTATTCCAGCTCTACTTTTTGATATGCTACATGCGTTTATCCTAATAATCTTCTGTTGATTAAGGGTACTTTTAAACACTATGACATTACTTCATGTGTAACATGGGACTTTCCCAATAGCACGTGTTGCTGTCTCTCCTCCTGCCCTCAGTGTTCCTGACATTTCACCTTTTATTTTTGTGCTATGAACATGTTGTTATGACTTTAAAGAGCCAGCGACTTTTGCAAGAGATTTGTCGTTAGTTCCAAAGTGTCATTTATTGTCGCATGCATGTGTGGCCGGTCTCAGCTGTTTCCTCCTTTGTGGGAGTCACATTTGTACCTGGTGTTCTCACTCTTCTCAGAGGACTTTCTGCTAATCTCAGTCTGCGGGCAAGAAAGGACCCAAGTTCTTCCTTTTTTGTTTGTTTCAAAACCTTTCTCATTTTCCTTTCATTTGTTAGAATTGAAATATGAAAAATATGTTTGCTAGGTATAGAATTTTTGGTTGTCAGTTCTTCTCATTTGTATCCCTCTGTGTTGTCTCTCACCTGCTCGATTTCTCATAAGTGTGTTATTAAATTTCCCTTTGTCCTTGCTTGTAATCCTTCCTTTAGAAGTTGATGCTATAATGACACATTTCAAGTCATCTCTGGTCTTCAACAATTTGACTGTGACATGTCTCTATGTGTGTGTTTCTTGTTTCTTCAAATTAAAAAATATTAAGCTTCTTTATTGGAAAAAGTTCACCGTTTTCTCAAATTTGAAAAAATTTCTGTCATTAGTCTTCAATATTATCATGTTTGTTAACCTTCTCCCATAACTCCCCAGCGTTTCCTGGGACTCGTTACCTGTGTGCAGAGCCACACTGTCCACGCTTCTCAGGGTTGTTCGCGTCTATATAGATGCCCCTACTCCGTGTTCAACCTCACTCATCTCTTCTGCTTTCTCGTTCAGCGTATTTTAATTCCAGACATTTGATACTCAACTCTAGACGTTCATGCCAGTTCTTCACGTCTTCTGTTTCTTGATTCATCACCACCATGTTTTATGAGAGCTTCCTGAACATGTGGATGCTGCCTGCTGATTCTATCCTGTGTACCACTTGGTAGGTTTGTGTTGGTTCTCCAGGTTACAGAAGTGTTTCCTGCTTCCTTGAATACCTGTTCATTTATAGAACATTATTTTAATTTTGATAAAATATATGCAAACATAAACGTAAATAATTTGGAGTGCACAGCTGAGTGGTATTAAACATACTCACAGGGACATGGAGTTTCCTGGAGTGTTCTCTTCTGTCAACGCTGAAACTTTATGCTACGTAAAATTCAATTCATTCTCCTATTCTTTCAGGCCCCAGTAACCACAATGCTATTTTGTAGTTCATGACTAGGACCACTCTAGATACTTAATACTTTAGACATTTTTTTCTTCCATACAATATATTTCATTTGTTTTACTGTTTTGCATACCTATTTGTATGCATATTTAAAGGAGATTGTTAGTATAGATTTCAGGTTAGCCTGGGCCTTGTTAAGCCCAGGTTGACTTAAGTGACCCTAATGATAGAAACACAGGCATGAGCCACTATATCTGATCTCCTTACTTTTTAAGATTATATAATAATAATATATAAAAGGAATATAATAATATTCCTTTTATTTTATTTATTTATTTATTTTTTTGGTTTTCAAGACAGGGTTTCTCTGCAGCTTTGTTAGAGCCTGTCCTGGACCTAGCTCTTGTAGACCAGGCTGGCCTCGAACTCACAGAGATCCGCCTGCCTCTGCCTCCCGAGTGCTGGGATTAAAAGCGTGCGCCACCACCGCCCGGCTATAATATTCCTTTTAAAGTATACACTGGGCACTTGTGCTGTTTCCACCTTTGGCTTTTATAAGCAGTGGTTCTGTAAATATAGCCAACTGTTTGAAGGCTACATCACAAGAATTTCACTTAGTTGGGTGCAAGATTTTTGTTGTATTTCTTTAAAGATGGGAATTTTCTTCTAATTCATGTAAAAAAAAAACCTTGCATTTAGCTTTAAGTTTTTTTTTTCCTTACTGGGATGATTCTAATCATTTTCTGTTTAGTTAATTTATGAGATCATTTATTAAGCAGGGAAGAAAAGTTAAAGTGGCTGCTTTCTGACTCTGGCAGAAAACAGCGGAAAATGTACATCCTGCAAGGTGTAATTTTTAAGAGGAGAGAAAGGGGAGGTCTGCGTTCGAATGGGCTAGGATGGGTGGTAAAGGAGATGGAAAATGAGGGAGAAGGGGAAGGGGATGAGGAGAAGGGGGTAGGAATATTTGTCCCAGAGGGGAACAACGGACTGCCTCTGGATAGAGAGCAGACATATGGCACATAGGAAATGGTTTATAAATGTAAAAGGGGAAAACCCATGTAAGAATGAGGTGTTTAATTTTAGTTGGGTATGTCAATTAGGTGAACCAAAGGGGGCTTTTGGTTGCTGGACTTCAATACTTGGATAGCTAGACCTTGGTAGTCAGCCTCAGGAGGAGGGAGTGACCAAATAAGGGAGTAGACCTTGGTGGCTAGCTTTAGGAATGTCATCTGGTTTTTAGCAAGGTAGAGGGAATAGAGGGAAGGGCAAGGCCTGGCAGAGCCATGCAGGACTGTGGTGTATGTGGGGGGGGGAGGGGAGGATGCACAAGTGTTTGAGCAAGAAGCATCTTGGCCCTGCTGGAGAGTCTGAAGGCAAGAACGCAGGAGGCACAGGAAATCTGGGCTTTTTACGGCTGAGTGGGCTTTGTGGGTACTGTTCTCCTCTCCTCAAGGAGATTTTTATCGAAGTAGTCAGGCAGACAGTTTTCTCTTTTTCAGCTGCTCCCCTGCTTCAGGCAATCTTCCCTTTGCTGTCTGACAACTTCCTTCAAAAGTTGGCTCAAGGTTCATCTTCACCAGGAGACCTATTTGGTGCTTGGTCTGTAAAAGAATTTTAATCTGGGTCAATGATCTGTTAAAGAAAAATGATTCCTCATGCTGGACTAGGGGAATGACTGCTGAGAGGCCAAAGCAACATAGACAGCATCGAGAAACTGGACCAACGGAGGTCAGATTAGCCACTGTCCAAAAGATATTGCATGTTGTTGGGTTTCTGTCCTGCCCGGTTTTCATAGTCGTTAAGTCCCAAAGAAATCACACAGAAGTCTACATTAGTTCTAAACTAATTGGCCTAGTAGCTCAGGCTTTTTATTAACTTTTATAATTTATATTAGCCCATTATTCATGTCTATGTTAGCCAAGTGGCTCGGTGCCTTATTTGGTGAGGCAGTCACATCTTGCTTCTTCTGTGCCTGGGTCATGACTGCAGACCAAGCTTTCCTCTTCCCAGAATTCTGCTGTTCTCATTGACCCGCCTCTACTTCCTGTCTGGTTGTCACGCCTCTACTTCCTGCCTGGCTACTGGCCAATCAGCGTTTATTTAAAATATAATTGACAGAATACAGACCTTTGTCCCACACCTATTGCAGAGCTGGCCAGGTGACAATAAAACCATTTCTTCCTTATTAAGTTTTTCTTGTGTGCTTTCCCTGGGGTGATACCCAGATCCAGGAGGAGGTTCATAGACAGGCCTGAATGAGTAGGCTGTGTGTGACTATTATGTTCTTGTGTCTGCGACCTTGGAAGCAGGAGGGGGCCAGTGGTTTTAGGATGGTGTGGAAAGAAGCTAATGCAAATGGTGCTTCTTGCAAAAGCACACAGAAAACGGAAAGTTTGGTTCCAATTAGTTTATAAGTTGTGCATGTGCTTGCTCTTATTTTATGACCATACAGTAAAAATAATTAGGTCTTAGTGGATTTATAAATGGTTTAAATATTCATTCAGTTTATTTCTTGACTATTCTGGTCAATTTCACTGGTGTGCAATTGACACAAATAAAATTCAATTCTTTAAAGCACACTATTTGACAAGCTCTTCACAGATGTGCTTACATATCCACATGCACTTACACGCACTCACACGCCATGCAATCATGGTCATGTTGAAGATACAACACATTCCTGTCAGCCCTAAATGTGTCTTTAATCTCCTTTGCTGTACATTTCTTACTTCTATTTCTGTTTCCAGTCATTGATATTGTTTCTATCATTAGGGATTTTTTGCTTGTTTGTTTTTCTCAAGAATGTTAAATCAAATCTGGCCTCTTTCAATAGACTTTTAAAAATATGTTTAAATTTTTTATTTTATGCCCATGAATGCTTACCCGCATGTGTACCATGTGTGTGTCTAGTGACTAGAGAGACCAGCACGGGGTAATGGATCCCCTGGAATTGGTGTTACAGATGTGGATGCTGGGAACTAACCTTAGGTCCTCTGTAAAAGTCTTCTTAACGGCACAGCATCTCTCGGGACCCTCAGTAGCCTTCTGAGATTTGCCCACATCATTTCCTGTACTAGAAATTTGTTCAGGAGCACCCGTCAGATAAGTGCACATAAGTGTAAGTTTCTAACTTCTGCTAATTAAGAACAAAACCATTAATAACTGTTTCCATGCAGGTCTTTGCATGGAAATATATCTTACGTCCTCAGGATACGTGCCCAGAAGTAGGATGGTTGATTTGTTTAACTTTAAGAATCTTCTACTTGGCTTTCCAAGACGGCAGTGCTGTTTTCTATTCCCATCAGCAGGGCCTAAGAATCACAGTTGCTCTTCATCCTTTCCACTGCTTGGATTTGTCAGTCTTTTTAATTTCATCCTTAACATGTGAATGGAAAAGCAACATCACTTTAGTTTGCTTATATCCCTCTAACAAACTGACGGCAGTCGAACTATTTATTTCTACGTCTTTCAGTGTGTTTTTGTGATATGTTCATTTCTTTTGATGAAAGGTCTGTTAAAATATTTTGCTCTTTTATTAATGGATTGTTTTTCTTATTGAATCTTGGGACCTCTTTATTTGGTCTATGGATGAGTTCTTCATTAAATGTAAGTTTTAGAAGTTTTATGTAACATGTCTATTTTTAAATTATGTTTTACATTTGTTGGTTGTGTGTGTGCATGTGCATGTGTATGCGCACATGTGTGCGTGTGTAGCCACAGTGCACATGTAGAAGTGAGAGGACAACTCATTAGAGTCTAGCTGTACTTTCTGCTAGGGTTGGCAGCACACACCATTGTTTGCTGAGCCATCTTGCTGGTCCTTGTTTGTTTATTTATTTTAATGATTGAGGTTTGCAATGCAGCAGTTTTAATAAATTATTTTGATAAATTCTAAGTTAAGTTGTACATAGCTCATGTTCTTGGTGTTGTTAGGGTCTTCTATAAAAACTGCTTAAATAAGGCACATGGAGATTTCTGTCTCATGCTTGACTTTGGACATCTTACAGATTTAGATTTATCTATGACCCATTTCTAGTTAATTTTTGTGCATAGCACAAGGGTTGTAGTAAGTATTTTCACACATAGATCTCAGTTATTCTAGTGCACTCCCATCCGTGTTCAAACACTCTGGTTCTTTCAGTTTAATCAGTTGGCCACACCTGTATGTCTGTCTCTGTTTAATGATCTCTCCTGTGCCCTAAGCCAGTACCAAATCGACTGATTATTGCAACTCTTCAATCTTGAGATAAGATAGTATATAATTCTTTCAAGTCATTTTAAATTTTCAAAATTGTTAAGCTTTTCATAGATCTTTTTCCATGTAAATCCTAGGTTCTGTTTGTCAGTCCTGAACACTTGCTGAGGTTTTTTTTGGGATTATACTCAGGGAAAAGTGCTATCTTAACAGTGTGAACCTTTTAATCCTTGAGCTCCATGTATTTTCCCAGGAACTTCTGTCTTCCTTAGGATCTCCTAACTATATTCTGTAGTTTTTAGTATATCAATTTTGTACACACTTGGTTCTACTTCTTTCTAAATATTTAGTACTTTCACAGCTATTTTAAGCAACATTAAAAATCCAGCTATCAGTTGTTTGTTGCTACTGTTTAGAAACACAAATAACTTTTGTTCATTGATCTTGTGGATTAATTTTTTTAGGATCACTCCTACAAAGTAACACACATTGTTTGTCTGATACAACAGGAACTTAACCCTTCACAGTCCTGAGAGTCTGAAGTGAGACAGTAAGGTTTACTCCCCGTGGGAGGCCCCAGGAGAATTGTCCCCTTCTCTCCTAGCTTCTGGTGGTTGCCCTATCGTTTCGTGTCTTCTTATTGTACCACTCCAATCTCTGCCTCTATAGTCACATGGCATTCTCCTGCTCTCAGAATGTCGGAGTCCAAATTTCCCTCTTAGAAGACGCTAGTCACTGAATGAAAGGCTCAGCTTAGTATGGCATGGTTTTGTTTGTTTGTTTTTTTTATTTCATACAACTTTATTCAAGAAAATGATGCGCTGCTATTGAGCAATGTGGATATGCTTGTCACAGTGTATATTACAGCAGTGCTCATGCACCATTACAGACACAAGGCTGACAATAACGTGGCACTTACCGTCTGCCACACAAGGCTTTCTATACTTTACTCATTTAATTGATACATTTTTCTCAGAATTCATAAAAATAAGATATTCAATACACAGTTTCAAAAACTTGAAGCTAATCTTTTAAGTATTTGGAAAGTTTGGTTTGTGAGGTTAAACTAAAATCTTCAATCTAACATCTGGGAAAATTGCACATAAAAATCAATAGCAACCCGGGTGGTGGTGGCGCACGCCTTTAATCCCAGCACTTGGGAGGCAGAGGTAGGTGGATCTCTGTGAGTCTGAGGCCAGCCTGGTCTACAGAGCAAGTGTCAGGACAGGTTCCAAGTCCAGACAGAGAAACTCTGTCTCGAAAAACCAAAAAATAAAGAAAAAAAAAGAAAGAAAATCAGTAGAAGAAGAAAAAAAATATTCCAGATCACTTGAAACAATACAAGCTTAATAAAATACTTGGATGTTTTTCTTGGATCAGAAACCGTATCAACCTTTAGGAGCAGAAAAAGATTCCATATGTTCCATTTAAAAAGAAACCTCAATTGTCTTCGCTCATGTCTCCTTTCTCCCTCCATCGTTCACTTCAGAATTAAGATTAAATATCAAAGCCTGGCTAGGCCATTTTTCACCTCCTGAAACAGCTTACACAAGAGCAGCTCTGTTTCGGCTCACGTTTCCAGGGGTTCAATTCACAGTCGTTTAGCTCCACCATGTCTGGGCATGTGGTGAGATAGAGCATCATGGTAGGGGGATGGACAGAGATGCTCACCTCATGGTAGTCAGGGAAGAGAGGAGAGGGAGACAGGGAGGGGGGGGTAACAGGGGAGAAGGGAAGGGAGGGAAGAAGGGCCATGTTTTAATGTGATTGTGTCTGCAAAGTCTCTATTTCCATATAAGTTCACATTCATAGGTACTAGAGGCTAGCCTTCCATCATACTTTTTTGGGAGACAAAAGTCTCCTCACAACACCCTGGGTCCTGCAAGCTGCTTAGCGTTACCTACTGTTTCTAGTATTTATTCATACAGGCTATGTAGAATCTCTGCATCTGTGTATTTTTGATGAGACACTGGAACCATATCAAAATTAAAGCCCCTCTGTGTTAATTATCACCAAGCATTAAAGGGTGCTGTCTTAATTAGGATTTCTACCACCGTGAAGAGACACCATGAACCACGGCAACTCTTATAAAGGAAAATATTTAATTGGGGCTGCGTTACAGTTCAGAGGTTTAGTCCATTATTGTCAATGCAGGAAGCATGATGGCATGCAGGCAGACATGGTGCTGGAGAGGTAGCTGAGAGTTCCACATCTGGATGGCAGGCAGCATGGAGAGACAATGAGACAATGGGCTTGTCTTGAGCATTTGAAACCTCCAAGCTGACTCCCAGTGACACCCTTCCTCCAACAAACCACACCTCCAATAATGCCACTCTCTGTGAGTCTATGGGGGCTGTTTTCATCCAAACCACTAAAGATGCTTCTTGTCTTTGATTTTGGTCTATCCATTGCAGTACTGATGAAGAAACCTAAAGTGATCTTCGTAAGTCTATTCAAGCTTCTCTGCATACAGGGCATTGTCCAAGTCATCACTTGCTTTCCCGACTGTCTAGCAGGTGAGGGTTGGACAGAGAGGCGCCTTGGGTTCAGGTGCAAAATTAGGGCGACACCACCATCACCATCAAGGTAAATAGCCTCCTGCTGGAGTATGAACGAGTACACACTGAAGCTCTGGGGCTGTCAGGCACCCACTTTTCAGCACAAGGACTGAGACGGGAGAAAGAAAGGGAGAGGATGAAGCAGACAGACAGTGAGACGAGAGGGAAACAGTCCTGTCTGACTTCACAAACCCTCTTCAGAACAAGCTTCCAGCTCCCTGGTTGCAGGCTCTTCCATCCCTCTGAGTCCTATGTGTTTCCACATCAGCCATATGGTAAAGATCTTCACCCCTGCTCCCCATCAACCACTTTAAACTTGTTGCTGTTAGTTGCAATTTGAGAACGCTTGTCAGCCTGCTCTCTTAATCTTTCCGATGTTGTTCTTATCTCTTTTCCCTCCTGTAAAGTCAGGCTTTCCTTCATGCTTTTTTCTTTTGGCTAATGGAATTCTTTTCTCTGGTAAAAACAGAGGCTTGTCACCAATCTTTAAAACACATCTCCCATTTTTCTTCCTTTTAAACATTTCTTTGGTGTTTTGCATACCTACTCCATTCATATGGCTCCAAAACTTACTCATTCATCACATTGTGTTTCTCGTTGCTTTGTATTATTCAAACATTACAATTTCCCAGGTATCTGCATTGCCTAAAAATGGCATACATCAGATAGCTTCTGCTATTTCCTACTTTATTCATTAGTCAAGGTCAAGTTTAAATGTCATTTCTACTATGAACCTGTATTGACGATGTTTTTTGTCTTCTAGAAAGAATATAGACAGTTCTATGGATACTAATCTTCATTTGCATGTATTTATGTGCACCACATATGTTCCTGGTGCCCATGGAAAGCAAAAGAAGGCATTGGAGCTAGAATTACAGATACAGATGGTTGTGAGCTACCATGTGGATGCTGAGGACTGAACTTAGGTCCTCTGCAAGAGTTGTTAACTGCTGAGCCATTTCTCCAGCCCTGTGGATACTGGGCTTCATTAATGATCTTCTATTATATACCCCCCGAAGTCGTGTTTATACTATAAGCAGCAAATAGAGAACTTTATTAGTAAGGGTGTGTGGAATGAATTAGGGAGTGAATGAAATGCTCTGTCTACTTTGAGACCTGTACAGCTGGGAGGAGTATATAACCATTACAGACTCCTTAGACACACGTTCAAGCCTCTGTCATCTTTGTCCCGCTTTACTGTGTTCTCCTAGGTGATCTTAGTCACCAAAGCTTGTTTCGTAGACCACGCCCACATTTCTGTCTGCATAGTATGCTATAGCGGTGGGTGCTTTTGTGTGAATCTAAGCCTCGATTTAGTCTGCCAAATCTTGATTCATCACTTTCCCTTCCGAACCGCTCCAATTTCTCTGCCTCCTTCTCTGCTCCTTGGTCCCCAGACAGTAAATGATGACCCTATTTAGCCAATTGCACAGTGCAGATGTAACTCATACATTTGGAACACTGCCTGCTACCTAGTAGGCACTTGATGTTTGTTGAATAAACAAATTCCATTAACTAAGATGGTCAAATCAATTGAAAATGATAGATTTGATGGCTATGTTAAACAATGGTCTTAGACTAATAGTCAATAGCTACAATGAGAGAATGCCAAGGAAATTTCCTTTTTGAGGTCTTTGAGACATAAAACGAACATCACTTGTCAAATCTTAATTTAAAATCCATACCTGAATGCTAACTATTTGGGATTTCTATAAAACTGTCTGAGGCATCTTTTGGTGGGCACATGGACTTTGTAGGGCTGCCCATTCCTGACCATATGTGAGGGCCAGTGTCAGTTTTCCTGAGGGAAGTCCTTTAGGAAAGGGAAACCTTATATTTTGTCATATTAGGGACAGGGCTGAGAATTAATCTTTCCCTCTCCTTTCTCAAGCGCTAATGAGGAAAAAAAAAAAAAGAAAAAAAAAAAAACACTGAAAAACAGACTGTGAGAATAGATGAGGGGATTTGAGTGTGGGAGGTCGAGGAGGAGGAGGAGGAGGAGGAGGAGAGGAGGAGGAGGAGGAGGAAGGAGAGAAGAAGAAGAAGAAGAAGAAGAAGACGCCTCCTCCTCCTACCTCCTACTCTCCTCCTCCATCCTCCCTCCCTCCCCTCCTCCTTCTCCTCCTTCTTCTCTCTGCCTTGGAGCAAGTTAACATCCTACATAAAACAGTGGCACTTTTGCACCACGCATTTGTTTGAAAGCAAGCACGCATGGAACGAGGCTGTGTCTCCACGAGCAAGCCTTCTCAATAATGGCAAGCTGCTTCTCTCTCTCCTTAGAGGTGTGACATTGTCCAAGTTACTGCTTTCCACTGTTAGTTCCCTCCCCGGTAAATGACTTAATTATAACTAATCAGCAGTTATGTTCAAGTGTAGTGCATAACACACAGTAATCATTTTGAAGTCCTTCCTTTTGTTCTTCCCACAGAGGTTCTGGAAAATGTTTGCTTGTATTTTTTTAAAATATTTATTATATATACAATATTCTGTCTGTGTGTATGTCTGCAGGCCAGAAGAGGGCAGCAGACCTCATTACAGATGGTTGTGAGCCACCATGTGGTTGCCAGGAATTGAACTCAGGACCTTTGGAAGAGCAGGCAATGCTCTTAACTACTGAGCCATCTCTCCAGGCCCCTGTTTGCTTGTATTTTGAGTCTGGTAGAATTCCAAGTCAACTTTTAGGCCCTCTTTCTACTCCAGGTGGCCTGGGAAGACAGGACCATGGAGGTGTATTATTGTTCTGCTCATCTGAATAATTGATGCTGTCAATAGCAATGTTCTGAAAGAGTACCTTGTCACTGTGGAAGTGACAAGCCCCATGCTCCACCATCAAACTTTGCTGTGGGAGCTGGGTGGTGGTGGCGCATGTCTTTAATCCCAGCACTCGGGAGGCAGAGTCGGGCGGATCTCTGTGAGTTTGAGGCCCACCTGGTCGACAAGAGCTGGAAAAAAAGACATTTGTTGTGGGGTTTTCCCTCCTGGAACCTCTAAGTGGTAGGAAATCAGCAGTGGCCTTAGAGATCTTTCCAGTTATGTGAGATTGCAGTAGCTGCTGACTAAGGGAAGCGCCAGCCCGTTTTCAAACCTTGTATGTAGCACCTCAGTTACTGTCCAGCCAGCTGCTGACTTGAGCTAAAGCAAAGCACCCTGTCCCCAGACCCACAGCTGGTTGTTTATTGTTCCTGCCTTTCTGCACAATAATCGCTCCCTTGCTGGGCAGTGGTGGCGCACGCCTTTAATCCCAGCACTCAGGAGGCAGAGGCAAGTGGATCTCTGAGTTCGAGGCCAGCCTGGTCTATAAGAGCTAGTTCCAGGACAGGCTCCAAAGCTACAGAGAAACCCTGTCTCGAAAAACCTAATAATAATAATAATAATAATAGTTCCCTTATATACTGATGTAATCCGTTCTCTTCCAACATCTGGAAAACTGAGTTTTCTGTGCCTAACAGCTACAATGAAACAAAAATGATTTCGTTTCTCAGAAGCGTGGCTCTAGCTTGCAGTAGGTGAGGTGGTGGGGGTAGCTTCAGTGACTGTGCCTTTGCTGCAATGAGAGTTGAGGCATGGGGGGAGGTGGCGAATGGAGGCGGAAGTAGGCTGCTAGAAGATGCCACCACCGAGTGGAGATGTTCCAGGAAGAAAGGTTTGCTTTTACTATCTCTTTGTGTCTACTGTGATGGCCCTGCCAGTCACCAGGCTACCTCTAACTGGCGATTTCTGAAGGCTCCTCCTGCAGGAAGCATCTGTGGGGGGTTCCATGAACAGGGTTGGTATAAGGAATTTGACTAAAGTGTTGGTTAGTTTTTTGCTAACTCGCCACAAATTTGAGACTGGGTGTGTCTGTGGGAGCATTTGCCTCCCTCAGACTGGCTTGTGGGTGTGTCTGTGGGAGCGTTTTTCTTGATTGCTAATTGATGGAGAGGTGTCTAGCTCACCATGGGTGGTGCTACCCCTGGCCAGGTGGTCCTGGTGTGACTAAGAAAGGAGCTGAAGGTGAGCTTGGAAGCAAGCCAGCGAACCACATTCATGAAGGCTTTGGCTTGAATCTCTGCCTTGGGTTCCCCTCATGGTGGCTCATACAGGATGAATTATT